>NW_025335587.1:20337459-20365719 GCF_004798865.1 Varanus komodoensis
AGAGATATGGGGGGCAGGTGCAAGGGAAAGGCTCGGGCTCAGTGATGGAGTTCCTTGAGGACTAGAAGCCAGCACAAAGTGCGGGAAGGCGCCAGCGCAGGGCCTGGGGGGACAGGAGCAGTTTGGCGGAGGTGTGTTGGGGGGGAGGTGGCCCCCCGGGGAGGCTGCGTGGGGGTCCCCCAGGCAGGTAGGGTGGGAAGCCCCGTGCTAAATGCACAGGGCTGCTGGCCGGGGGGGGGGGTCCGAAGGAGGAGTGGCGGGTTTCAAGGCGCAGAAATCCTCTTCGCTATGTCTTGGCCGGGATAGGGGAGTCTGTGACCGGCCGGGTGGGGTGTTTGTGCGGAAGGGTCTCGCCACCTCCCGCCCTCCACGGAAAGCACCGTGGGCCAACCCGCACCCCTCGCCTCCCCACACAAGCAGCCCCCGTGTGAGCTATTTTTCGTAAATCAGATTCAGGGAGATGTCCTGTGGGGGGGGGGGCACGCCAACCTATGGCCACCAGGTGGGACAAGCAGCCCAATCCCAGTGGAGGTGAAAAAAAAGGGAAGTTTAGCCCTCCCTGCACCCCCCGACAAACCGAGAACGGGCATGGCTTGGAAGCCGCTGCCCTCGCTCAAATGCTTTCTTCGGGGAGTCTCTGGCCGAAGGAGCCGAAGGGCCGAGAGGCGAGTCTCTCGCTTCGGTCGGGGAACACAACCTGGCCTGTGGAGCGCAGCGCAGCGCCATCTCTCCCGAGGGAAATGCTAAAACGGTATCCACGAGAAGCTGCCCATTCCGAAGGCCTCCGGGCCACCCGAGGCCGGACACCCGACCTCCTGCTCAGAGCAGCTGTGCGGCCGTTTAAAACTTCTGCAGGAGAAGTCCCCCAAATCATGGAGACCACCCGAGAGACGCGTTCGCACAGAACCGCAAATCCCAGGGGGCCTTTCGCCTGTGTCCCTGGAATTTCTCTCGCACAACTATGTCGTAAATTTTGAAAATGGCCAGCAATCTCCCGGCTCTGCTACGGGGTAAGGTTTTGCGGGCGGCAGCCCGCTTCGAAAGAAGCCCAATTGTTAAGATGTGTCGGTCACGCACACAGGTGCGCTGCGGTTAATACTAGCATTTGTTTTTAAGAATCGCAGGTGGCCAACGAAAAGCTCTGCGCACGGCATATTGCTGAAACGGTGCCAGATGGTGAGGAAATGCTGAGCCAAACAGAGCGATGCGACACGGGCACTTCTAAAGCCCTTGCACCGCTGAAGCAGCTCGCCGTGCTGACACGCCTCACCCCACGGCGGCAGGACACTGTCCCCGAGTCGCACGACACACGTCGAAACGCACACCGCACCGGCCAGCCCGGTGAGGGGCGCTCCCGGCCCACACGGCGCTCCCGGCCCTCTCCCATCGGCGAGATGAGTCCTTCCTCAGTTTCAGCTTCCGATTATTGTCTCTTTTTTCCACTGTTTCTAAGACTGATTTGTGCCCCGATTCTGGGACACGCACTTTAAATGAAAACGGCCACGGCCAGGTTTTAAACTCAGCCACGACGCCAGCCTGGCCCCTAAGCAGGTTCAAATTCTATGGGGTGTGTTTGCGTGTGGTTTTACCCACATGAATGCAAAGCGGCTCTAGGTTCTGCAAGGGCTTAGTCAGCTGGAAACGGCAGCGATGGCACGTCCCAGACAGCATCCGGGGGGAAAGGATATTCCGGACTTCCAGATGTGAGGCTGGAAAACCTCTCCAACCTGGGAGGAGGAATCCTGCCCAGACCCTGCTGGCACACTCAAGCTGCAGGGTTTCTCCGAGGTCAAAAAACCACCCGCCCTCCAGTCCATCCACCTCGCTTCCCTGCTGGGCACAAGGAGAGCCGTTTTGGCAGAGCGGTTAAAAGCGAGGGACTCAGCCTCGCGAGCTCTGGATCCAAGTCTTCACCTGGCCACGAAGCTCACCGGACGCCGCCGGGTCTCCCTCCCTCGCAGGGCTGTTGTGCTGAGGAGGGCGTGCCTTCGGCCACGAAATGCCACTTCTCCTCAAAGGAGTCACTTACCACGGTGCTCAGCTCATCCGTGGGCGTGGGCGAGATCCCGTCGGAGCCGTCCCCACCCTCCCGGCCGCGGGCGCTGAGCTGAGGCGACATGGTGGGCGATTCGTCGATGTACGGCATAGTCTCCGGGCCGCCGGGCGGGACTTTGGGCTCCTCGTTGCCCTCGGCATCATACTCCTCCGTGCCGTAGTTGAAATCTGTCCAGAGAAAGAGAAATCGGTCACCGGCGGGCCCGGGGATAAACGGCACAGGTGTGGCTGTGTCTCTGCCACACACAAAGGGCCCTTTTCACCTTTCGCCGCCTGGGAACTGGAGCCCCAGAAAGCAGGGAGCCACCGAAGGTCCGGCAGCCAGAGAAAAAGGGGCGCCGTCCCTTGGGGAACCCCAGCAGGCTGGATCGGGGCCCAGAACGGATGCTCAGCACCCCTGCAGCTAATGGCTCGGGGGGGGGGGGTTCCTTTGCTGTCGGGCTCACAGAACAAAGACGGGTTGCAGAAAGGCGCTAAGGAAGGGAACGAAGTCCGAGCAACAGACACCCCAGTTCCCCAAAAGCAGGCCGAGCCAAAGCGGAGGCTGAAGCAGAGACCCCGCAGTTACCGCGTTGGAAGGGGCCGCAGAGGCCCTCCAGTCCAACCCCCTGCCGAGAGCAGGGCTCCAGCTTCAAGCATCCCCGGCAGGGGGCTCTCTGCGGGAACCCCCCCGCGACTGAGAGCCCCACACCTCCTCGGGCAGCAGCAGAATCCCTGGCCTGATGCACCAGATTTTCTCCGGCCGAAACCTGCCTTCTTGTAGCTTAAACCTGATTTTCGTGGCCAGCCCTCTCGGCCGGTAACGGTCCGAAGAAAGCATCTAAGGCTTGGCCAGCCTCTTCCGCATGACGAGCCTTTCGGGACGTGAGGAATGGCGTGTGGCGAGATGGGGAAGCAGACGGCCGCGTGCCGTGCCCCACACCCGCCCCCCGGCAAGTGCATTATCCCCCGCGGTCGCCCCCTCCTTGCCCAGCCGAGCGTGTGCCCCCTCTTCTGTCTCTCTGCCCCCTCCGGTCTGACACACTTCCCTAGTTTTCCACAATTAAGCACGCATCCCTGCGCACCGCCCTGATTCCCTTGCCGACATGCGCCAGCTGGCTGTGCCAGGCGCCGGTCACCATCAGAGCCTCCCTGAAGGGAAAGAAAAAGAAAGGGGGCGCCCCCACCCCGCATCAAGAGTAGGGCAGAGATACCTGCCATGGGGGGAGTAGCTGGGACGGGGACTGTTTTCCAGGAATCTGGCTAATGAGGCGTCTCTACTTAATGGCATAATTTAATCAGCACTCCTTGGGGGGGGGGGGGGGGGGAGCCGACCTCGATGCGCGAACACAGACTGGGCATTGGCACCGACCTCAAAGGCTCCGCAGTGGAAGTGGGTCTAATGGCGAAACGGTGAAGATGGCACAGCCCAGCCGGTGGCCGGTCACTATTTCTTGCAGCTTGACCGACCCTGCAGGGCTGTTGTGAGACTAGGAGCGGGGAAAGCACTATTTATGCCAGCTCCATCCCTAGTGGCAGCACAGCAGGAAAGAGGATAGGGGGAAACGGAGATAAAATCAGGGAAACGTGTCATGGGCATCTGTATACGGATCTGTCCTCATTTTCGGGGCTGCATGTTCACACACAGCTTTCACAACACTCAGTGGCTCCCTCTTGAAAGAGCAACAGAAAATGCGGGGCTTGTGCCGCTATGGCAAAAGCCAAGACAAGCGACAACAGCAGCAGAAATGCGCATTCTGCCAAGCAACGTCGTGATCGGCACGCAAAATGGAAAGCGCCCAACTTTGGGTGGGGGGCAGGTGGGGGCACAGAGGACAGAGAGTTCTCCATCTTTCAGGTTAGGTAGAAACTCTGGATATGGAGATTGCGATTTTCCCCCTTCACGGCCCCAGCGCCAGCAAGATGCAGCTTGGCTCACTTATTTAAGAGATCTAAATCAGGGACAAACTCGCTACTATCATGAGGGTTTTGCTAATAAAACGCACTGCTTCAGAGAGAAATTTTCAAGCAAGGAGCACCTGTCGGGAATGTTACAGTGAGAGACCTTCCACAGAGAAGGAGATGATCTTTAGTTCCTTTTAAATGCTCTGATTTCGCCATTCAAAGCCGAACTTGCATCTGCATTCTTTAGATAACTTTTCTGTCTCCCTCACGTTACCGGAATCAAATGCACAAGCTTAGAAAGGAGTTGGAAAGCGCTCTCTCAGAAGAGGTTCCCGTACTGGGTTGAAAAGCTTTTAGCACGTGACGCACGCAAATACACAACCTATGAAGCATGCAAATCACACAAGTTTGGTGTCCAACTCTGTCCCTTTCTGCTCTCTTCTGGGGAAATGAAGGCTGGAAAGTTTGCATTACAAATGCTTTTCTTCGGAGAAGAATGAAAAGTGCCACAAAGCCCAGGACGGTTTCTTCCCAACAGGAATGATCTGTATTTTCATGTATTTTATGAAATATTGCAAGTCACCCAGAGTGGCTATTGGGCAGTATAAAAATAAATCCATCACCCTCATATTAATTAAATAATCACAATAAAGTGTGTGGGAGAAGAAACTGAGCAATAGCTGATGCAAGCAGATCGCCACTACCGAAATTCTGAATTTAAGGGGAAAGGGAGCAGAATATCTTTTATATTTTTATTTATTTTATATTGTTAATTTTAATTTTATATGGTTATTTTTGTATTTTATTGTATTTTATTGTGTTGTAAGCTGCCCCGAGGCTTCGGCAAGGGGCGGCATAGAAATTTTCTAATAATAATAATAATAATAATAATAATAATATCTTGAACCTGGGGAGTATTTCCACCTCTTTGGCAGCGAGTATTTATTTCTGATGCTGAAGCCAGAATTTTAAAGGGGGCGGACATGTCTGTTCCCCCCTTTTCCTGCACACACCAAGCATGCACTTCCTAGGATTCTTGCACCCTGTGAAATCCACACATTAATAAATAGTATTACACACACCTCGCCAGATGGGGGGAAATTGGACCGATTACTGGAGGCGTGAAAACCCTTAACCAAACAAAAGACGGGCTGAAAATTGTGTTACGAGCAGCCAAGGACTGAAGGGCAGAAGAGAACGGTCTGCTTAAGGTAAACGGACCACCTGAGGCCTTGCAGGCGCCTGGCCTCGCCTTAGCCCTGCTAAATTTCTCCGGGGGGGCTCTCCTTCAGGCCTCCCTGGGCCCGGGGGGGGCACTCCCACAGCCAAGAAAGCGGGGTCCATGGTGCAAAGCCCCCCACAGAAGCCCCCAAACCGCCTCCCCCTTCCTTGCGCTGCCGCTGCGCCTCCTGCTGCCTCGAAGCCCCCCCTGCACTGTCACCACGGCAACCGCCGCCTCCTGCATCCCACGGATGCGGTTTCCGCGACTGGCAGCCAGGCAGGGACCCGCTGACATGGGGCGTGCGTGAGTGACAGGATGCGGCCGCCCAGCCCGGTCGCCCGGGGCGACACCAGCCCCGCCAGGCGGTCCCCGGGGAGGAAGGATGCTTCTCTCTCCCTTTGGTACCCAGCGAGCCCCGAGGAGGACACTGCTGGCTCCAGGCTGGGTGGGGTGGCTAGGATCCGCCAGCACGCTGCCTCTGAGGGGGGGACGGCCACAGCGGGAGGCAGAGCAGCAGAGTGGTTAGAGTTCTGCCTGGGCCTTGGGAGAGCCGGGTACTGGTCCCCGCTCAGCCAGTCATGGGCTCTTGACCTCGCCTACCCCCGGTCACCCAAGACGAAATCATGGTTAAACACGCGACTTCTTGCTCCCACGAGGTGCAGTACGGACCACCAAAAGCAGCTGGCAGCCCTTCTCCTCCAAGATTTTGCCCAAGAGCAACTGGTCATGTTGAGGCAAACCTTGTTTGTGAGAGATACCACAAACACCCTAAATGTGTCTGTTTTCAATTGCTGTTTTCTGGTGGTGGTGGTGGTGTTCCTTTTTTCTTTGCAACCTTCTGAACTCTCTAACTCCAACAGAATATTCAACTAAGATTTTATCGTCCTTGGACGAATGCAAAAAGCTTTGAAACAGTGCTGTGGAGTTTAAGTATTTCCTATCTTATAGAAACACCCACACGGAGGGTTGTAGTGCCGAAGTCACACGGAAGGCACGTTGGCATGTGAGCTGCATCACGCAGCTGGCTGGCTACTAAGTGAACACAAGCCACTAGTCCTCATGGATGCTGAGCAACGGAGACAGGCCTGGCCAGCCGTTGTGTGCAAAGGAGGTGCAACTAGACAGATTTTGGCCTTAACCAGCTCTCCAGTGTTTGCCCTGAGCTTCACCGTGCACCGGATTCCTAAAAAATCCGTTTACGAATCCGTTTTGGCAAAGGTCAAAATGAAAGCCCAGGAGTAAGATGCAGCCCTGCCCCAGTGAATGGATGAAAACGGGCCAGGGGCCGGCTAACCCCCCAGGCCTCCTGGATCCCCTCCGAACACCTGCTTCCCATTGTGGGGGAGAAACGGGCCCGGTCCCAGGGCTTGTGCCGCCCGCGTTCTGCCCCAAATGGCGACTCAGCCCCACCAGCCTTGCCATGGGGGCAGCCAACATTTCGCAACGCCTCCTCCGCTGCTTGGCTGCCACGATGCGGTTCCTCTAAGACAAGCTCCCGGGAATAATGGGAGCAGGTTCGGCTTCCCCGCCCCTCACCTGCCTGCCTGCAATGACTCACCTTTTCCACCTCGCTTCCCCTGGCAGCTGCGTCTGCTCTCGAAGGGGAGCGGACAGGGATCCGCGGGCTCTGGAGGAGGGCGGCCACGTTTCGGCCTCCCACACACCCCACTTGGATGCCCGTGCCAAGAACCCGTCTCGCCCCAGATTGGGAAGGGGAAAAGTACCGCTCCAAAGAGCAGTGCGCGCTGAACATCACGGGGCCTTAAGATCAGGGTCTGTGCGCGTCCCAACCGTCACTGAGCCGACACGGGGCCTGCGGGAAACTGCGGGGACGGACGAGGGGGCGCAGAGCGCTGCAGAAGTAGGAAGAGACACACCTTTTTTACGAACTTAAGGGTACAATGCTGCACCTCTCTCTCAGGCACACACGTGCAATGAAGGTGGGCGCACAGGGTTGCGTGCCGCTGAGGACGATGGGAACGGCGATCACGTGCACAACGCGCCCGTCTCCTTCCACCTGACGGTGTGGAAGGAGGGGTCCTAGGAACCACTCCTGGCCTTCCTCCAGCCAAGCTCCTGGAAGTTGCACTCTGCACAATGCCTGAAGAATTGGCGTCTTCCCCTCCCACGTTTTGGGACACACTGCAGCAACTCCTGGCTTTTCCCGCCTCTCACTATGGACTCCTACGAACATCCCCAGCCAATGCCCTGCAGGAGCGTTTGCGAGCCATGAGAAGGCCCTGCCCCAAGGAGGTTACAATCAAGAGCAAAACAAGCCAATATGCATTGAAGCAGAGTGGGCAAACCTGGGCCCCTCCAGCCGACAACTCCCATATTCCTAGGCTGCTGGCAGCTGCAGCCAAAGCATCGGGAAAACCAAGGACTCGAATAACGCACGGTGTATTTCACGATGGTGACTGAGAGATGGGGAGGGGACGACAGATACCTTGCTCAAAATGCACCCCCCCCCCAGGGCAGGATGCCCTCCAGCTGTTTTGGATCATGATTCCCGCAAGCCCCGCTGCCAACCCCTGCCCCAGCTTCAAGCGTCGGAAGCATCCCAGGCAGGCAATCTGCACATGGCCAGAGACACCATCGTGATTTTTTCTGGAGAAGATGCAAACACAGCGTGGATTTTACAACGCCAGCACAGCGTCACCAGCGCCGAACTGGTGTCTGACTGCCAGAATGAGGAACCTCGCGTCCCCGTTCCCAGGGTTGCGCTCCCCCTTCCAAGGGCCTCCCCCAACTCCATCGCTGCTCTCCAGCCTGACCCGGACGCCATCAATCCGGCTTTCTTCTTCCCCACTCCCGGAAGGCAGCTTCAGGCAAGGAAAGAGAAGAAAGACAGACCTGGCACGGCCCTTCAATGCTAAAACGCCCGTGAGGGGGGCTTGGCTGGACTTGGAAGCAGGCTTCCCTTCTCCCCAGTCCAGGACGACGCTTCCTGAGCAGGGGCCGGGGGCTGCTGGACGGGGGCCCGGCACGGTCCATCCCGCTGTCCAGAGCCGATTTAAAACGAGAGCAGCCATTCCCAGTCATCTGCCAGGGAGCGAAAGCAGCCTCCAACCGTTCGGTGGTTTAACAGTTCGTATCGGCACTCTGGATTTGACCTGAAAATGCAGCGCTGCCGCAGCGGCTCCCAGAATCAGCCTTCCACATTTCTTGTTCTATTTCGTGTATCATTATTATTTTTAAGACAAATCCCCAAGCGATTTGAAAACGAAAAGGAACATTAACAAACAAGGAAGTCTGGAAACCTACACACACACAGCTGTGGGAATAGCAAAACGAAATGGATACCTTTCTGAGAAAAGCCGAAGCCGGGGGGGGGGGGTTATTTTATATATATATCGCGATTGATATCCTGCCTTTTTCCTACAAAGGGCTCAAGGCCGCTTACATCATTCTCCTCCTCCATCTTATCCCCACAACAACAGCCCTGTGAGGTAGGTTGGGCTGAGAATCTGTGACTGGCCCAGAGTCACCCAGTGGGCTCCATGGCTGAGCGGGGACTCGAACCCAGATCCTCCGAGTCCCAGGCCCATGCTCTTCACCACGACGCCACCCTGGCATTTTTGTCCATGGGGGGCATCCCCACTGAGAAAACTCCTCCCTGTGTCTCCCCAGACGGATATCCGTGGCCCATCCAGAAAGTGTTCCAACGTTCTGGCCCCACCTCAAAAAAAGAATTTGGCCCCAAAGGGAAGTTTCTGAACAGCCTTCAAGGGCCGCCCCATGTGAAGCAGAAGGCCGCAGGCAAGCACAGACGGCACCAAGTGCGAGGAGCCAGAAAGCACAACCTGCATGGGGTGCAGCTGATGCCACGGACCGTGCTGCTCCGAAGCCCACAGTACATCCAGGCAGCTCCCAAAGTCGTCCTTGCAAGAAAGTGACACCCCATCCTGCCGGGGCCTCACTCCCCCCCCCCAACACTAGCCACATCTCTGCCCCATGGAGATTTAAGTTTCAGCTTAATCACCCCCACAGGTCCTAAAAGATGAAAGATGCTGGAGGCGCATCGCTGGGATTGCAGGCCTTCGAAAACCAGCAATTTCGACGGCGTTTGTAATTATTCGGGGAAGCATTTCGGAGGGGAGAGCAAGCGAAGTGCCCGGCTTGGAAGTGCCGTCGCTGTTCCAGGATCCTGGGATTCCTCTGGCAGGCGCGGATCTTCTGTTTGGCCACTGAGTCCCCGTCGCCCAGGCCAGCCGAGCCACCCCATGGCACCTGCCCCCGAGCACGGAGCCGGCGGCCACCGCCGAGTGCAGGCCGGGAGCGGACCTTGGGCGCCAGCCCCGTCACCGCCACCCAGACCGTCCCGGGCGCACCCCCCGGCAGTCCAGCTCCGTCAGAGCGGGGGCACACTGCCCATGTTCACACGCGTGCCCACCCGCCCGTCTCACCCTCAACGGCTTCCTTTCCCCCTTTCCCCCAGTGCCGGCCGGAGCTCCGGAGAGGCGCATGGCGCAGAAAGAGCGAGAGGGGCCAGCGGCCTTTATCGATCCAGCCGGGAGGATGGGGCAGCCCTCGAGTCCTGGCTCCCGGGCACGTCAGCCAGCCCGGCCAGGACTTTCCCAGGGCTCGCGGCCAAGAACAGCTCCCGGGCAACCGGCCGGGCCAAGAAGAGCGCCAGCGCCGCCAGGGCCCTGAGAAAGGGAACCTTGTGCGCTTCCCGTGGCATCTGGCAGGTGGGGGCACCGGCTGCTCGAGGGAGGGTTCCCCCAAGGTCATCTAGCCCAGCCCCGGCACCCCAGGCGGGAGCTGGAGAGGGGAGCAACCCTGCTGCTCATTCCAGAGTTGCCAAATAGGCAGGAACTTGCGAGCCGCCGCTCACCATTAGGGCATCCCTGGCAAACGCACCGCGCCGTCTCTGCTGAAGTGCCTCCAACGAAGGACGCCGAGGAGCCACGGACCTTCTGCAGCGAGCGATTCGGTGGGGAATTTCTCTAAACCACCCTCCCCACCCCAAGCGGGTGCCCCTCGGGTGTGTGGAGTATGACTCCCACCATCCCCAACCAGCGCTTGGTCCAACAACCAAGCATGCACAGCTCGGCATTCCGAACTCTAACCCAAAACTTTCGACAGACAAGCACGAACAATCGCAGCTTTAATTCACACCGGTCACTGCACATAAACCTCGGGGAATACACAGAGCACCAGAATAACCCAGAATTCTGGGAGCAAAACTGATCTCAGCTCTGGTCCAGAAGAAATCTCATCTGTCACGTGGTCACGCAAAGAGCGATTGTGTAACATCAACATTTATTCTAGCTTTCTTTGTGTCCACAAGTCACGGATGTTGGGGTCCTGTTGCTCCACTGCATTTCTAGAGTTCTCCTGTGCTGACATCTTTCCCTTTCTTTTCTTTCCCTTCTTTCTTAAAGAGTCGGGTTTCTAGTCCTCATGGACAGAAAACAAACAGAAGGGTAATGATCCAACCTCGCTACACTGCCGCTGCCACCTTCTTTCTGGAAATACAACCAGAAGACCAAACGGCCACTGTAACCCAGAATCTACAATCCGACGACCCCTTTTGAGTGGACCGAATTCTACGAAGCAGGTGACCTGGCAAACCAGGAAACCTGGCAAGCCAGCACGGAACGAGTGCTGGAGAAGGTTCCTTGGAGAAAAAAGGATGGAGCGGCAAATAAACAACGAGCTGAATCACCTGGAAAATTCATTATCTGGCCCAGAAGCTTTTGGGCTCGTCCATCTGAACACTCCCCCTCCGGGAGCCCCTTCCCAGAAACACCTGTACTATGAGAACGTGTCTTTCATCTCTGGGGCAGCTGGCCAAGAGTCAAGGCAAAACTCTTCTGCCCGCCAGAGAGCCTGGGGAATATTTCCCCGTAAGATATTAATATTCATTAAGGTTGCGTGTGATTTAATATTAATATTCAATACAGCCTATTAATATGCGGGGGCGGCTCTCCCGGAAAGCACGCCACCGGCCTCGCAGGGATCCCAGCTCACCACAGCTTTGCCAAAGGGCTGCCTAACAGGGTCGTTACTGCTATTATTATTAATAAAAATATTCGTATTCTTGCAGTATGTTTATGCCCTGCCTTAGAGCGATCAAACGCCAAATGCAGCCGGCAGGTGCTTCCCACGTGGCCCCGCCCCTTTCCATGGCCCCACCCCTTTCCATGGCCCCGCCCCCCTCCCCAACTGCCAATCATTTTACGGTTCCCAGCGCTGGTGCGGCTTTCTCCCCACGCTGCCAGCAGGAAAAAACTTTATTCTTCAAAAAAAAAAACAAAAAAAAAAAACACCCCACGTTTTGGGAGGGGGCTGCACAATTTTGATTGCCTGCAAAAAACGCACAACTGCAAAATCCCACCTCTGCTTTTCCTCCACGGCTGCTTTTTTCTGCTCCTGGAAAATCCACTCCAGAGGAATGGACAGAAACCACACGCCTTTTGCCGGAAAGCGTCCCTTTTCACCTAAAAGAGGGAGCTTTCGAGGGGGTTTTTAACAGTTGCTTTTTTTATGTGTTGGGAACACAGCACTTTCAAAGCTTGGATTGGGTCTGAATTTTCTCCCACCCTGGCATCCAGGACGAAAAACAAAAATAAAAGCCGTTCAAAGGAACGTCCCGCTTTGGAAGAGAGAATCTCGGTGCCAGAGGCAAAGGGGCTGCTCACCCCGGCCGTCCTCGTTTCTCCAGCCCCGCCGAACAAGCATTTAATCCATTTCTATCCTGCCATAAAGGGTGGGTCACACGCCCGCCTTCCTCACTGCGTGCCTCTCACAACAGCCCTGCAAGGCAGGACAGGCAGCGCCTTGGCGGCTGGCCCAAAGCCATCTGGGGAGCACTTCCCACCGCGTCCTCCCCGCCCACCCATCATCCGGTCAAGGACACCCCGTCTACATCCCAGGCCTGGCACCCAGCATCCCTCCGCCAACGTCCTGAGTAAGGCAGGAGCTTGCTGGCCCTGGCTGGATTTCTCCTCTGAATGGGACCGCGGCCCGAAAACCGTCTGCACAGACAGTTGCTCAGGAAGTCGATCATTTGCATCGTACGGCCTGACCTCCACCAGAGCCGGGAAGCTATTAGAGAATTAAGTTTTCACCTTGTGCCCGTCCGTCTTCTCAGAAGGACACGCATAAGGCAATTGCGTGGCGCCATGTTCCGAGCGCATTTGCAAAACCGGCTCGGAGATGCACCAGGTCCTCCTTTCCCTGCTTTCCCTCCTTCTTTCATACGGAGCCCGGTGGGGGGAAAATGTGCCTGCGTCCGGGTTCAGGAAGGGTTGTATTCCCTGAGCAAATGTGTGTGTGGTTCTTTGCACGGCCGTTGTGACGCGTGTCTGTTTCCTTGTTTGTGCCGGCAGAGCCAGGAAAGGAGCGCTAGATTAGTGGCTTAACTCTGAATGGTTCTGCTGCTTTCGCCGCAGATTAGTTATTGTTATCAAAAATATGTCTTGGCTGCCTTTCATGGCAGGAGCCCTCCAAAAAGGGTGTACAAAGGCCAAACACTGATATCCTAAACATTGCCACAGCCTTCAAAAGCAACAGAGGCGTCAGAAAGGCTGCAAGGGCAGCCACGAACCTGGCCTTCTTCAAAGCTGCGGATTCCAGGGTGTGGGGCCACGGGGATGAAGACCCTGCCTTCGCCACTGTGATCCCTGCCTACCTGCACCCACAGGTGGAACGAGGCGCTGGAAGACGGCCTCATCAGCCACGCTGCCAAAAGCTGCTGGATCCGATACATTTGGAGGCCCCATGTTGCAAAAGAGAGGCTGTGTGGCCTAGGGGTTAGAACGGTGGACTGGCCACGAGGCCACCGGTTCACTTTGGGCCAGGCATGGCCTCTGAGCCTATCCTACCTCATGGGGTTGTTGTGAGAACAGAATGCAGAGGGAGAAGACAATGATTACCTGAGTTGGTTTGGACTCCTTGCAAGAGCAGAGAAAAGTGGGAGAGAAATGGAGAACCGCAAATTATGGTCGTAACGATAACGGCACACAACCCTAGAACAAGCTCATTCCTTGCAAACAGCATACCTCTGCAACTCTCACGCTGGCAACGGGTGGGCAATATTTATAGCCACGGAGTCACCCCAAATGGCCAAGCGAGATTTTGGATGGGGAGGTGCGCAGTTTTGGTTCCACTGCTCCCGATGAAGCCGAAGCGAAGCTCTGGAAACGGCATCCCGACTCCACCGCCCTGTGCTGGCTGACGGGCTGGACTTAGGGGGCACTAAAACCCGTGGGCTCCAGAGAGGTATTTCAGCCAAGGTTTGACGGCTGTCAGAAATAGCAACCCTGCCTGACAGCCGTCAAACCTCTTCAGCCTTCGACATCGCGGAAGACGGATGCAGTGACCTCGCGAGGTGCTTCTAAGCCCTCTGGTTCGAAGGCAGGCTTCTCCAAGCACGCTCCCGCCAGGATTACGACTGGACTACAGTTCCCACCACCTCCTGCCATCAACCGCCGACTGGACCACTGTTCACAGCATCTGCCAGCTGTCTGGCGTGACCACTGTGCTCCAGTGTTCTGGACTACAAGTCCCATTATGGCTTACGGAGCACCGCGGTTCCACGAGGACCCCGGGCAGGCTATGCTTAAGGGAGAAAACGGGTGGGCCTCCAGCTACTATGAAGCATGCATGAAATTAAAAAATAATTACTTAATAGCAGAGAAGAGTAGATGAGTAATCTGCTTTTTAAAATGCACACTGCTTAATTAAAAAACTGATTTTTTAAAAACTCCTGGACTCCTCGCACAAGCAAAACGAACTCCAAATGCAAGTGTCACAGATGTGCATTTTGCACACACACACATCATTCTTCGTTGGACCCCGTGCACGGACCGACCCTCCAGATTTTTTTTTAGTGCGGCCAAGCCCCAGTCCAGTCTAGTGGAAAGATACCATATGAGGCACGGCCAGAAAGCCTTCTGCATTAACCCCAGGTGCATCCGGTCACTTAAACACTCTGTGCATGCTCGGGAACACTACTGACAGCAAAAATGCCGAGGGGCTCCCACGTCACTGTGGCTGCTCATGCAAATTGGCTTTTAATTTGGGCTTCCTACTGACATGGGTGTCGCCGGCCTCGGACAGATCCTGGCGTGGCGGGCGCTGCCGTTTCTCCCCTCTAATTTTATCCCCACAAGCGGCGCAAGGGGTCGAAGCTGGATCTTCAGCCTTCCCCACCATGAGACAGCTCTGCCAGCGGCCCTCCAGCTGTGCGGGACGACGATTCCCATCGCCCCCACCTGGCTGCCCGGCCCATGGTTCTCCAGCCACGCCGGGCTGCGACTCTCATCACGCAGACCTAGCCCTCGGCCGTGCAGGCCGAGGACAATGGGAATTGTAATCCAGCACGTTTGGAAGGTGAGGGGATGGGGAATGCCCTACCTCACAGGGGGGACGCGCAGAGAGACAGCACCCCCCCCCCAACATCCTCAGAGCCCACACTGAGCCTGCTTTTGAGGAAGACAAAGGCAGCAGCCGGAAGACGAGGGGGTCCGGCGGCCGAAGACAAAATCGGGGGGATCTCCAACACCCCCCTTTTTCCTTCCCCGTGTTTTTTTCGTCCAGACTGGCCTTCTGCAACTGAGTTTCCTGGCGAGGAAGCTCAGCCCCTCCAGAAAAGGCCCAGGAAACCCCCCCGGGGGGGGGGGGGGGGCGGGGGGGGGGGGGGGCACCGCCAGACCCCCCAAAAGCCAGGGGGGGAAACGGGGGAAGGAAGGGGGGGGGGGGGGGGGTGCGGGGCGAGAGGCCCGGCCTGGTTGTATAAGCAGCTCACACTTCCCTGCTGCGCTGAGCAAGCCCCCCCCCCCCCCCTTTGCCCCCGGGGCTGGGAAAATTTTTCCCCAAGGAAGGGGGGGGGGGGGCGGCAAGGCTGCGCATCTCAGGCGGGGCTCCGGCAGGTGCCAGGCAGCGGTGCAGGGGCTGCTTCCGCCCCCCGACCCGAGCCGGATTCCAGCCTGCCCGTCAGAGTCCGATTTCCAGGGGTCTGGGCTGGAAGCAGAGCCTGGCGTGATGGATCCTTTGAGGGGGGTGCCATTCCTCCCGCGGGGCGAACCCCTCCGGCCCGTGCCCCCCTCAGACAGCCCCCGCCCCGGTGGCTGGCGCGGCCGAGCCGAAGCAGGTTTACATAACCTGTCCCCAGACTTCCAAACCGGCGGGCAGGAGGCGGACGCCACCCAGCCGGTCCCCGGAGTGGGCAAACATGCTGCCGCGGGGAGGCAGAGGAGGAGGCGCCCCAGAAGGGCAGGGGGACCCTGGTGCCGGCGCTGCCCGGGCGTGCCGAGCTCGTCTGGCCGTCAGGGAGCGCAGCGCTGCCCGGGGGCGCTTGGCTGGGCGGGCAGCCGGAGCCCCCTCCCGCCCGCCCCCCTGCACACGGGCACCCCCCCAAAGCCCCCCCAGGTCCTGGCAGGCACGTACTGCTGTAAAGGGTGTCGATCCAGGAGAGGCGAGCCAGACCCGGCTGGCTCAAGGGCTCCATCGGAGACGGAGACGGTCGGTGGGTCCTCTAGCCGAGCAGCAGCATCGCAAAACAAAGGCGGCCGCCGAGGGAGAGCGAGCGAGCGAGCGAGAGAGAGGGGAGGAAGAGGAGGGCGAAGGCAGGCGGGGAGGGGGCACGGCTGTGTGGCGGGGGAGGGAGCCTCACGGAAGATGCTTATCGTGAAGGATGGAGATGATGATGATGATGATGAGAGTAAATAAGCAGACTGACAGCAGAGAAAGTGCAGGTGGTGGCGGGGGGGGGCGAGACGGGCGGCGGGGGTGGAGGAGGAAGAGGATGGAGGCGGCGGGCGGCAGATGCTCCCGAGCTGGAGCCGTCAGAGGTGATGTGCCAGTGGTGCGCGCCAGCCCAGCCTGCCAGGCGCACATAGATGGCCGTGCAGGGTGGGGTATGGGGTGGCAGGAAGGAAACTTACTTCCACAGGGTGCTCGGGGAACCATGTGCCACGGCCCACCAATGGTGGACCGTGACTGCCACCCTCGCAGGCGCGCGCACACACTCTCACACACGCGCGCACACACTCTCACACACGCGCGCGCACAGAGAGCACGCCTCCGCGACAGAGACGGAGTCGCAGAAACACCCCTGTGCGTGCGCCGGGGGGGGGGGGAGCAGCCCAGGCGCCCTGCGGCTGGTCTGGGGACACGGTGGGGAGGCCCAGGCAGGCGCCTGGCTGCTCCCACAAGGCAGCCCCAGCGCCTCCTCGGCCACACCTGCCCAGGTGTGTCTGCGTGTGCGGGTGTGCGTGCGCGGGCACTGCCCAAAGCCATGCGCCCTCCTGGGGGAATGGCCGGCGCAGCCTGCTCCACAGAGCGCCCAAGGGGCTCTTTGCAAGGATCTCAGCCGTGGGCTCGTGGGCTCCCCGGCGGGCTGCGAAGCCGAGCCCCGAGGATTTGAAGACCGGGTTGCTCAGAGCCGCAGCATCTCAAACAGGCAAGGGGTCCCAGGGCAAAAGCCCCCAAAGGAAATGCCAGAAACGCCTACGGCTGCCCAGCAGGGCGCTGCCTGCCTCTGGCCACGGGGCCAACACGTGATCGGGGGCCACGGCCCTTCCACAGAGTCCCACCGCTACGCCCCGCATACCCCTTCCAGCCAGCAGCCCCACCAACAAGGCCGATTTGCCGCCAACACAGCCACTCAGAATGAGGTAGACTGCTCCTGAATGTGGAGGTTCTGCCACAGGCCGCAGGTCCCGAACCGGCCCTCTCCGGTACCTCCTTTCTCCCTGTATGTTTCTGCAGCTCTGTTGTATGTACCAGGGTACCCAGGCTCAGGCCCGAGGCCTGCTCCTGGCTGCTCCACCCTATCCCGACACTCTGGGTGTTTTGCTTTGGGTGTTTTTCGGCTTTTGTGAGCTCCCTCACCCGCCCTACCAGCATTCTGAGTGTCCCGAGGCTGAGTGGCCGAAGGAGGAACTTCGAGAGACAAGCCGCTGCCATTTCCTTCGCGGGTGTCTTGCCCCATACTTCAGCCCCCGGAGCATCCCCAGAGCAGGATCTGGCCCTACAAACCCCATCCCAGGATGC
Organism: Varanus komodoensis; assembly: GCF_004798865.1. Classification (NCBI taxonomy): domain Eukaryota; kingdom Metazoa; phylum Chordata; class Lepidosauria; order Squamata; family Varanidae; genus Varanus; species Varanus komodoensis. The sequence goes on from NW_025335587.1 coordinate 20,354,627, forward strand.
AGAGGCGAGAGGGAAGGGGCGGCCAGTCTCCCAGATCACATGGAGGACCCCGGAAACTGATCCGGAGCAGCAAGGCCCTGCCTTGTTGAACGACAACTCGGCAACCTGGGAACTGCGCCGTTGGGATTTCGCCCGGGTTCCCCCTTATGCCACTCCGACTCCTTCTCTGGGGAGGGCCGCACCTGGTCCGGGGTTCGGCCCCGGCCCCTCCTGCAAGATCTGGGCAAACCCCGCCTGAATCCCTGAGGAGCAGCTGCCGGTCAGTGCTCAGCGAGGGTGACGAACCCCTTCCGGCCGGAGGGCCCAATCCCTCGGGGGCCGCGGGCCGGCCAAGGCTTGTTTCGGCCCACGGTTCTTCCTCACCAGTGCCTAAGTTTCGAAGAAACGTTTCGTCATTGTAGATGGGGGGTCAAGGGACCGTACAAAAGGCAGGAAACCACCAAGCAATTGAACTCGGGGGAACGCGGCCCTCTGGGAAACCCAGATTAGAACTGGACTTGAACGGGCTCAGACGCTGGAGGCCGAGATTCTGTCCCTTAGTGCAGACGAAGCTGACCTAGAAAGACTAACCTCATCACCCGAGAGAGACCGTTTCGAGCATCCCTCTCCATTCGGAAGCACGAGGACTAGAAACTTGCTTTATTTTCCAGGGAAGCCGAGAGGCAGAGAACACGGTTGGCAGAACGGCAAAAGACCAGGCTTGGCCAAGGTGCTGGCCGGCGGGCTCAGTACCAAGGGGCCCCCGTCTCCCACCAAGCCAGCAGCACCGAGCACTCGTCACTCACTCCTCGTTCTCCACCCAAGTGCCGAGTGAGTCACCAGGGAGGGGTGGCGGTGACTCACAAGCATAAGGTGGGGGGAGCAGGGAGAAGTGCCAAAATTAGCAGTGACTGCACACAGATTGGCGCTGGGAGAAAGCCCCCCCCCCCCCGCACCTTGCCCTCAAGAGGCAAGGCAGGCAGGCCCGGTTCCATCTTTCCTCGATCACAAAGCAGGCCGCAGCTCTTAAAAAGGACCCCTCAGACCCCAAAAGCAAGCAGAGGGACGGGGCTCGCTGTTCTCCCAAGACCCCCAAGAGGTCCCGCCTCTTCTCGCCTTCTACGGGACAAAAGGAAACCAGGCGAAGTCCGACAGAATGACTTTCTACCCAAAGCTGTTGCACTGGGGGTGCAGTCACGCCCTCCCTCCACCGCCCCCTCCTCAGACCTCCCAGTACAGAGCAGAAGAGACACAGACTGCCTCCTCAGGAGTAGACCCATTGGCGCCTCATTCACAGGACACAGCCTCGCCATCGCCCCTTGCCCCCTCCTCCCCAGGTAACAGTCAAATCGAGAGAGGATCTCTCCACAGTCCAATTTCCAGACCAGACATTACGTGAGGCCTCAGCTGACCTGCCCTCCTGCTGAGACAACACTCTCCTATGGCCCCGGAGGAGACAGCTCCACTGAGACAACATCCGCCTGTCGTCCTGGTGGGAGGAAACACCCCCCAGGATTATGCACCCTCTTCCGCCTCGACTTATCCAGCATCACGCAATTTTATCGGCTGCTCCTCACTCACCTCATCTGCCCTTACTGTGCAGGAGTCTGCCTGCTTTGACCGGACTGCAGGGCGCCGGCATCCCTGCGGCCTCATGTAACGGTGGGCGGGGCAAAGGCAGGACCTGCGAACATGGGGACAAGCCCCGCCTCCACGGCAGACCTTTGCCTGGACCGCAGAAGGCACCCATCTCAGAGCCCAAGGCCTTTGGTCTCAAAACAGCTCAAGCTTTGTCCCCACCCCAGCCTGGTCCAGCCCATCAGCTCCAAGATCCTCAGACCTGGGGCATGCATGTGGTTGGACTACAATCCCCCTCATCCCTGACCACACTGGCAGGGCCTGATAGGAGTCGGGAGCCCAGCTACAGCCACAGACACACTCCTAGCTCCCCCTTGCTCAGGGGCCGTGCCAATTTTGCACCCAGGGGTGGAGGGTTCTAGTCCCGGCCGTGGGAAGGGCTAGGGTAGCTGGGAGAAGACCCCTCGCCGTGGGTCTGTGCCCACGTTGCATGCCCGTGTCCCAGCGTCTCCACTGCCTGCGTATTCAGACAACCGTGCATCCCTCCTTCGGACAGGCAAGGCCGAGACAAGCACCCACTTTTCAAGCAATGAGCGCTCGCCTGGCCCGGGCCGTCTCCAGTTTCAAGCCCGCCCCATACCGCCCCCACTCAGCCACAGAGCATTCTGCCCAACGCCCTCTGTGCACGCTCAGAGGCCAGGCACGCCTGCCGCAGCCTCGCACGCCGGCATGCGGAGGCGGCTCCCAGCAGCTGCTGCAAACACGGAGGCGAGCTGCCGTCCCCTGCGGTCCGGAGGCAGCGAATCCACGGGCAGCAAACCCTCTGGCAGCATTCGCGACGTCGATGGATGGAAGGAAAGGACGGACGAGGGAAGCATCCCCCCCCCGCATCCCCCCCCGCGTACCGCAAGTTCTCAAAAGCCGGCAGCAAGTATTGACGGGACGCGGGCGAAGGAGCCGCGGGGGCCTCCAAGGACGGGGCGGGTTCGGGAAAAGCACTCAGGCCGCCACGCCGGTCGGGGCCGGACGGCTCCCGGGCTCCACCGTGTGGCCTGCGGCGGCGCGTGCCGGATCTCAGCTGGGGAGCCCGGAAGCTCAGCGGGCGGCTGCTGCTGCTGCGTCGCCGGTCGGGCCCCCAAAGGGTTCTGCCATGCTGAGGAGACCCGTGTGACCCCCCCCCCCCCGCTCAGGAGAGGGCAACGCGGCTTAGGAGCTTTACAGGCAGCTTCAGGCAGTCTGGAAACCCCACAAGGAGCTTGGGGGAACTCAGACGCTTGCATGCTCTCAGAGCCGCCACCGCTGCGCTGGATTGCAAGGCCCATCGTCCCCAGCCAGCACAGCCACAGGGAAGCAGGGTGCACAGTGGAGTAACTGATGGAAGAGAAGCCCCCACAGCACCGATTCTGAGACCAATGCCATCGCTGGTGTTTTAAATTAAATTTAAATTATGTTGTGAGCCGCCCCGAGGCTTTGTTGCGATGGGGGCGGCACAGAAATGTTTTAAATAAATAAATAAAAATTGAATTGAACTGAATTGAATTAAATTAAATTAAATGCCTCGTGTGAAAAGGCCTGGGCAATGGGGGTGGATAGGGGCCCTCCTGGTTGTCTGAGGCCTAACAACCATCTCCCATCAGAAGCGGTTCCAGCAAAAACTGGCCAGAAGGGATGCGGCTTTTCACGATCTGATATTTAGGGCTTTTCCAGACCCTAAATACCAGATCCGTCCATCGTGTCACACGTACGTCTTTACACAGGGTGGAAGGGCCCTGATAGCTACGTAGTTCAGCATCTGAAGTCTGCTAGGGAAGTGAGAAAAGGGGAGGTGTTCTTACTTACGGAAATCTGTCCCGCACCTTTCCATCTGCCAGTGCCAGAGCCAGTCAATCTGTCTGATTTTGCGGGGAGAGGTGGGAAGCAAAAGACAACGATCTTGAAAAAACCTCCCCTTTTGCTCAGAAACAAAAAGCAAGCTCCTAGTCCTCATGGTGGAAGAGGAAAGATGCCCGGGGGACCTTTTAAAAGAGCAGCTGAATGTTTTCCTCCTGGTTCGGGGGAATTAAGTTTTCAGCACCAAGCAACACCGCCTTGCTTTTCCCACCCATCCTCACAATTAGCACAACTGAATTACACACAACAGGTTAACCCGCGGAGGAAATCCGGCAAACACAGGAGAGGCTTGTGCAGATGCGCTCAGCTTGCGCGGGGCATACAAACTGCAAAGCCCAGCTCACTCTTGCGACACACAAAACATTAACAGCGCTAGTGGGGGTTTCACACCGGTATGTGGTCACGCGTCCCAGGGCTTCACAACCGTCTTGGAGGCAGGCTAGAAGCCTGCGGCTTCCTGGAAGATACACCTTGCGCACTCCGCACAAGCAAACTGCTTTTCTGTGCTGGAAAGCTGAGCGACCGGGAGCACAACGGGCAGCTCGTGGGCCCCAGCGCGGATCCGTACGTGTCCCCGGAGCGTGGAAAGTACCGCAGACCCTGGAACGACCCACCACATGAAGAGAAGCGAAGCCAGCAGGATGTAAACTCTCAGCCCAACCTACCTCACAGGGTTGTTGTTGTGGGGATAAGATGGAGATGTAAGCTGCCTTGAGCCCTTTGCAGGAAAAAGGCAGGTTATAAATCGAAAAATAAAAAATAAATGGAGCCGGGCTCTTCCTACGTCACGGAGCCGTGCGCTGAGAGAGATGCACTTAAGCAGACTCAACAGCGGCGCCCACTGCGGAGTTTGCCCGTCGTGTCTCTGCAAGAGGCGTGCTTTGGCCTCCTCCCAGCCCAGGGAAAAGTTTGTCGGACGTCCCTCTGTTGGGGCTCTGTAGTGTTATTCAGACAACCCCTGATCCCAGCAGGTCCTCCTCTTTCTCCACCGATGGGCCTGGACCGCCCTTCGCGAGCCATGCCTCCCACAACCCGCAGCCATAAATCCAATCCGATCGCTCAGAACACGACACAAAGCGGTCCCGAACGAGTTCGCCGGGTGGGTTTTCCAGCATCGCAGAAGCAGCAGCGGTCAAAACCTCGCCCTCCTGTTCACCGTGCATGTGAAGCTGAAGGGCGCGGGGGCTCAGGCTCCCCCCAGGGGGCGCGACAGGGTCTCCTTCCCAGCAGGACTGACGGCTGGCTCTTCCCTCGTGCACCCTGGTCTGCGGCGGTTCCAGCATCCCAGCTCCGAAGGCCGAGGCGCACCTACTGCCCGCCGGCAGGCTGGCTGCCGCGACACCGTTCCGGCTGTACTCCTCCGGTGCCCACCCCGGAACGAGGGGGCACGCCCGGCCCCTGCCGGGGCAGCGAAAGAGCCCAGCGGGGTTTCCTGCCATCCTCTTTTCGAACTGTGACTAGAGTGACCGGACAGCCCGTTCATTTCGATGGGTGCGCTCAACGCGGGGGCTCTGTTCATCCCACTGAGTGCGACTGGCCCACTCCAGGGAGGGCTGTGAGCCCAGGCGCTGGGTTTCCCCGGAGGGCCCCGCTGCCTGGTGCGTTCGACGCACCCAACGCGCCAGGCCGAGCCGGTGGCTGTTTGCCCTGGCAGAGCCGGTGCCGCCAGCGGGTCCCCGGGGCCACGTTGCCGGAGCCACACAGGCAAGGAGGCCGCGGAGGGGCAGCAGGGGCTCCGGTGGGACGGGCCCACGTGGCCCAGAGGTGTTCTGCACCCGGGCACCAACTGCCCCCCCCCCCCCCGCTAACGCTGACCGTGGCTGCTGGAAAATGGAGGGCGTGTTTCGGGGACAGCGCTTCCTGGACTTTCCGTCTCCAAGACCGGGAGGCAGTGTCCACGGCCTTTTCCTAGCGTGTAAACACATCTGGAGAAAGGAAGACCGGGCCGAAAACTGGGTCGGGAAGGAGAATGAGGAGAGGAGGGAAGATCCGGGCGGGGGGGGGCTTTCTTCCAAATTTCCCAGCCCTCCCTGTTTTCTGGGTTTCCCTCCACTTTTTCAGTCTTTTCGCAGGCATCTTGGAGCACAACAGACGCGCCTCTAAATGGCCAGTCCATGCTGGGGGTCTAAACAGATGAAGGACTGTGCCTGCACAGTCCCCAGCTGGTGGCAGCATCCTGATCCCTGCTGTACAATAATGGAGGTGTTATAGCCCAGAAAAGACTGTACCATTTCAAACCGTTGCGGGGCGGGGGGGAAAGAAGTCAATTTTAAATGCTCCGTCCTGTAAAATTCTTCCCAAAAGTTAAAAATGTGCTTGTTCGGCTTGCTCTTTCCTGGTGCTTTAACTTGCTCCGTCCAGAGAGTAAGACTACAACTCCCAGTGTGCCCGGCAAGCACAGGGCTTCGCAGAAGCACAGAACTCTGCGGGTTTGTGGAGGTGACCGGCAGGCCACGCTGCAGAGGGCAATGAGTAAATTTGCAACTTCTAGACTCATCTCAAAGGTTTGGTCACCCAGCTTTTCCACAGAGGTGAATCTTGACCTCCCACAGGCGGTGACCATGCGCACCCCTGCTGTGAAAGAAATGTGCTAGCCAAGATTTAAGAGCATCTTTTTAAAGCCTGGCCTTTCTACAGCGGGCTAAACCAGCCCCTTTGGCCCAGTTTCCTGCCTCCAGCAGTGGTGCCTGTGGGGCAAAAGGGAAACCCACACTGCCTGCCGCCAGAGCCCTTGGCCTCTTCCAAGAAGACCCCTCCCCGGGGTCGGCTTGGCAGGCACGACCTCACAAAGGAACAGAAATGAGCGCTGATTCTGTGGAAGAAATAGCAGCCTCGGTTCCGGAAATGGTCATGGTGGTTTTCCTGATCTCCAAATCTTATCCGCTCGCCATTTCCTTGCCTGCCTCCTGTGCAGGGCGAGATAAAATTTCCAGCCGCCCATGGAACACCTCTGCCCTTTTTGCAAAAAGCCAAACACAGCGGCTCTCGGCGTTCCACCAAACCTGCGGCCAGTTGGAGAAACAACACTTGCCTTGTTAGCCTGCATGTTCCCTAAACTAGTGGGAGAATAATCAAACCAATTAATACCGAGGTTGCCAAATAATCTAACCAAGCACTAAGGCTGCCATCTTAAGTCTCAAGAGAAAAAGCTCAGCCACTTCCAGACCTGTTTCTCTGGCCAATGCGGGCAGGATTACGCCAGTGTTCTCACGCCACAACTCAGCCAGGCCTACCTCACAGGGTTCCCGTGAAGAGCGCCTGCGCGCATGAGCATGGGGAGGAAGCACCGGGTGCAGTGCTTTGCACTCCTCTCAGGAGACCAGGCAAATCTGTTTTTCAAACACGGCACTGTTTCTAATCGCGATGTTATTGACTTGCATTGTGGTTTTCAAGAGAGCAGCTGTTTGGAATGACTCCCAGAAACACACCTACACACACACAATAGGCAAAGAGACCGGGGGGGGGGCATTCTGCAGCACGGAGCGCTCCCCCCTCCGGGGTTTGGACCAGCCGTGCCCCTTCCACAGCATCCCGCCCCGTCACTGGTCAAAGGGGTCCCCCCACAACAGTTGGCCAATATTCCACAGCCGCTGGGGTGTCAGGTCCCCCACCAAGACTTTTGGGGTGCATCTGCAACCCGGCCTGCCGAGGCCTGCGCTCGCGGGGGAGCGACACACACGGCCCCGGAGGTCGGGCTCTTCTGCCGGCCGCGGAAAGGCCAAAGCCCCTCGCGCAGCTGTTCACCCCCGAGTCGTCACAGCTGCCACAAGCTGCCCGCCTGCCAGCAGAGGCGAGAGCCTTGTGAAGACCCGAAGGGCCAACAACACAATTCCCACAGCAAAAGTCCCGCCACACGGCACCGCACGGTCGCTCGCTCGTTCGAGTGCTGCCCCGCCTTCCGTCCTCACAAGAACGCGCGCGCCTCCTGGCGCCCCCAGCACAACAACCCTCCGAGGGAGGCTGGGCCGAGAGGCGGTGCACAGCCCAAAGCCACCCCATTGGCTCTGGGGCTGAGCCGGTCGGGGCCCGTCACGGCCTCTCAGTCTGGCCTACCTCACAGGGTTGTTGTGGGAATAAAACAGAAAGGGCCCTGGCAGCCTCCTTGCAGCTTCCTTGCGCCAAGCAAACCAGAAAGCCGGGAACTGAATACGATCCCCCTGGCTGTTGAGCACGCATAACCCCGAGGAAAGCTCGAAAGCCAGGCTGGGCTTCCTATTAATTGTGCGCCATCTTGAGTCCACTTCTCTCTCTCTCTCTCTGGATGCATTTTGGAGGTTTCACATTCTCTCCAGATGTGCAGGGCTGTGAACCCTGCCGCACATCTGGGAATAATGAGCGCGGCGGCAGCAAAGCGCTTCCTGAAGGCACCAGATGTGGGGATGGCTCCGGAATAGGATACGGGGTGCCCCACGCCCAACCCCAGCTTGCCATTTACACCTCTCCCCATAAAAACGGGTTCAAATCCTGCTTCAGGACACTGAGCGCCCTGGGCCATTTGGGGGCAGAAATGCGCATCTCCCCAGTGGGTGTATCCCCTGCCAGACCAGTCCTGGCATCGGGTCCAGGCCAGGCCGCTGCATCACAGCCTACGTGGGACGGGCTCCCACTGAAGACTGCGCGGGAAGGGGCTGTGGGATGGCTCCCCGCAGGGGGGAAATGCGCTCTGTGCGTGTTCATGGGCCCCGTTTCCAGAACTCCACCAAAGGGCCGTGCTCGCCTTTCGATCCTACATGATTTCAAAAGGTGCAGGACTGGCCCTTGGGGGGATTTGGGCTTAGCGCCAGAAGGGGGTGGATGCCACAGGGAAAGAGGTCAGAAGCTGTGGCCCTGGGATGTGGGGACAAGTCACGGTGTTGAAGGGACCCAGTGTACACACACACACACACACCCCAGCTCACAACAGCGAAAGAAACGAAAGAAACGGCTGAGTCGGCTCCAGGGAAATTCTGCAGGATGCAAAACCCAGAAGGCAGTTCAGCAAGTCCTGGTTTTGAATTACACCAGGAAATGATCCTGCCAAAAGAGCTTTTAACTAATGAAAGGGCGGTGGGGGCGGGGGGGGGGGAGCATTACAGGGAAGCATCAAGATTTAGGACACAGGTCAACTGCTTCTGAAGAAACCTCCCTCTCCCAACACAACACACCGCACCGCAGCACCGCACCGCAGGCACCAGCACCGGGAATTTGTTGACGCGGGAAAAGAGGCGGCTGGGCAAACATCCCCAAAGGAGATGCGCGAAGCAGCCACTGTGGGCAGACCCCCAGGCAAGACGGCCCTCCGGTTGTGTGGAAACCCCTCCTGGATTTGGGGTGGCGGGCCGCTTCTGTCCCCGCAGCCAGTCACAGCCAGTGATGTGGGGAGAGTCGGCCTGAAGCCTCTGCGAGGCCCCAAGCTGCCCCACTCTGAAATAGGACCAGGTCACGGACTGGAAAGGGATCGGGGCAGGCCCCACGCTGCAGCATCTTGAGGATGGAGTCAAGTTGCTAGTCCTCTGCCACAGCAGCACTGAAAGCGATACCAGAGCTTTAGCAACACCTGGGTCATTCCCTCCCCCCCCCTCTCTCACACACACACACACACACACACACACGTACGTGCAGATGCGCACTGCGTCTTGGCACCACAAGGTCCTCATGGGACAAGCGAGCGTCTCATCTGGGAAGCAGCGCATCTTCTGGGGCCCCCAAATTTCTGCAGAGCCAGTCCTGAAATGTGTAACTCATGTGTGATTTACCACTTGGTGTGTTTTGATCAGGAACGCTTCCTTTCCGGATGCCCTCCATGCCTGCTGCTACTGGTATTAAAAAGAACTGCGATCGAACCGTGGGCTTTGGGGATGAGTGGGCCTCGAACCTGGATCGAGTCCAGTTGCTTGCCCTGGATTAGAAGGGGGGGGGTTCTAAGTGAAGTGGGGATTAGGCCGCGGGGGGGGCATTTAATCAGGCCACCTCTTGGAGGAGCTACCTATAAATGTGACTGCACGCCACATGGGAGTTGTAGTCCAACACATGGCACCAGCTTAGAGAAGCCCACAGCAAGGAAAGACAGGTCAGGAGGAGGTGGGGGGTGGGATGACAAGGTTTGTGAAATTATGGGAAACTGAAATCAAAGGAAAGCACCCCCCCATGCATGCACAGTGGTTAGAGCACTGGAAAGGAGTCAGGAGGCCTGGGTTAGAGTCCCCACTCGGCTGAGCAGCTCACAGGGAGACCTCTCAGCCTCGCCTACCTCACAGGGTTCTTGTGGGGATAAATAGGACGAGGCCGACTGGACGACCTGCATTGGGAACAGTAGCATCTCTACGAAAGGACACAGTACAGTTGGATAAAATTCAGCTGGGGCACCCCAAAAGATCCAGGGGCAGGAGCAGCTGCCCTACAAAGAAAAGCCACAACACCGGGGAGCGTTCAGTTTAGAAAATTAGGGGACATGACATGGTATGAAACGATGCCTTGTGCAGAGAAAGGGGGCCGGGAGCCATTTTTCTCCCTCTCCATAATACTAGAACCCCAGACTCCATCTGCTTTAGGAAGATGTTAAAATGCACTAGAATAAACCGCGTGGAAACATGTAAACAAGCCACAAAAACAGATAAACACGTGCAACAAAAGCGACTTTCTAAAAGTCACTTGAAACAATCGGCAACCGGACGAAATCAAGACCTGAGAAAACCCGCATCCTGGACAAGATGCCCAATACTGAAGCCAGCAAGGTCTTAGCCGGGGACTGAAAGAGAGGGTTAGGGGCAGGGGGGTTGCACCGGGGGGGGGCTGTTTGGAGGGGGGGTCTCTTGCTGCCGGCCCCCAAGCCTCTCTCGGAGGAAGTCATCCGCAAGAGGGCTTTGGCTGGAGGGCACCCTGGGCAGCTGCTTTCAAATCTGAACCACAGAGGAGATGCCGATTCGGGGCTCGTGGTCCAGGTGGCCCGATACTACCCCCAAGGCCAAATGCAGGAGCCCTCTCACTGCTGGGGAACATGGACAGGGGAGTGCTTTCTCACTCATGCCCGATCGGCCGCTTCACACAGGCCAGCAGCCGCACAAACCGAGTTCCCTAACCAACCTTTGGTCTGACACCCCAAACGAGTCCGTTTCGCACCACCCAAGGTGCCAAACGAACCGCCGCAGCTCAAACTCGAAACATAACTGAACCTGCCCAGCGCAACTCCAGGCGCCGCTTCGGAAAGTCACCCCATGGATCCCCGGCTGCGGGGGACGGGAGCAGGCGACGGGAAGCCCCCTCGCGGGCCGCCGATCACGAGCAGCGGAAAACCGAGGCATAACTCATCGGCACGAGATCCGCTGACAGGCGCTCGCCCGGGTGACTGTCTGGGACACGATCCTGCGCGCTCAGGCGGAAGAGGGTCCCACGGCGCCTGGCCTGCCCCGGCCAGCCGGCTGGGCTGCGCTTTTTCCAGGCGGAACATGCAAAAGAGTGCGGGACTTTCTCCAGGAGGAACATGCAAAAGAGTGCAGGGCTTTCTCCAGGCGGAACATGCAAAAGAGTGCAAGGCTTTCTCCAGGAGGAACATGCAAAAGAGTGCAGGACTTTCTCCAGGCACAGCAGTGCGGGCCTCCTTCTGCCCCATCATGAGCAGGGGGAGGAGGAACAGCGGAGGCCACAGACGGTTCCCGCGCGGTACCGCA
>NW_025335587.1:20365819-20440369 GCF_004798865.1 Varanus komodoensis
CCCGTTCATTTCACTGTCGTGCTCGGCCGCGCGGCTCCCGTGGCGCGCCCGATCCCCCGGGAGGGCGAGCGATGACCGGGCCCCGTGGACAGGGGCTGCGTGTCTCCCTGGACCGCCCCCCCCCCGTGCAAAATTCGGCCGGGCGACGCGTGGCAGCCGCTGCTCCCTTGGGCCCCGCATGGCGCCACCGAGGGGGCGGCACAAGCCCCCACGTGGCGCCCCTGCGCGACTTTCGTTTCCTCGGCTGGCAGATCGGCCCGAGAGAAGCGGTTTCCTTTCGGGCGCAGGGGGTGGGGCAGTCTCTCAGCAATTTGTGTTCCTTGCGAAGTACTACGGTGTGTTGGCCCTCATGTCCTACTGGGCCTGGCGGGGGCTCATCCAGCCGCTCCCAGGTTCCGCCGCTGCCCGTGCCTTCTTGCCCAGCCACCGGTTTTTCTGCGGTTCCCCAGAAGTGTGCCGTTTTGCCCCATTCTGAAAGACCGACAGGCCTCACCTAAGCCGTGTACTTTTTTAGCCTCGAGTTGAAAGGAGCTCGGTGTTGACAGGGCCCCTTTGCCGTTGGCCCCATGCAAGGCTCCAGTTCCATCCCCGGGGGATTTCTCTGAAACGGGGCTCAGCTCCTGGCCGTCGGAGGCCTTGATAGGTTTGGCACACTCAAAAAGAGCCGTGGGGATGTTGCCATGGCCGGACGGGGCGACGGCTGGCCCCCTCGATGCCGCGGCCTACTGCCCCCGTGGCCGTCGCCGGCCGGCCAAAGCACGAGTCGCCCACGCCTTCCCCAGGCCTGCCCCCCCGGTCCCGGATGCGTCGCCATGCAGCTCGGCTGGCGTGTGGTCCGCTGGGGGGAGCTTCCTGTGAGAAGCATGTGGCTGCCACGTCAGCTGGCATGGCGGGGGGGCAGCTCCGAAGCCGCAGCGCTGAGCTCAGCCGGCGTGGGATGCGGCGAAAGGGCACCTGCGTGGCCCACATCACGCTGCTTGAACCGCTGGGCCCACCCAGAGCCGGGGAGTCTTGCGACGGCCACTTTTAGCCCTTGCGGGCTGCAGGCCGCCACTCACGCGTGGGCACCCACATTCCCGGACGTCCGCAGGGGCACAGAGGCCACCGTTCACCCCGGGGACGCCCACGCAGGAGGAAAAGGGGGCAGGACAGAGGCAGGAGGCGGCAAATACCCTCATTTCCTGCATGCTCTGGCTTCTTCCCTCCCTTCCCGCCAGGCACAAGGGCTGCGAGCGCCAAGCTCTGTCTCCCCGGCAGCCCTGCAAGGTAGGCTAGGCTGAGAGAGGGAAGGTGGCGGGTCCTAGGACTGCTGGATTGGGCCCCGTGGGGACCTGCACCCCCGTTTCACGGGTCCCCAAGCTGGCAGCCCGGCTGCAACGCTGAATGCGAACAGGCGTGATTTTTCCCGAGAAATCGGGGCCCTAGTTCCTCACATCTGCAACAGTGTCGGGAAAATGCACGGAGTTTTTTGGATGTGCAAGTCGAAACGCACACGTTTAAAAAACGAAACACCCTCATTTTTATGCCTCAGCCAATGAATGTAGAGAACGATGCATTTTTCCCATTCAGAAGCTTCAGAGAATGTGGGCGAGCTCGAAAATGGTGGTTCCCCCAACGGGTCTCTGGGGCAGTCTTCCCCAGGCCTCTGGATGTGTTGGACTCCAACTCCCATCTGCTCACTTAGCCTTCCGCAAATGCACGTGCCCATTTTTGTTTCCTTGCATGTGAATCCAAATTCACTCCTTGCCCGCAATCAAAACGAAGGGGCAAGAAAACTCTCAGTTTTGCTTCTGATTTTGAAAATAAAGTGATCCCAGTCTTAAGAGAATCTCAATTTCGGAGGCAGTACACCGCAAAGAGGATATAAGAGGCTGCGGCAGTTCTTCCCTTCCTGTTACGCGTCCAAGGACATCGGACTGTCCTCTGCTGGAAACAGTATACTGGGGGTGGGTGGCTAGGTGGGCCCTGTTGGCATCCGGGCAGGTTCAGCTGATGTGCAAAGTTTTTAAAAAGTGTTTGAAAACCAAGAATGCGGATCGAGGTCCTGCTGGGCTGTGCCCGACCCTTTCCTTCTCCCGCCCCTCTGTGCCTGCAGCCACCCTTCGCCCGCCCCACAGCCATGGCGGGGGGGGAGCGAGGGCTTTTCCGCGCAACGAGATTTATGGCGTGCCGAGACGGCGCCGCCCCTGCCCCCCAGCGCCCGGCCTGCCACGCCTTGGGCTGCCACGGTGGAAGAGAGGCGATAAATCAACGGGGCTTGGGGGAGGCTGAGCAGAGGCGCCCCTCCCCGTCCGCGCCCCCCCTCGGGCAGGCAGCCCACATGCCGAAACCCCGTCCCGGTCCCGACCGGCACAACCCACGAGCTGGGCGCCGCTCCCGGCCAGCAACCCTTCTGCATGTGGGCCCCCCAAAATCCCCTCCTGAAGCAGTTTGGGGGGGACAGCAGCCCAAAACATGCGGGGGGATCGGAGAACCTCTCTAGCCCCGAAGCATGACGAAATGGCACCGCGGGCAACACTTCCTCCTGGCCCGGCTTCCCGCCAGCCACACCCTCGCAGAGGGAGTGCCATTCCGTCCCCAGAGTCCATGGACTCTCCGGCCGGCCGGGTGAGCATGTGCCATGCTCACTGGGCTGGGGGGGGGGTTGGGGGGGGTCCTCTCTGAAGCATTGTGCTCCTTCCCCCCAGCCTTCCAGCTCCTTTCCTCTCACACAATGTTTCGGCTGCAAAATGTCGGGCACTTCACTGTCCGGGAGTGTGTGATGCTCAAAGAGACCCTCCCTGTCCAGCAGCAGTCTACCAGAGTGGGGGGGCACTGCGTTCACGCCCCGTTCCGCACCCTCCGGCGGGGCACCTGCCTTCCAGGGAAGGAATTTTACCCGGCCAGCCCACCCCGCTCTCCACGCTAATAAGCACCTCCACACAGCACCTGGCCGCGGCTTTAAATCACCGCCCCCCAGCCCCGGCGTGTCTGGCTAACTATTAATTTTGACCCACAGAAACGGGGCCCCTTGGCGAGGCGAGATTCCAGCCCCGGAGAGGCCGGGCAGGCGAGCCCCGGAAGGTACGCCCCGGCTCTCCCGCCCCCCTTTGAAGTCCCTTCCCTCGCTCGGAGCACGGAGACGGCGGAATGATCGATTGCCCCACGGCCCGGCAGCAGGGCCTTCAAACGGCCCGGGAGGGAGGGCAGCCGCACAGACAGCCATTGCCACGACGGGTCCAACGCGCCGCGGAGGCGGGCCGAGAACGCCCCTCTCGGGGGGTGGGTGCTGGGGGGCTGGCACGGGCCGGCCCGCAGTGATGTGGGGTGCCATCCTACTTACATTCCGGGTCGGGGGGCTGGCAGTCCTGGGACATTTGCCGCCCAAACTCCCATAGCTTGGCGGGGCCTTTGTCTGCCCGAAGAGGCCGAGGAGGGCCCCTTCCTTTCCCTCTCACGGGATTCCGCCCGGCCTTTCCATCCCGGCAGAGGGCAGGGCATCCGTCAAGGTGGCCGCACCGTCTCCGGACGGGAAGAACCCTGCGGATCCTTGCCCGCTCACGAGGCCAAGCTCCCCGCAAGGCCCTTCCCAGTCACGGCCGTCACGGCCAGTGGGGCTCGATCCAGTGGAGGCCAAGCAGCGCAGGGCCAGTTGGGCAGTGCATCCAGACCACCTGAAAGGGGGGCGTCCCAAGCACCAAATGCACAGCTCCTTCAAAGCTCAGTCTAAAAGCTGGCGTGGGTACACCTCCCCACCGAGCTGGAAGCTGACAGCCGATGCCGAGTCAGTCCCAGGGAAACGCACGGGGAGCTTTTCCTGGCCTTGGTGAGAATGATGGGAGTTGCAGTCCGACACATCTGGAGAACATCTGGTTGGTACAGCTTTGCAGCCATGCCGTGCCATTCAATACACCTCAGTCGGATTGCTTGCTTCTTGATTTCCTCAACATGTATCTTGTCTTTCCCCCAGGGAGCCCAAAGTGGGATAAATAAGCCACTTTTTATCTCCACAACATGGTGGGTTAGCTTGCAAGGCAGCGAAAAGCCCGGAGTCAGCCAAGTGAGTTTCCATGACTGAGTGAGATTTGAACCCGGGTCTTCCAAAACAGAGTGCACACGCCTTCTCGCCTTCAAGCCACGTGGGTTTGCCAGCGTCAGCCCCTCTGAATCCCAAGCAAATGTGTGCAAAATTGCAGCTCCAGTTCCCTGAGCAACATTTCCGGAGGACAATTCCTCTGGTCTGGTCTGCTTTGTCCTTTTCCTGAGTTTTTGGGGCTATATGCACCCGGGACTGGGCGTGAGAAAAATATCATCCCAGTCACTTCTGGATTCCCTGGTTCTGCGCCCTCCAGCCGTCTGTCGTGTGAACGGAGTTATCCCTCCAAATTTGCGCTTGCTGGGAGGTTGCGATGGAGCGATCCGCTCAGAAATGAAAAGATCGGATTGCGCCTGCGAACGCAATTCGGGTTCCAACGTGAAACACTCTGACCCTTTGCAGTAACAACACTCTGCGGGCCAGGCAGAATTGCAACACCGAAATTGCAGGGATGAGGAGAAATATATGAGGAGATACTACGTATTTTCAGATTTTTTTTTCCTTTTTGGACAAGCGTCACTCATTTGGACAAAGTGAACTTAACCCTGGAAGCGCTTTCTGTTCCCACGGGTCCCATCGGGAGAGCCAGAGAAGGCCAGCAGCTAGTCCAGGACTAATCCTGCAAGGACAGGCAGGGAAAAAGCTGCGGGTACCTTTTATCACCTGCCCAGATCTGTCTCCTGACTCGCTTCCTTCCTCGGCCGGGGGCAGGGGGGTCACTGAGACCCCGGAGCAAATTCCCTGCATCTTGCAGCTTGGTGGGGAGGGGGTGGCCATGTCACCCCCCTCCCACTCCAAACCTTTTCAGAGAGAACAGGCGGAGGTGCAGGGAAAGAAATGTTGTTTACACGTGAAAGCGCCTTCAAATTCCGGCCTGGCTGTGCATCGCGGCCAATCTGGTCCAAAAATACCAACACCCATCCGGTAGTGCGCTATCTGCACCAGCTGGATTTCGACCTGTTGCACAGACATTGAAACCATAGCAACTTGTGGATACAGGCCTGGGACTCGAAGGGGGCCAAAATTTTCCTCTGCTCAGGTGGGCCGCGGATTTCAGCTGCAGGGTGAAATCTCCCAGGAGAGCCATGTAAGACCATCGTGGGGAAGTAATTAGCGTGAAGAGGAAGACCCAAAACTCACTGGGGGGCTTTGAGTCACTGACTGACTCTCAGCCTGGCCTACCTCACAGGGTTGATGTGAGGCCGCCAATGGAGAGGACCCTGAACACCAATTTGGGCTCCCTGGCGGGGAAGAAGCAGGCCAGAAATAGAATCCCAGGCAGCCGTGAATGATCTGCGCTTGGGACCATTTTTCTTTCTTTCCAGGACTGGACCCAAATTTAGCTGCACAAAAAAATGAAAAAATAGAAGAAGAGGAGCAGGAGAAAAATGCTTCTCTTCTCCGCTGGGCTAGAAAATGAAAATTAGCATTTGGGGACAGATTATACACGACGGGGGGAGGGGTGGAATGCACATTTGCCCAAGTTCGTGGCCCCAGTCGCTCCATGAACTTCCTGGCTGCAGGGGACGGACAGACGGCTGTGGGGCTGGGACCCCGAATCTCCCAAGTTCCACTCCGTCCCCCTAACTTTTCACCCTGCATGATTAGCATTACCTTTTTTTTTTTTTTTTTGGCCTTTCCTTTAAAAATTAAGAAAAAACCCATGCAACCAATCTGGAGCAGAAGATCTGAGAGCGCTGAAAACCCGCTGGGATGCCACAGCCCCCTAACAAATCAAACTGGTGACAACCCGCTGCCTTGACGGATGCGCCGACAGGCTCATCCTGTGCCCGGCCAACCTGGGAGTGGACAGGGAGGCCGGCCACGGTGTCTTTGCATGCTCCTTCCTGTGCTAGGCCGGATACCTGGAGGCCGGTCATAAAAAGGGAACCCGGGACAGGTCTCCGCAACGCTGCAATTAAGCCTGAGCCTGCGGGAGTGAAGAGGCGGAAGAGGGCGCAGCCAGCGAGGGGCACCGGGCAAGTTCCCCGCTCGGGGCCGAGCTCGTTGGAGTGATGCCTGGCGCTGCAGCCGGCCGCCGGGGCGAAGGCGGCTCCTGGGGAGAAGGGCCGCCGGGCGCCTCCACGTGGGACGTGCGTCTCCCACAGCCCTGCCAGGGGGCGGCCCACCCCGGGGCCACGGAGCAGGCCAAGCCGCGGCGCAAAGCCCGGCCCACGCGCTCCAAGGCCCGCCGCGTGGCAGCCAATGTCCGCGAGCGCCGGAGGATCCTGGATTACAACCAAGCCTTCAACGCCCTGCGGCTGGCCCTCCGGCACGACCTGGCGGGCAAGCGGCTCTCCAAGATCGCCACGCTGCGCCGGGCCATCCACCGGATCGCCTCGCTCTCCAGGTCGCTGCGCTCCGCCCCCCCGGCCCGGTGGCCCTGTGCCCACGCCGAGTGCCGCTGCAGCGGCGACCCGCCCGGCCTGTTCCCGCTGCCGCAGGAGCCCAGCTGTGCGAAGGCACCCCCGCTTCCGGGCCCCCCCGAAGCGTCGCTCCAGCGCCTCCACGAAAGCCCCCAAGAGGGCAGTTGCCCTCCTGGGCTGGCTTATCACCCCGGGGGCAGCAGGCCCCCCCTGGGCCAGGCCGCCTGCCACCAAAGACGCATGGCCGACCTCCGAAGCCGTCACCCCGGGCCTCTCCCTTGGGAATATGGAATTTTCTAAAGGCCCTCTCCTCCCAGGGTGACCAAGCCGGCCAGAGCAGCCGCCGCCGCTGCCGCCCAAGGTAATGGCTGTCTGAACTGCCGTCGGATCGGGTCCATTTTGGGGGACGGGTCTTTTAAGGGTTGCGATATATGCCTGGCGCCTGAGAGATTCCGTTCTGTTTCTTTTCTTTCTTTCTCACTCGTTACTCATATTGCATTCTAATTGACATGTTTACAATGTTACCAAGAAAATATAGAAAATAGGACACATTTTCAACTAGCCAAACAGAGGCACTGTGTAAGGAACCGAAATACAGGGCAGAAATCACGGGAGTTTCAGGGGTGCAGTGTTTAAACTGTAAGCTCCTTGGGGCACAGCCCTAACCGCTTGTGGCAGAAGTTGGGGGAATGGGAAAACCCACTGGCTTGGCCAGCCGGGGGTGTTGGAAGTAGATGTCTGCCAACATCTGGAAAGCAGTGTGTCTTCCATCGCTGAATAGAGAGACCCTAATTATAACAACAGCCCTGTGACCCCAAATACGGAAACGAGATGAGTGTATCTTCGGGATGCTGGACTGAGCTGGAGAGACCCTTCCGCCGATCGCTGGATGAGTTGCTCGGGCAGTAAGGGTCCCCGTGCGGGACATGCGACCTCACGCAGGCGACGGTGTCTCACAGGGAAGCCATGGGGCTGCGGGTGTCCATGTCACCCCCAAACGATCCTCTCGGGGCCACCCTGCACAACGGAAGCCCCCATCCATCCTTTGGCGGTCCAACGGTTTCCTGATGTTGCCTTAAGTTTGCACCTTCGAAACCTGCAGACGGCCTCGTCAGGGCTTACTCGCGAGTCAGCGGGCGCCGGCGGTTTTTCAGAAGATGCCTCTGGGCCTTCGCAGGCTGTGCCCCAGGAAAGCTGCCGCCCGTCTTTGTAAATAGAAAGCATCCCGTTGTCCGCACTTCTGGGCTTCTTTCTCAGACTGGGACTCTGCCTTCCTGCCACACCGAAGCTGGGATGCTTCCGCTGTCCATCGACAGGTCGCCGTTTGATTTACAGCCATTATCCTGCATTTCCCACAAATACGTTGTCCTTGACCCGTCACTGAAACGAATATGGTTTCAAATCCAAGAAGCGCTCCAGAGCCACTGTCAATGAGAACAGCCTCTGAGTCTGCGTGTTTCGCTCCCTTCCTGTCTTATTGCTTTTAACACGCACCCAGGCATTCCCCAACCTGGGCCCAGCCCAGCACCCATTATCCCCAGCCAAGGGAGGGTAAAATAGGCCTGTGATAGAGCCACAAACTCTTATAGCCGGCGTTGTTTCCTATTCAGCGACAGGTTTTAAAGGTGTGACTCTCTGGTCTCTGATGCTCCCTAGGAAAACCCGAGAAACGCGGGTTCAAGTCCGTGCCTGGCACGACAGCTCGCCGGGGGCCTCCGGGCCAGTGCTGGACCCTCAGCCTGGCTGACCTCACGGAGATGTTGTGGGAATGGCACGGGCAAGCCCAGGGGCTTCTTCGGGAGCGGGAAAAGGGCAGGACCGAAAGGAAGAAAAATAAAGAAATGAGAACCAGAGCCACGCTGCGATTTTGTTCACCGGTCTGCTCGGGTGTGGAATCAGCCGGGGGAAGATTGAGAGGTGACACACGAATTCTGCCATGAATTAGATGTGAAACCACCCAGCTGTCATTCTCAGAGGACGCCCGGGAGTAAAACCCACCGGGCTCAATGCAACTTACTTCCGAGTTGATCTGCGGTGTGGGGCGGATTTAGAGGTGGGGCACCAAGAGACCGTTGGGTGACTTCCCCTAAACAAGGCAGAACTGGCAGTTGTGGTTGACTGCAACTCCCACCAGCCCCAGCCAGCACACAGGGGTCAGGGGTGCTGGGAGTCGCGATCCCAATGCTCCACTCAGCAGCTGAAAGCAAACCGTGTACAAGGCTTTGTCTGTGCTCGATCCTGGTGGGCCGGTTTCCACTCGTGGGGAAACGGGCGACACCCACCGCCACGCAGCTGGAAGGGTTTGCACGACTGTGCGAAGAGCAAGAGGTCTGTGGAATCTGGAAGCTCGCCTGACCTTTTGTGGTGTTTGCGTGTCTCCTAATAAAAGCACTGTCCACTCTGTGGGTTTCCTGTTTGGCTTTGTTTTCTCCTAATGGGATGACATGGCTACCTATGATCGGGGGAGGCTGAACATGTGTGCATGTGAACATGCAAACCAAGGCTCAGGCGCACCGTCTGACACGGCAGCGGTGGATAAACCAGGCGTGTAAAGAAGGCAGCGGAGCCGTGAAAAAGCTACGGAGGCGCTCTTTAAAAAGGAAAGAAGCGGCCGTGCCCTTCAGATGATGCGACTATGACTCTCATCCCCTCTAACTTATGGTGGCTGAGGATGATGGGAGTTCTAGTCCCTCTGGAAAAAGCCAGGTTGAAAGAGCTGGAGGTGTTGAAAAGCCGGATGAATACAGAGGGGAGGGTCTGAAAAGCAATTTGCTCTGCAAGGCAATCTTGTTTGGCAAATGTGCACGAAAAAGGGGTGGAGGCGGGACCGGAATAGTGTTGCTCCGGACAGTTTTATTCACAGGCAAAAAAGCACCTGAGGGAAAGTCTGTTGCTGCATCTGTGGATCTTTGGAACTGGGCCCATGTTGCGGAGCCAGGCGAGCTTCCAATTTGTACGTGTTTCCCTCCTGCGGAGAGAACGGTACCCAATCTCTAAATGAAATCGCGCGAGCCTCACTGGTGGGGAAGGGGAAGGAAAGACCATCCAGGTTTTCTTCTTCCAACGAGCCAGACGCTCCAGGCTTGGGTGGTTTTGACGGCTCCCGCAAGGTGGCGCTCGGCGCTCACCATACGGTCTCCGGCCTCTCCTCCTTGCCTGGAAGAGCAAAATGGGCCCCGGGCGGGGGCGGGGGCGGGGGGGGCAAAGGCGAGGCAAGCGTCTCGGCAGGCATCGCCACGGCCAGCTGCAAAAGGCCAAGGATTAACTGTTCTTAACTGTGCCTAGCAATTATTCCGCAGCATTAATCATGACCACACATTGTTAGCCGTTATTAATCAGCTTCTTCTCTTAGCGATCGCTGTGAATGCTGACTTCGCGTGGAGAAGCCACCCTTCGGCCCCGGGGGGGGGGGTGTCGCTCCTTAATGCAAGCTTCGTCGAGGTGCTTGTGAAGCAGCCGAGGGCCGATCTGGGGGCTCAGCGCTGCTCTGCCCCACAGGTCCTTCTTCGCTAGCATGGCCTGGCCCGGCGACTGGCGACTGGCAGGGCAGGGCAGGGTCTGGCAGCCAGAAGGCCGCGTCCTGCGGCCAGGCAGGTGGCCCAGAAGTCCCCAAGCAAGGCCAAGGGATGCTTTGGCCAAGCACTTTGTGGGCGCAGCAGGGGGGCGCTGTCTCAATCCCGTGCACGACTGGAAGGAAGAATGAATGGGGGTGGGGGGACAGAGAGGCCAACCACGCACACAGAGGGGCCTCCTAAAACGGTACCAGGGAAGATCCGTGTGTGTTAGGAGGCAACCGAGAGCTGCCCAGAGGCCCTGCGGATCGGGGCCAGCCAGTTCTATGAACCAGGGACGGGCCACGACGAACCGCGAGCGAGGCGCCGGTGGAGCCGCGCCGGGCTCAGGGCAGAAGCGCGGGGAGTGTTGCCGTAGCGGGAGAAGGGAGCTCAGCCTCCGCCCCGGTCCCTCTTACCTTGGCAGGGCGGCATCCCGTGGGGCGGCGTCTGCCAGGGGGCGAGGGAACGGGGGCTTGGCGCTGGAAAGGCGTCGGCCAGAGGCAGCCTCCCGCGAGCAACGGCGCGCCCGCACCCCCGCCGCCGCCGCCCGGCGCATCCCGCCGCCGCCGCCGCGCGTGCCCGCAGAGCCGCCCGGGGCTCCGCTGGGGCTGGCGACTGGCGGGGGGGCTGGCTGGCTCCGCCCTCCCCCCATGAGCTCACATGCAGCCTGGGCGGCCCCTCGGACGGTCGCTGCGCAAAGTTGCCAAAGAGCGCTTGGAGACGGCGGCGAGCGCAGCGGAGGGCGAGACCCGGCCGGCTGGGACGCGGGCGGGCGAGCGCAGCGCAGCGCAGCGCAGGCGCCGGGAAGCCCTGGGCACGGAGGGAGCCGCCCCGGGGACCCGCGGCGCGGCGGTCGCCTCCCGCTCGCCGCGCCCCGTCCACGCGCCGCGCCGCCGCCCGGGCCATGAGCTTCTAGGCGCGGCGAGGCGAGGCGCGGCATGGACCTCGCCACGGACGCGCACCCGGCGAAGGCGCTGCAGGGCGGCCCCCCGGCCGCCGAGGCGCAGGAGACGGAGAAGCTGCTGACGCGCGGCGGCGCCCGCCTCTCCAAGTCCTTCTCGGCCGTCGACGGGGCGCTGGCGGCGGGGGCGGCGGAGAGGAACGGCCCCCACGTCGGCCCCTACCAGGCCAGCTCCGAGGGGCAGCTGGAGCCGCGCTCGCGCTCGACCTCGCTCTCGCCGTCGCGGCTCAGCCTGGGGCGCGCCTCGTCCACGGCCACCGCGTCCAACCTGCACGAGCCCGGCCGCTCGAGGGACTACCTGCCGCTGGCCATCTTCTCGTGCTTCTGCCCGGTCTGGCCCATCAACATCCTGGCCCTGGTCTTCTCCATCATGGTAAGCGCCGCCCGCGTCCCCTGGCGGGCTCCTCCGGGCTCCGGGGGGGCGCCGAGCGCAAGGGCGCACGGCCCGCTTCTCCGAGGGCCCCCGTGCGCCCTGGGCGCAGGCGAGAGCGGCCGCGCGTCCCCCCGCCTCCAGGGGCACCTCCTCCTCCTCGGCAGGCGGCGTGAACGGGGAGGGGGCGCGAGAGGGGCGGCGGGCCGCGCCCCCCTCCCAAATGCCCCTCGGACGTAGCACGGCGCTCGCGAAATTCCGGGAAGGCGCCGATGGGCGAGGGCAGCCGGGATGAAGCCCCGAGACGCCCCCGGTTCAGCCGGATCCGCATCAGCACGAAAGAGCGGGCGCCGCGAACCGCGGAGCAAACTTTGCCGAGGATTTGGCAGAATCGGGGCTTGGCGTTTGATTCCAAAAAGCTCTGGCGCGGAGTTTGGGAAAGGGGAGCGGGGAGAGGAGGGGAGCTGGAATCCGTGGGGAGCTGGGGGGGGTTATCACTGAGTCATGTCAGCACCCATAAAAAGAAGCTCAAGGGTCTTTCAGATATCAGGTCCCGAAATTATTCGTGTAATACGTTGGTGAGGCCGAATAGAAGCTCACACAGCTCTCCACTTCGGAGAGCTCCGCACCTGCTTCGCCAGGTGAGGCGGTATAAAGAGCGGGTGGGGCGTTGCTGTGGGGGGGGGGGAGAGCTGCTGATCTCTAAGCCCCAGCGTGGGCGTCCAGCTTGGACGATCAGACTGGATGACCCCAACAACAAGCACCGTCTCCTCCTCTCCCCCCCAAGCTGGCTCTGCCTCGCGAAATGAACTGGCCGTCTCGAAAACTCGCATGTTTCGGCCTGGCAAGAAACTGAGCTGTCGCAGATTCGGAACTGCGTTTCTGGACGACGCGGCTTGCCTTGTCGTTTTAAAAGCAGAAAGTGTGGGGAGCCCAGCCCCAGTCCTGTTTAGAGCAGATCCACGGAAAGGAACGGGGCTTCGACGAGCCACGCTTGGATTCCAGGCAAGGGGGCTATGCTGGAGGTTGAGCCGAACCAGGCTGGCGGCTGAGGGGGTGCTGTTCTCCCCGCTTCTGGCGGGTCATCCGTGTTCAGAAAAGCCCCTTCCTCAGCTGCCCGTTTTCCTAGCTGCCCTGGGGATCAGCCACAGCCGAGGGGTGAGGAGCCAACGAGGCGACTCTTGTTTGCTTCTGGATCTCTCCAGAGACGGCCGGCCTCCCATTTTCTCCTCATGGGGCCAGGACAAGGGGGTTTGTTGTGGGCGGCTTTTGTCGGGCGGAATTTTGAGGCAGGGTGCACAGCGAAAGGGAAAGCCTCTGCGTGAATGGAGAACAGACAGGGATGCTATGTAACGATCAAGAAACACACCCCTGAGCATGGACAGAGTGCTGCTGTCCACAGGGGACAACCAAAGCCTCTCGAATGCAGGAGCCCCTCCCACAAGTTCCTCCTGCAGCAGCCCCGGTATCGGGGATAGACTGCTCCGGCCAATGGAAGCTCCATTTCACTACCGTGGCTACTCAGCTCCCCACTGCGAGCATGCCTCAGGCGAAGCCCGTGGGCACCGAACTCGCTACAGCAAAGTGTCCGGGTGCGTTAATTATGCAGTGCCCGAAGAAGTAATCGCTTTCATCTCTCTGGAATCCACTGCCAAATAATCCCATTTAATATTATATGAGAAGGAGTGCGCCCTTCTTTCACTCTCTTCCTTCCTCCACTCTCCCCGTCTCAGGCAGCCTTTTCTGGCCCTCCACCGCAGGCGTTCACAACCTGGCGCCTGCAAGATTCGCTGGACTGCAGGTTTTCCTTAGAAAACAACGGGGAACGGGGATGATTGGCCTCCAGAACATTGCTAGCCAGCACAGCTGAGGGCTGGGGAAGATGGGAGGGGCAGTCCAACATGGCGAAGGCCACGGGGATTCAGGACAGAGGTGGGGAATGGGCGGCTCTCCAGATGTGGAGGGACCGCAATGGCCATCATCCCCAGGCGGCACAGCCAACAGGGGTGGCTGATGGGAGCTGCAGCCCAGCCACACCCAGAGGGCTGCGCCCTCCCCATCCTGGCTGCAGAAGGGAGGAAACTCGGCTGGGCGTTTTGCAGCGCTCCCTCGGGACTGCCCCACGCTCAGTCCGGGAGCCGGGTCGGCATTCACCAAGAGTGCCTCTGAGCATGGCGAGCTGGCCTTTCTTTTCAACCACCGCCTCTCCACGCCCCAAGTCCCCACACAGCCGGGTCTGCGTGCCCCCCAGCAATAGTGGCTTTATCCAGAAACAGACGGGCCGGGGCAGGGAGGCCGGGCGGGACGGCACAGCTCACCAGACGGCCCCTGCTCTCAGGGACGGGGCCGGGGGGGCTCTCAGAGCCAGCCCCCGCTGTGGAGCACAGGGAGCGCTGCAGGGACCCGGGCTGAAAGAACGAGGCTTGCGAGGCGTGGTGGCCACAGATGGGGCTGCAGCACATACCCGGCTGGCAGGGACCGCCAGGGTGCGGTTGCTGGGGGGGGGCAGCCCATGGGGGGGGGCTGGCGGGGCAGAGGACCCGTCCACTTCCGTTCTGCCTTCCACTCTGGCCATCAACACCCAGTAATCATTCACTTCAGTAGCATTCCTTAATCCGCTATCAACAATCGCAGTTGCCTCTGCTTTACATAAGTATTATTTTTGCCTGTTGCCGCTGCTACTCTTTTCTACTCTTGCCGGCTTTTCGCACCCCTGCTCAGCTTCCGGGGGGCTCTCCGCCCTACGGCTTGTTCCGAGCAACTAACCCCTTCGAGGCAACGCGTCCATCAGGACACCCCCACATCTCCAGATTCGGGCCCACTTCAGCCCCTGAAACCTCACATCTGCCTTCGCAAAGCCCATTCAGACAGAGAAAAGCCCGCTATGAGCAGACAGAACAAATCGGCCGACCCCGCCCCCCCCGGCGTACCCCGGGCAGCACGGCTGGGTGTTGTGGGACGCATACCGGCCTCGTACCCGCCGGGGCACCCCGTGCCTCTCCCAGGTGCCTGTTGCTAGTTATGGCTTGGGGAGCCTTGGGTGGGCAAAGGGTTAAAGGGGATGCCGGCGAGGGGGGGCCATGGGCATGGGAGGGGTCGGGCAGGGGGTGCGGGGGTCTCCGCCAGCCCTTTTGTGAGAAGGCAAATTAAAGGGTGGGGGGGGGGCTGGAAGATTCCCGCAAGGAGCTGTCCATGGTGGAAGGATAACCCGGCAGGGAATAAAAGCTTTTAAGCCTTTCTGCATTGAGGCATTTTTCTTTTGCCAAAATGTCTCCTTCCGTAAATATTGCCTGCCTGCACATCGCTTCACTTGGGCTGCTTTAATGCTTTCTGTCACTGCTTCATTTATTCTGCCTCCAGCCCACATTTCTCTCTGCAAGGGACCTGAGGCGCCTTGCAAGCCTTCCTCCTCTCCGTTTTATCCTCACAACAACCTCGTGAGGTAGGCCAGGAGGAGAGTCTGCGACTGGCCCAAAGGCACCCTGTGAACTTGCACGGCCCAGTGGGAATGAGGACCTGGGACTCGCCAGTCCCAGTCCGACACCTTAACCGCCACATCCCACTGGCTGTCTTTTTAAAGGTTTGAAACAGCCTCGGCGAGGCAGCTTGTGCTTTGATCTAGAACACAGTATGAAAAATAATATGCATCCGTCTGTCCGTCACTGCCGTCATTCCAAGACCACGAACGGCAGACACCCCAAGCTGAGTCCACGTACTGGGGGGCCCCCACGGGTGCGTAGCCTGGGGTTATTCCTTTCCTCCGCGTGCATCCGTCAATTTCAGTTAAAGGGGAGGCTCTGTGTTCGGAGGTTGCAGGAACAGCTTCGGCCACCAGGTGGCGGACTCACGACCGGCACGAAGCACAACAGTCCAGGCAAAGAAATGAGCAGAAGAATGACGCTGCCCTTCCCCGGGGGGGGGGGGGGGGGGGGGGGGACAGATCTCTCCCTTCAGGGGCTGCAAGAGTGCCTCTGGGCATGACTTCACTTGCACGCAACACCAGTCTCCAAAAGCTGCGTCTACTTGCTGGAAGGCTGGGCTGCACCGACGGCCATGGGGTAGTGGCCCCGGGGCTCCCAGGGACGCGCTGCCGGCTCTTTTATCAGCAGGGAAACGGGCAGCATCCGCCACCGCCCTCCAAATTCCCTGCCCCTTGGAAGGGGCGGGGGCGGCGGAAACGGGCTGCAACGCAGTCAGATGCCCCTCAGGGACGGACCTGGAGGGCAGGAGACCCTGCCGCCCCGCGCCGGATGTGGGCGTGGGCTTCCCTCCACGCGCACCGTGCTCCCAACACCGCGACAGACCAGGCACGGCGCTGGCCCAAGATGAAAATGTGTCCGTTTCCCCCTTCCTGCCAGTCTAGGAACAGCCACCAGCAGGGCGACGTGGACGGGGCGAGGCGCCTCGGGCGAGTGGCCCGGTTCCTCAGCATCCTCTCCATTGTGCTTGGGACCCTCATCATCCTCATCTGCTCACTGAACTTTGCAGGTAAGCTCTCTCCGCCTCCACTTCAGAAGCTTTGCCGGCATCTTTTCTCCCCGCGCACGCATCCGGCCCGGTGCTCAGGCGCCTCGCTACAATCCTTCCCATGAAAATAATGGTTCTAGTCCTCATGGTCCTGAAAAAACAGGCTGGTTACAATAGGAACTTCTGAAGCTGCCTTATGCAGAGTCGAAGCATCGGCTTATTAGCACAGAGCTGCCCGCGTGAGCCAGCGGCCGCCCCAGCGGGTTTCAGGAGCGGCTCTTTTCCTTGGAGTTCTAGTCCAACATGTTTGGAGAGAAGTCGCTGCCAGGGAAGCTCCCCAGGACGGGAGTCCTGGACCTTTCACTTGGATTCCAGGGTGAGGACGCTGTGCGCAGAATTTCCTGCTCCCAGCGGATCTTTGCGAGGGCCATGCTCTGCCCGCTCTGGGGGATGGCTGATTACTACTTTTTACATCGTTCCCTTGGAGAGCCACATCTGGGAACCTGCTGGGGCGGGAAGTGGCGCATGCCCCCAATTTTAAGTCAGGAAACACAGGTGCTGCTCGGCGAAGGCAATGAAGGGGATGCTCAGGGCTGAAAAGCTGGGGGCACAGGCCCGGGCAAGCAGAGAAAGCGCAAATCTGTACAGCCGAACTCGCGTGTGTCTGGAAAAGGATCTTTCCCCCTGGAGGAACATGGGGGGGTGGGGGTCAGACACAGCAGAAACGATCTGTGCCCCTGGATGGGAGGCGGTGGGGCAAAGGGCCCGCCAGAAATGTGGGGCTCCAAAGGAAAGACTGGGGGCCTGCATCCCTTGTGCAGCACCCCCCCCCCCCAGTTGATGGACAAGCCAATGGAAGCAGACGGAGACCTGGGGGTTACGTGGCTTGCAGTCAAATCACAACGTGGTTTTGGCCGCTGGGCGAAAGTGATGGGATGCATATCAATATAGGGGAAACTTCGTTACGTCACGTGGCGCTTTTGTGGCAAGACCCAGGCCAGAGTCGGGCGGGATGCAGCCCTCCAGATGTCTGAGACTCCAGCTCCCATTATCCCTGACTGCGCTGCTGGGGCTTGCAGTCCAAGGCAGCTTGCCTACCTCTGTCTAAGCCAGTCAGCTGGGTGCAAAAGCCACTGGACAGGCCAGTATTTTGCATGGGGGGCTGCCAGCTGGACTAATGCCTGCCCCCACCTTGGTTTCCAGGTCTCCTGAAATCGAATTAGCACGGCCTGAGCCCTGCGAGCGATGGATGCGGCCTTCGCCCTGTGGCCACCTCCAGTGCCCGAGTGGCCACGAAGGACATGGGTTTTGCAAGAAGGGACCCGCGGGTGGAGACCCTTTGCAGTCCGCGGTGGTAGCCAAACGGACCATCCTAGGAACGGGAGGCAGCCGGGGCCCCTGAAAGGCCCCCACCGTGCGGCACGGGGCTTCTCCTCGTCGCCACCTGCTCTGCGATGACGCTGAGGAAGGCCGATGGGGTGGGACGCGGGCAGATGCCTCTCTTCCCCCACCTTTTCATCTCGGCGCGAGTTCTTCTTGGGTTTTGTGCAGGCTGGTGTTCCCCCGTGCTGAAACGTCGCCGAGTCCCGGAGGAGACGGAGCCCTCAAGGGACTGAACTGGTGTGGAGCCCACGCCGAGCACCGCTCTTTTCTGTAGGATGGGTGCAATCCTGCAAAGCCACCGAGCAGGGAAACCGGAATGGCGCAGGGGACTTTCCTACTTTGGAGGGAAAAGGGCCGAACTGCATGCTCTGCTCGTAGGAAAAAACCCTTCCAGTAGCAGGGGCGGAAAGCGACCCCCGGGCCGTGGCCCTTTGTTCCAGCCCCGGTTCTGCATGACGGCTGGGCGGCTTTTGCAGGAGACGCCCCCCCTTGCTCTGTGCTGGAGGATAAGTCGCAGCCCCCTCCCCGTCTCCTTGGTGCAGGGCGCTTCCTTCCTGGGGGCAGTTCACAGCATGAGCCGGTGACCGGCCTCCCCCGCTTCCCTCCGCTCGGGCGCAAGAGCCCGGCTTGGCACACGCAGCTTCTGCAGGGCACGGATCCCGGACGAGGGGCCACTTCCTTTCCTAACCTGCTCATCCAGGTTTGGAGCAGCTGTGTGCAGAGCCAGGGGCGGGTGGCCAAGATCGGTGTGGGTTTGGTGCAGCGGGAAGCGCCGAGGCGCAGGCCGAGCTGAGACGCCGCTTTGCTCCACCCCGAAAGCACCGTGGTTCCCAGTTTTTCCGTCTCCGTGGGAAATCGCCACCAAGAAGGGCGAAAGCTGCCACCGAAGCCCTTCACAGCTTGCGGAACAGTTGACTTCCAAGTGCTGCGGCAATATTTAGTTGTACAGAACGGGAAGCCCAGAACACGAGGCTTCCTCTGGGCTGGCAATGGCACTCCTGCCCCGATTCCCGGCTCCCCACAGCCATGATACAGTCGCTGGCTGCGCATGTTTCAGAGAACCCCCCCCCCCCCGCTGAACCAAGGAGCCGCTTTCCAGAACGTGCAGCAACGCATGACCCCGCTCAAGCCATGTTGGGGAACCCCCTGCTGGATTCTGCCCCCCACAACATGACATGTGTGGGGCGGCTGCAGCGGGGCCAGTGCCCGAATGGAAATTTACACTAGCTATCTGAAATACTCCCCCAGGCGGGAGGGTGGAAGGCAAGGGGGCAGATGGCCGTTTCTGTTCTCCAAGAAGCGGTGGGCAACTTCTTGGATTACAACTCCCATCTGCCCCAGCCAGCAAAGCTAATGGTGAGGGATTAGGCAGCGGCTGTTTCCTAAAAGCAAGTGGCTTATCCGTGGAGCCCCCGAACCCACCAGCCAGTCTTAAAACCCCCGGGGCACTCTCTCCCTTCGGCTGCCCACTTTCCAGCGGCCAAGCTGGTTCTCTCAAGCCCGGGCCACCGCCAGCCACTGGCCACCAGCCACCGGCTGAAGCCCCCCTGCCTGATGGCTAGAATCGCGTGGCCGCCGACTCTCACAGAAACATCTCCAGGCTTTTGAGAGCGAGATGAGCCGCCATTTAAAGCGGACACCCAGATCCTTCAGCCGGGGAGGGGGGTCCCACGAAAGTCCTGCCCCCCTCCCCCAACTGCCCACGATTTGGTGGTCCCCCAGCTTTTCTGCTCAGCCCGCCCCACTAAAAGTTGAACCATCGCTCCTATGGCTGAATTGTGAGCAGTGAAAGCTCTCGGCCCCGATTAATGCCGTTCGGAGGTTTCGGACCCGCTGCTTTGGCCTCTGGTCACCGGCATCCTCTGGATGGGTCGGACTACAGCTCCCATCCTCCCTAGCCAGCTGGGGATTATGGATGCAACCGGAGGGTGTCCAGATGCGGAAGGCTGGTCTGATACAGCTTACAGGGTATGCTGCTGACATTTAGGGGAAGCCCGGGAAAAGCGGCGTCCCTCCATTCACAGAGTTCGTACGAAAGCAAAAGCCAGGCGACTCGGGGGCCCCTTCCCTTTCCAGCAGGATGGAGCACCTCAGTCCCAAACGACAAAATATGCTGAGCGGTGACAGTTCGGCCCCAGGGACGAGGACCCCCAGAACCCAGCCGGCCTTCTGCATTTTCAAAACGTGCATCTACGATTTTCCACACGGGCCGTCAGAATTCACCCGCAGGCCAAGGGAAACCCTTTGGGACACCCCCTTTTTCTCATCGTCTTCCAGTCCTCCTTTGTTTTTTCTGCAAGAGGTTGCACCGTGATTTTCTTTGTCTTTCTTGGCATGCGAGAACAAAAATGGAAAAATTTTAGAAAATACCGTGCATGGTCAAAAAGTCATTTTTAAACAAACAGGCATTGCTTCGAGTCTGTCGAGACCAGTGGCTCCTGAGTCTGGGGCCAAGAGGAATAAAATTGGTTAAATAAAACCCCCCGGCTTGCAACCGTTTTGTCCGCTGAGGGGGTCGCCCCGTCTTCGGCAGGCTCTTCTGCGGCTTTCCGAGGGCTGTGATGGGATCGTAGGGAAGTGGGCACGACAGACGCTCGCAGAAGAGCCCGGCTTTCGTGAATCGCCTTCAGCTGCTCAGGATGGCGTACACAGGGCAACAATCGCGTGGCTTGTTGGGAGGGGTCTCTCTGTTCCCCCAGCCGGGCACACCACGTTCCCCGGCCGCCCCCCTCCAAGCCCCCTCCATGGGGGGCTGTGCAGCTCTTTGCCCACAGCCGAAGTGCCTCTCACGGCTGTGCTACTGGCAGCAAGAGCGTATGGGGACCACAGGTTGCTCCGGGGGGGATGCTGCCCCCCCTTCGCCTTCAGCCCCGTCCCCACCTGCATGTGGCCCCCGAGAGTTCCTCCAAGGGACATCCGGGTCCACACCTCTGCCGAAGACAGACCAGTGCCGCACACAGAGCAGCCAGGTCCGACCCCGGTGTCCCCACTCAGAAAGTTTGAGGAGGAAGGGACTGGGGATCCTCCGGGGCCGGAGAGCGTGGCGAGCGGCTGCCAGCCAGAGCGGGCAATGTTGCCCTCAGCCAAGACGCGGTTGGGGTGGATTGAGGGAGGCAGCCGGCCCGCCACCAGGGATGCGCCCGCAGCCGGCTCTGCAGGAGGCGCTGGGACCTGCTTCCCCGGCTCTGTGCCGTCGACAGCCGACAGGATGGGGCCACACTGGGCTCCCAGACGGTCTTCGGCTCATGGCCGGCCGGCACTCCCTCACAAGAGCGCGTAAGTGCGCAGGACTGCAGAAGCGTCTGAAGACATGGGGGAGACCCACTGCTGGTCGGACCGAAATGGACGAACTCCTTGCTTGTTAGCGGGCGGCACGGAAAGCAGCCGCCCCACCTAAAGGGCCATGGCTGTGGGGCAGTCCTGGCACGGGGGGGGGGGGGGACGGCAAGGCCTGCCTCTGCTCCTTCTCTGGCCTGCGATGGGGCCCGGGGGCTCCCCTTGCCGAACCGCCCCACGCCACACTTCGCCTAGGGAGCGCCTGGCGCTGGGGCGGCATCCGGGGAGCAAGCAGGGAGCCTCTTGTCCCCCCAGCTGGGAACGTAAAGGCAGGGGGACATCCTCTGGAGAGCACGGCGGGGGGGCTGCCACAGAGCCCCCGAGAAGCAGCGGAAATTTACAGGCAGGGCACAATTCCCCGTTCCTCGCGCGGCTTTCAGCTAGCAGGAGACGCACTACAGCCCTGTCCAGTTTGATTAGGCCTTTGTGAAAGCGAGCGGAAAAACACGCAGCTTCTGGGGGGGGTGGGGGGCAGCGAGCGAGCGAGAAGACGCCTAAGTGGAGCCGCGGCTGAGCAGGGGCTGAGCCCCGGGACACGTCTGTGAGCCCCGGACACAGCTGCGCCCCCGGTTCTACAGAGCAGAGCACACGAAAATGTCTCCGTGCGCATCCATGTGCTGCTCTCTCCCAGCACGCGCCGGACTGCAACTCCCATCATTCCCAGCCAGCAATTCCAACAGATTGGGGAACCTGGTGGGCGCCCGGCCGGCCACTTGATCCCTGACGCCCCCGATTTCAGTTAAGTTGTTTTCCAAGGCTGCGTTCGGACGGCGCTCGTGGGCTGTGTGTGGCGTCGTTCAGCCGTGGGTTGTTGCTGATGGGCGCATGAATCCGACACCTCGACCCTCCAAGTTCGCAAGCCGTGATGAACGGCCCACGGTACGTGGCCCAAGAGCAAGTCACGGGTTGTTTCTGGTTGGCAGCGCAGCCTCACACTCAAGCCCTGCTTGTGAGCATCGCCTTTTCTAAACCCAGGCGCATCGACAAGCCACGGTTTGCCGATGGCTTCGGAAAACCAACAACCCACACTTCACCGCAACTCAGCAGCCCTGGTGAGCAATCTGTGCCTTGCTAGCGGGTGCGCGCAGGCACCGCAATCATTCACATTTCGACGACGCGTGTGGTTCGACAGCAACCCACATCCGGCCATTACCGTGGGTCACCAGCCGTACGTTCGTCTCCCCTAGACAGCGTTCGCACGCGAGCTTAACCAGAGCGGCCCACCTGACAACCAACAGCCAGGAGGCTTCCACGGCCCATCCGTGATTTTTAAGGCACAGCTGGACGCCCCCAAATGGACTTGCAAACCGCACACAGAAGCCACTGCGTTCCCACCGTTGCCGGATGTTAAATCCGCTATTTATGCGTTTACATCACGGCATTTACTCTGCTGTTCTCTTGAAAGAAATGCTCAGTGGCTCGCGGTCTAAGCCACGCACTGAAGAGCCATGAACGGCTAGCCCTGCTGAGCCGCTGGCCATGCTGCCAGGGGCTGATGGGCACTGGAGTCCCAACTCTCTGGAGGGAGCCACCCTGTGGCACAGACCTATTTCTTGGTTTCCGAGCACCAGGGGGCAGGGAAAACGTGGCCCTACAGCTTGGTTTGCGGGCAGAGAAGCAGGGAGAGGAAAAGCAACTGCCGGAAGGCAAGCATGTGGAAAGGGAAGGCCAGTGGGGAGCTGAGAAGGCCCGTCTCTTGCAAGAAGCTGCAGTTTCAGGAGCATGAGGTTCGGTGTTCAGGCGCTTCACGTTTCGTCCTCTGAGCGGAGATGAGGGATGCTCCGGACAAACAGCCTTCCACCAGCAGATCTTTCCCGGACTCCCAAAAGCGGCGCTTCCGATCTCTCCTTCGCTCACCTTCCCCTTCAGACCTCAGCCGGGAGATGGTCCCCTTTGGCCAGAGGGAGCTGGAGCCATGCGGAGGCAGGGGGGCTGCCCCGGAGAGCCCCCCCCCCCGCGCTACGGGGCTTGTGCTGGCAGCGCGAGAGAAACCCGCGCGGGGAGGGTGGCGAGCCGCTGGCGAGCGGCATTCCTGGCATTCCGAGTGCTTCAGCCTTTTATATTATTCATAAATACACCGACTCGTTGGGCTGCCATGCAGAATAGATCCGGGAAGGCAGCGCAACCAAAGTGCAGGCGAGAGCTTTTTCCTTTCGGTTCGACGCTTTGGACAGCAGCATTAAGGAATACCCATTCATTTATTTACGTGTAACACAGACAAGCAAAAAAGGAGGGGGGAATGCACAACCGCGCACACACACACGCACACACACAGGCAAAAAGGAGAACGCAGAAATAAAGCAGACAAGAGGAAGAAACAAGACGCCCGGAGCCAAAAACCAGACAGAGGCTTCAGAAACGCCTTCGGGGACGGACAGAGGCCAGCGGCCAGTTTGGCTGGTGGGACCGAGGGCAGGTCAGCAGGAGGGGGGCCGAGGGGGCACGAGAGGCAGGCTCCCGGGGCTCGGAGGGGGCAGGCAGTCTTGGGATTCCCAGCACTCGGTGACCCAAACCACAGAAAGAGAAAAACGAAGCATAAATTGTGCAGGAGGAGGAGGAGGAGGAGAATGGGGAAAACACTCGGCCAGAGAAAAGTCCTCTTCTGGGCCCGTATTCTCCCGTCCCTGCAACGGCACCCGTGCCACAGAGAAATGAGGGCAATATTCTCAGTAAGACGTGCTGTTTTCGGGGCCACACAGAAAAGCAGGGAGAAATTCGGAAAGCGACCCAGGCTCCCTGCCTCTGTAGGCTCCATCGCGAAGAATCTGCCAGCCGCCACACAACGCAACCTTCCAGATTAGGCATATAGAACACAGAAACAGCAAATGAAAAGGGGTCTCGGGGCCATCTAGTCTGACCCCCGGCTCCAGCCGGCTCCACTCATGACCTATCTTGGAAGAACGGGATCGCTGGGGAAGATGTGCAGACATCTATTTCTAGGAACAGGTCTATTCCTCGCAAGAGCTCTCTGCGAAATACAGTCCGTGCCCGCTTTCATATACACCGGGAACTCTCCTCCTCCTCCTCCTCTCACAACCACACGCACAAAGCTCATCACAACGAAGATCCTATCGGTGGAAACGAAGCACAGTACCCTGCAGGCCACACCTTGCTGCTCTGGGCACCTCGGCGAGGAAAGGCCGGCTGGGTGCTGGACACCCACGAGACCTGCTCTGGCAGAGGGAAGGGGACATCTCCGGCAGGTCGGCTCAGGCCGGCAACCTGACCGGAAGCCGCTCTTTCGCTGTGAGACCCCGACTGAGCATCTGACGCCATTTCTTCTGCTTCTCCCACGAACGGTTTAAGATATGAGCTGCATCGTTTTCCGGTGAAGACTGGGGAGGGTGTGAAGAAAACAACATTCTAAGATTAAATAAAGGCATTTTATTTAGGAATAGCATTGAACCTACTTGTCCTGTTACAGAAAGCAACCGAATTCTTTCCGTCTCGACAGAGTACAGTCACCCATCTGGGGTCCAGAAAGAGAGAAGAAAATAAGAGCCCAGAGAGAGCTCTTAACACAAAAGCTGTGGCAATAAATCACTGTTAGCTTTTTATCTTCACTGTTGCTGCTTTCAGACAGCTCACTAACAAGTTTATGTGAAACTGGAGATATTCCGTAGAGTCAACCAACCAACCGTCCGTCCATCCTTTAGACACACGAGATTTAAATCACATTTTTCTCCTCCTTGTACCCCCAACTGCATCAGCACTCACAGTAAATTGCCTTATACACCCAAAGAGAAGCAACGGTTAGATCAGCTTTGGAATTCGGTCCGAGAAAGCCGGCATTCTGCACCGGAACAGTGGAAGTCCATATCTGCTCGTGGTACGTATATAAACATGAAAAAAAAATGCTGATTTCTTTTTCGAGTCAGGAGAAGCCGTGTCAGAATTGCACAAGGATTTAAAATAATACCTTGGGCGGGTTTTTTATTTTTTTATTTTATTTTTTAAAGGGAATCCAGTGTGTTTGTTAGAAGAGAACCAGAATGACAAGTTAGAATACCAGGGTTGTTGCTGGGAGAACTTGTGCTGATATGTTGATTTGTTTAACTTTGTTGGCCGGGGGTACCTCTGAAAAAAGAACGGTTAAGAGTTACGCATGCCGGGAAGGAAGGCTTCATCCTGCTCCTTAGAGGCTGAAAGATTTGGAAGGGGGGCTCCTGGGTGTTTTCAAGACAGACCTGCTGAATGGAGAAATGGCCCAGCGATTTCTCTGGGCCATGCAAGTTTTCAAGGGGGGATTTAGCAAACCAGCTTTGTCCACGCCAACGCCCGACGGCCACCCGTTTGCCCACCACCGTCACCCACAGTAAAAAATACACTTTAGAACGATTTCCATCTAAATTAAAATAGAATCTTTAAACAAAGAGTAGGCCGTGAGTAAAGTTTGGCCTGTCGATGGAACCACCGGAGGGAAAATTTGATTCGATATGCAGACATATGATGGAAATGAGACAGATGCCCAAATCCCATTTTCCAAAAGGGGGGGTTACATTCCCTCCCTCCCACACACAGAAAGGGTCTTCTCCTCTGATTCCCGGTGGATTCCTTCTGCACTGTTTCTGGGCTGCCAACCAGCACCAAGCTGGCATTCAAGTGATAAATATCACCTTTGCTGGATGCAAAACAAACCCACACGGGCCCGGTTTAATCTGCTACCATCTTCCTTGTGGAAAATAAAATTTGAACGAAGGGCTTGATTCAAAGAAAAGTAGAGCAGGGGGGAGAGAGTCACCCGAGGACGCTTTGATAAGCAGGATGCATTTTTATGTCCTGTTTATTCTGACCCTCTGCTCAGTCTGACTCAGCTGGAGCTGAAAGAGGGACAGAAAAGGAGATTTTATGAGTCGGGGGGACGGGGACAAACTGGTGCGAAACTGAGATGAACGATACAGAAGGGGACGGGGGCCAGCCCTGGAACTTGCGGCCGGCCTCGGCGCGGGGTGGGAGGAATGCCTGCCTACACATCCTTCGGCCCCGGTGGTCGCCAGAGCAGCCCCGTCGCCTGCCAGGGCCCTCCTGGACGGGGCGGGGGCGCCCGGAAACCGGAAGTCTCTGCGCAAAGCATCCATCAATGGAAGGCGTACAGGAGCAAGAAGATGGTGCAGATGCCGATGACGCTGCCCAGGATGAGGGAGTCCCGCCGCTTCCGGAGGTTGATCCGTTGTATCAAGCTGTTCACGGCTGGGAAGCGATCTTGGGTTTGGTGGGGTTAAGGTCGGTAAGGCTGCGATGCGCATTTGGGAGATCCGCGACATTCCTCCGCGTGCGGCCCCCTCCCCTGTAGAACCTGGAGGGATGTCCCCCCCCCACCGTCCCACCAGCCCCGAGGCTGCAGGAAAAAAGCACAGTCGGGGGGCAGAGACCTTCAGCACTGGGTCAGCGAGGCGGCAGCTTTCCGCGCTGCTCCCCCGAGCGAGGGCCACGTTCCACTTCCGGAGGCTCTGGGGGGCTGCATGCCAGGGTGGGCAGGCCCACGAGAGAAGAGGCGTGGCCCGAACACCGGCCATGCTGGCGTGGCTTTGCTCTCGGCTCCTGCCGTGGGTAACGAGGCCTCGGGAAAACCATCGCAGCCTTCCGGAACGGGGCCACAGCCAGGAGCTTTCCACAGGAGCCGTGGCCGGAGGCAAGGAGGGAGCACGGCCCAGGGCTGCAACCCGGCCGGCCACTCCGGCCGGCTGGCACGCACGCACGCCCTTCCCCGCTGCACCCGGAAACGCGGAAAGCCCTCCCTGCGCGGCGCCCGTGGAAGACGCTGCACAGCCGAGTGGCGCTGAGGAGCCAGAAGGGGAGGAAGGGGGAGCCTTCTGCGAGCGGCTCGCCTGGGCCCCGCCGGGCGCTCTCCACGCCCCACTCTCCGGCTTCTTTGATGGCAGAGGGTGGCGATCCCTCCTTCCCGACTGGAAGCGAGAGGGAACCGCAAAGGATGGCGAGGGCGGAAACGGCCCTCCCAAATCCCTGCTTAGAAAAGCGGGAGGCAGGAAGGTCCCTGTGCCGGGAAGCTTCAGAAGGGCGAGCGTGGCTCGAAACCGAGAACGGGGCTTGGGGACGGCTGCAGCTGCCTTTCGGTGGCCGAGGGGATGGCAGGCCGGAGGGGAAGGAGAGAAAGGAGGGAGCAGCCCGAGGCCGGGATGGGGGAGAGGAAGCTTCGGCATGTATGCCTTCTACAGGGCGGCAGAACCGAAACAGTCCATCTTTCTACTTGCCTAGCTTCACTTCTAATACAGGGGAGCTTAGCTCGTTAGAGGAGAGCACGCTTGGTATACCTGCCTGTTGCTGGAAGCAAAAGCAAAAGAAAAAGCGCCACGAAATTCATGGTTCGTCAGGCTGCATCTCCTCGGGACAAGATCTGTCTAATCAGATGAGACTTGGTGCCTCTCCTCTCGCCTCATGCGGCGGCGAGAGGAGCGTGGGGGGCACGGACTCCCGATCTCGCTACTCTTCAGCTCGGAAAACAGAGGGAGGCGAGGCAGGAGAGGGTGGCCCAGAAATGCTGCTGCTGCAGTGGGCAGTCCTCACCCCGAACAGAAGAAAGGAGGCACGGACCTGCCGGCAAACTCCCAGCTGTCCTACAACAGGCTTCCCCCACCGGAGACCGTCCCCTGTGGGAGGCCCCCGAGAGCAGGAAGGGCTACGCCACTCAGCTCAGCCCTGCCCCGCCTCCCCTCCCCGTCCTCGGTGGCGTTATTTCCCTCGTGACGGATTTCAGACTGAAAGCTCCCGGGGAGCAAAGCCTTGTTCTCTTGTATGCTGGGCTGTGCCGTGCATGCGAAGGAGACAGTAATAAAAATACGATGATATTTATATGAGTAATCATGCTAAAACTAATAGCAATGATGAGAAATCAGCTGCAGAAGTGAAAAAGTCAGAGCAGGTGCTCCTGTCCCCGTGCCCAAAAGGAGCTCTGACAGGTAAGAAGCGATTTGGACTCTCCTGAAAGCAAGGAATTCGAGGGACGTACAAGCAAGGTGCCCTCCTCACACGCAAAACAGGCCCGGCTCCTTTCACGCAAACATGCCTGGACCCTCCGGCCCACCTGCGGAGGCTCTGCTCTGGTGCCCCTGCCGAGGGAGGCGAGGGGAGCGGCCGCAAGAGCAGGGCCTCCTCGGAGGCGGCACCCCGGTGCAGCGATAAGCTCGTCGAGGACACGCGCACGGTCCAGCCGGGCTGCATCTGTGCTCCGGAGCAGGGCCCACAGCCAGCCTCAGGGGAGGGGCTGCCCCACACACCTTGCACAGACCAATCTGCTCCTGGGGGGGGGGGGGGGCGATCGCGGGGCCGGCCTTCACTGAAAGGATACTGGCCAAGCTGTTCATCTTGCTCTGTATGGACTTCATCACCCCGCGCTGCGAAGTCATGTTTTCCTTCGTCGCCATGGCAATGCTTGGGGGGAGAAAGAAAGAGTTTTGCAGCTGGTACCCAGACAAACAGCCGGTGGAAGCGAGAGCGGGAAGGCGAGGCGGGTTCATGCGCGGCGTCAATGTCATCTCATGCAAGCTTTCCCCGGCACGGCTGCTCCTGCCAGCGTCCAGGATGCTAGGAACTGTAGTCTGATGAGGGTGCTGGGGGGAAGCCCAGCGAGCGAGATCCGAAGGGTCCCGTCTGGAGCACGCGTGTAGCCACCCACCCCCCCAGCCAACACCAGACCGCGGCCCCCTCCGGCCCGGCCCGGCGAGACTGCTGGTGCACGTTCCGATTTTCGGGGCAAGATGGGCAGAGCGCAGCGGGAGCAAGAGAGTCGGGAGGGCGAGCGCCTCGTTTGGGCCTCTGCAGGACGCCGGTCCTGAAGGCTGCGAGACACGAGCCCCGAGGCAGAGGCACGGCACGGCATGGCACGGCACGCATCCGGCTGGGGAATAGTTTGTTTTGAACTGGGAGCCTGCGTGGACACGGCCTGGCAAGCTGAGAGAAGGCGCGTTTCCATGGCTGGCCTGACCCACGGGGACCGCGGCCGCTCCTGCCGACCCAGGGGATGGTGCCGCGAGAGGCTCTCCGGGGAGCACGTGGGGGAGGGAGGGGGGAGGAGCAAGGGGCAGGCCGCCGATTTTCTCTGGGCGTGACAAGAGGGAGGCACGAAGGCCCCCTGGAAAGCTCCCCAAGCGCAGCAGCTCTCGGCCGACCCACAACACAACGGAAGGGGGGCGAAGGGAAGGGAAGGGAAGGGAAGTGTCCAGTTTTGGGAGGCCAGGGTTCTGCCCCACAAGAAGGACCGTTGAGCGCTTTCCTGGGACGCTGCAAGGCGTTCAGGACCAGAGGGCCCCGCGGCCAAGAGGGCATTCCAGTGGAGACGACGAAGCCGCCCAAGGACGGCCTCCGAAGAAAGCCGCATCCCACAGACACGGGTGCGCGGGAGCATCCCGCCCGGGGACCCTGGAGCCGGGCTCAGTGCTTCGGGGGGCCCTGGACGCAAATGCGGGCTCCTCCGCAGCCAGCCGGTGGGGAAAGGGGTGGAGAGACCCTGCAGGGCGAGATGGAGCAGCGAGCGTCTTGGCGCAAGGCCGGCGTTACTGGCGTAGGCAGAGGAGCAACGCTGACTCTCCAAACGCAGCCCGGCCTGTCCTGGCAGAGACGTGCCCCGGGTCAGAGCGAGCTTCAGAGCGACCGCAAGGCCCTCCTCAGTCCGGGGTTCTCCAGCGCGGCGCGGCAGCTGGGGGTCCCACCCGCTCGGCCTGCATCTGCCCCATGCTGCCCTGAGCCCACGAGACGAGACGAGACGGGCTCAGAAGCAGGAACAGGGCAGACAGAAAGCTCCAGCCCTTGGGGCACCGTCTCCGAAGCCGTGTCCCAGCTGCCCACTCGTGATCCAAGCGCTGCTGTCGACATGCGGCCGACAAGGCCCCCGACGACTCGGGGCTGCACGCTGACCTAGCCGGGCTCGCCCCACAGGAACCCAAAGACGTCAGCTGCAGCCCCCCGGCCGGCAGCCACCAGCAGAGGGTTGCCACGCAGTGCCGGCGCGACAGAGCCTCTCGGCGGAGGCGGGAGCGCCCTCCATGCGCCATGCGCGAGCGGGACGCTGCGGCGAGGCT
Source organism: Varanus komodoensis (assembly GCF_004798865.1). Taxonomy (NCBI): domain Eukaryota; kingdom Metazoa; phylum Chordata; class Lepidosauria; order Squamata; family Varanidae; genus Varanus; species Varanus komodoensis. The sequence continues at coordinate 20,395,367 of NW_025335587.1, forward strand.
CCGGCACCTCCTGAAGACAGAGCTGCCTGCGCGGGCCTCCCCAGACGTGCCCCCGCGGCTCCGCTCCGCCGTCTCTGCTGCAGCGTTTTCAATCAGTGTGTCGCTCAATTAATACCTCTTGCCCGTCGGCTGATTTAGTGCTGTGTTATGCAGGCGCTGAGAACGGCTGAGGGGTTTTAGGAGATTGCACAGCTGATCGCTATGAAAACCGAGAACGTGCTGCCAACAGCCACAATCTCGCTCTTCCCTCCCCGTCCCTGTTCCTCTCGTGGCGTGTCTTTTGGCCGGAGCGCCTGACAAGCCAGGCCTGTCATACGACGGAGCAAGACGGGTCCTTTTGGGAAACCCTTTTGCCTGAAAGGCGGAATTAAAAGTCTGCATATCACACTATGACTGGGAGAAGCGGATCGCCTTCTGCCCCCTCCTCTTCTCTTGTGCCGGGCAGGTCTGGGGACTCACAAAGGCATCAGCCCTCATCGACCGGCCGGCACGGCCAAGCGCGCGACCCCGAGCCAAGCGTTAAATACATTTCGAATCCTCTCCCGCTGCCAGGGCCGCGATCGTGATCGCTCCGATTGCTTCGGAGCAGGGGGGGGGGGGACACGCCGCCAGAGGCTTTCTGTCGCATTAACGAAGCAAAAGGAAGGAAGGAAGGATGCCATTAAGAGGAGAAGCGTGAGAACAGCCCTTTCTGACAGCCACTTAAAAGCCTCCCGTGAGCCGCAGCATCGCCCGAATCCAAGAGGCCAGCCAGCCGCTTCCAAAGCAAGACAGGACCTGGCTGTCTCCCCAGAGCGGAGGCAAGGGGCAGGGTGGGCAGCCAAACCCACTCCGCCCCCCAGGGCTGCCCCTTCCAGAGACTTCCGGCAGCCCCCCTTGCCGCCTGCAAGCACCTGCCTCGGGGGGCCGCCTGGAGACCCTGCGCCATTCCCCTTCCGTCCACCTGCAGCTGCCCTCCGACGTCCTCCTTTGCTCCGGTGCCGCACGGCAGGCTGTGCAGGGGGGGGGGGCTGTCCTCCGCTCTGCAGGCAGCCCTGGCCGGCCGCTCCCCCCCACCAAACCTCTGCCAGGAGGGGAGAGGAGACACAGGGCCACTCTGTCCACTCAGCTGAGCTGCCACTTACTTTTCTCCTCTTCCTCCCTCCTTCATTTTTCCTTGTGTGCCACGCCTTATTCGACTGTATGGTCTCTGGGGCAGGGACTGCCTTGCATGGTCAGGGGATTATGAGTTGTTTTGGGAGCCCTTCTCGACTCTGCAATGGGATTTCTTTACAGAATTAAAGGCACACTCCTGTGTGTGTTTGGGCAGAAGCCTGGCATGCTGGGAACTGGGGCATGCTGGGAGTTGTTGGACTTTATTCCCCACACTGGACTTTTCTGTCTAGCTGCGCATAGGAATGTGCCCTTAGATGTCTGTATCTAACTAACTGTTGGAGAGGGCCGAAACATTTGATTAAAACAATGAGGTGCCATGATCTTCGACACAAATGCAGACAAAGACGCCACACCGAACGGCTGTTATGTGCCAAGTGCAAACCCTCGCTGCGACATGCCTTTGCGGGAGGGTGGCACAAGGGGCGTCGAATAGCGGGACGCAGGGGAGCCGAGTCTCCCTGGCTGTGTCCCGCTGCAAAGAGTGGCCCCTTCGCCGCTGCCCGGGTCTATCTGGGGTTAACGCGTCCCGAAAGGAGCTCGGAGGGACCCACCCCTTTTCCAGGACGCGACGCCAGGCAGATGAGCAAAGGTGACGCCAAGCTTGGAGGGAGCGTCACCGCGTGGTCCCCCTGCCCACTCCCCCCGCATCGTGAAGCTCCCAGGTGGGCCTGGAGCCTCGCTGAAGAAGAGCCGAGAATTTCCACTTCGTTTAGTCGGTACGTGAGCCGCAGCCGGTTGTTCGGTTCGCTTCATTTCAAGAGAAGTGGGGCATCAGGAAGGCAGAGCGTTGCGAGAGACCGAGCGAGCAAGAGCGAGAGAGGAAAGGCATGATTTTGGCCAGGAAAGGCACGGGAGACGCATCACTTTCGAAATGTGTGGGAAGAGCGTGGCTCTCTTCCACGGGGCATTTGGACGACCACGTCCCAGTGCAAAAAGGGCTCGTCTTCTCTCTTCCTTCCATCCAAAGGATGGACAGGCCTGTGCACTCTGGGACAGCCCCACAAGGAAAAGCAGAGGCCGGACGAGGCCCCCCGAGGGTCCCTCTCAGCCCCCCGCCTGTCTCTGGTAGCAGTCTGCGAGAGGTGTCTGGGAAGCCCTTCCAGACAGGCCAGACCTGAAGGACGGCCCTGCTCGCGCTTGTCCGTGAAGAGCTTGGGGGATGCACTGCAAACAGCGGCATGCGTGGGAAAGTAAAAATGCGAATGGAGAAGGGGGAAAAGGGGGAACCGGGCAGAGGACTGGATTACAGATATGGATATACTGGACAGCTGACCGAGATGCAGCAGAAAAGTGCGCCAAATGTCCTCGGGTGCCGCTTGCCGGAGCTCGGCTTTTCGGCCACCTCGCCACGCTGGCCGGCTGCGGGGGCAGCTGCGAGACGCGCACGGAGGCTGCGTGAGGGGGACCTGACCGGCGCCATGCGCAGGGGGCCAGGAACGCACGGGATCGCGAGCGCACCGGAGGCGCCGACGGAGCCCTTGAACAAAGCTCAGACGCACGGCCGGCAAAGCAAAGAGCGAGAGGCGAGGAGGACCGATTCCGAACGGGAAAATTCCCCAGCGGGGCCACGGCACCAGCCCGACCTCCAATTAATCCCGCAAGCGCACACTCGCAATTACAGAGTGGAGAGGGCGGGCGGCAGGGAGAGAACAAAAACAGGCCCTCGGTCTCGGGGGGCTGCCGAGGCAGGAGGCAGAACCGGGTAAATAGGAATTATGGCGCCCGTCTTGCTGCCGACTGGGCGCTCGAGGGCCAGGTGCCTTGCGGCCGAATCTGCGCCCCTCCCTCCCAAACCAAAGGCGCAAACACCTTGCAAGGGGGCTGCGGCGGCAAAGGGGGGCGGCCCAAGAAGCACCCCCTGCAGGCCCCCTCCGCTCACCCCACCAATGACCCGGGACAAATCCTGCCCCTGCCGCCCGCCTCTCCAGCACCCAAAGTGGCGGGTCTGCATTGCGCGGCAATAAGGAAATGCGAGGAAACTGGGGTGGGGGGGAAGGTCAGGAGAATCCCGAGTGGGGGATTCCGGAGCCCATCAGCGAGGACGCCCCAGCTGGGCAAGCGGGGCCATGCAGACAGCGGTCGGACACATCCAGAGGGGGGCGAGATGCAGGGGGAGCCGAGCTGAGCCGAGCCATGCTGGGTGGAGATGATGGGAGCTGCAGTCCAGCACCTCTGGAGGGCTGCTAAGTGATCGGTGCTTTTTTGACACCGCATCTGCATCCTGCTGCCGGTTTCTCAGGGTTGGCTTCTGCCCCGAGGGCCGGCTTGGGCTGTCTGGAGACGGGCCTTCCCGAAAGAGGGCCTGACCTTGCGGGAGCCAATTCCCGTCCTCCATCGCAGTGGCCGGAGCGCCAGGCGAGCAGGTGCCGGGCACGCCAGTCCCGGGTGAAGAGAAGGCCGTGCTCTGCAAAGCCCAGTCTCGGGCGCTTTGATGTGGAGCAGACAGGTCTGGGGATGGCCCAGGCGCCCCCCCTCCGCGTGGCCCCCTCTCGCTGCCTTGGACTACAGCTCCCAGCAGCCCCGGCTGAGACAAGTACGAACAGAGCACTCAGGGTCTTACCTTATCGTTTCTTCTATCAGCCGGTCGGAGCTGAAAGCAGAAGGGAAATAAAAGTTTAAGATCGATATAGCCGGACCTGCAGGCCATGAAAACACAACGTGGCAGCTGAATGGGCCACGAGAAAATCCGAACAAACAGGGGGACAGAAGAAATGCGCAGCCATTGCCACAGGGCAGCCGTAAACACACACACACACACACACACACACAATCAGCCTCGAGCACAGGGTGGAGCAGCTCCACCTGAAGAGCCTGGACCGGCCTGCGGAGGCACCACCAGCAAGAGACTTCCAAGCCCACGGGGAGAGGAATCCGCGCGAGATCCTCGGGGATCGCAAGTGGGATCTCCCCAGTGCAGACAGTTTCACCGGGAAATCCCAGGTGTCCCCGCGGTTGCAGCACAGTGGAGTTTCCGCGCCAAGCTGGCTGATGGCGGAGGCGCGGCTCCTGGCCGGTGACCCTTCTCCAGGCCTGTCCCCAGGCTTTGCGCAAGCTGAGCTGCCTCCTCCAGGGAGCTCCAAAGCAGGGAAAGCTTCTGCATCCGGTTTGTGGGGAGAGGAACAAGTCGCTCGTCGGAAAGTTTACCAAAATCTCTCCCTTGCACGCAGACTTTCCCACGTTACCCGAACACCAGCCATCCCCCAAGACAACAACAAAACTGTTGCAGCGCTTCCCCTCCCCGCAGCTCACGCAACGCTTTGCCCCGCAAGATGCCCACCGGTGCAGAGCGGAAAAAACAGACTGCTCTTTTGATGGTTATGAGGCGTTGGGGGAACGGTGCCGAGGCACATGGAAGAGAAACGGCGGCGGAATCAATCCAGGAAGGGGTGGTACCGATGGGAAAGATCAGGGCTGTCCCTCTGTATGAGGCCCTGCTCTGAGTCCAACTCCCTCCGGGGCAGAAACGGAGGGGACCAGAGGACGAACCGTTCCTCGGGGTAGGGAGTGAAGGCCGCCCATCGAATGAGTCCAAGGAAGCCCACTCCGCACAAAGAACCGGTGGGGGCCGGGGGGCAGCGCTTCAGTGGGAGGAGGAGGTCCCGGACCGCTGGAGGGCGCCCCATGCACACAGGGCACGTTCCCCATCGTGAAATCTGCCGGGGCAAAACAGAGCGGTTTTAAAAGAGGCTACAAAATTTAGGGCCTCTTCAGTCCGACCTAGATTTGCAGATGCCACCGCCAGCCCACCGTGGGGCTCCGTGTGTGAAATCTTCCAGGCGTGGATCAAAGAATTGTGATTCTCCAGGGACATGCCTTAGTTGGCAGGCATATTGTTCTAAGATCAAGAGAAATAAATTAGCCCCACGTGAATTACAGGAGTAATTAGCAGCAACATCGGGAAAGCGGCATTAAAACCTACAAAGAGGTGGCAGCCGAGGGAATCCAGGCCATTTTCTAAAACCTTCACATTTTGCTTCTGGATTTTTTTTTTTTAAACAGAGGGGAACGGCAAAACAGTTCACAGATTTGTATCAGCAAGCGGGAACTTTTCTCCAGGACGAAGAAGAAAGCGATTCCCCATCTGCTCCAGACGCGCCACGCTCCTCTTCCCTTTTCGCCTGACAAGACAGATGGAGAGCTGACAGAATCATGTTGGTGCTGTTTTTTAAAACGCTTCTTGAAGAGAGATGGAGGGAAGGAAACTGCTGAGATGAGCGAACGGCCTGGATCCAGGAGCTCTGATGCGAAGCGACTGGGGCCATTCCTGACTCTGGGAAAGACACGATTCCAGATGACCTGCCGAGCCCAGCATGCCACGCCGGGAGATGCCGCAAAGGACGCCAGGAAGACCCAGAGGAAACAAAGCCCTCGAGGAGAGATGGAAAGACCTGGGCGTGCTTAGCCCCGAGGGAAGTCTGAGCGGGGCAGGACAGCACTGCGAGGGCGGGGAGGGGGGGTCGCCCCGACGAGGAGGGCCAGGCGCCCTTCGCGATCATCCCACACTGCAGGAATGGACCGCAGGCTCCGGCTGCAGGGAGCGGGAAAATTTCCAGACTGTCAGAGCAGTGTGGGAATGGGACCCAGGGCGAGGGCGGTGGTGGGCTCCCCAACACTGGAGCCCTCCGACACACCACTGGGCAGCCATGCGAGAGCGGCGCTTTAACGTGGGGCCCTGCCCGGAGCAGCGGGGCTGGACCCCCGGCCCCTGCCCACTCGACTCTCCGGCGACTCCAGGGCTGCAGGGCTCAGCTCGAAACACACACGGGGAGTCTGCTGGGAGAGCGAAGCTGGAGCCGTTTGTGGAGCACAACGCACCCAGAGGCCTCCTGGCCTGGCCGGGCCGGGCGCCTGGGACGTGGCCAGCCGGCCGGGCCTTCACAGCGGGCAGTACGGCGGGGCCCCCGCTGCCAGGACTGCGAGGGCTGACTCCGCACCTCCTGCAGCCTCTGCCCGGAAGAGCTGCCCCTCACCCCGCAGACTCCATCCACTCCTGCCCCAGGTCTCCGTCCCCCCCGCTGGCTCGCTGCCTTCCAAGGCAGGATTCCTCCCCTGCCGCCCCCCCCGCAAGCTCCAGTTCCTGGAGAGTCTGACCCCCCCACCGTCCTGATTGCAGCAGAATTCCCCCAAGGAATGGGGCTAAATGAACGGAGAGGCAAAGAAGCGGCAGGCATTAGTGTAAGTCATTACCACCAAGCGCCTCTGTCAGGACAGATTCCAGTAATTTGCTAATGGACCGCGCAGGCTCCCCCCTCCACCCCCGCCCCCAAAATCAACGTCCTCACAGCCTTGGGTTGGGTCAGGAGGCAGAGAAAGGCTCAGCTGGAAGGGAGCTGTGCCCAGCCCATCGGCCACCGGGAATGATCCCAAAAGCTGAGGGGGCACCCGTGCCCAGCTAAGCCCTGAGCCAGCTTCAGGGCGGATTGAAGCGGCTGGAGCGTCAGGATGCGACCCGAGGTGGAGGAGAGTAACGGCCGCAACTGAAAAGGTTCGGCGCCCGTGAGAGCGAGGAGGGCCGTCTGACGGTGGGAGCTGCAGGCAGCCCAACACCGCGACCCCCTCTCTTGTTGACCTGGAATTTCACGAGAGCAAAGCAAAATGCTAATAGGCCCCAACTGCGGTAGAATCCTTGATTAGGCACCACCTCGCCCCCCCTCTCCACCACCTCCATTCTCAGGCAGCGTCCTGACCCCCCAGGATAAGATGCGGGGCAGCCCAGGGCCCTCCAGACGCCGCCGGCCTGCCGCTCCCATGCCGCTGAGCCAACACGGCCGATGGGGGCGGGGGGGCATCCTGGAGCTGCAGCCCCAGACCAGCCGGAGAGCCTCTGCTTCGCATCTGCTGCAGGCATGGCCTGCCCGCGAGGTCCTCCAGGCCCCGGCGACCCGTACGGCTCAGCTGGGACAGGGCCCCGCTGGGCACGGGAGGGCCCTCCGTGAGAGGAGGCCTCAGCGGCCACTGGACTACAAGTGCCAGCAGCCCCAGCGGGTGGGGCGTTGCTCAGGGATGGAGAGCGCCGTGGGGCAGCTGCACCCGGAGGGCAGCGGGCGTTTTGCCCCGAGAGGCAAGCTGCTCCCTCAGTTTCTGGTGGGAGCCTTTGGCGGCCCTGCTCCTGATTCGCACAAAGTAGGATTCCGGTCCTCAGGGTTCGGGATAACGGCTGCTGCCTCAGAGCAGGGGCGCGGGAAGCCGCCAGCCGGAAGGGCAGCGAAACCTCCATCTAGCCCCGTCCTGCTGGCCCAAGAGGGAGCCGCAGCATCCTTCCGGAGATGCCCGGGAACTCGAGGGGGCCCTTGCTTTTGCCGCAATAGACTAGCATGGCCACCCCTCTGGAAGCAGGTGTCAAAAGCTCGTCTTGTCTGAACAATTCTGCACTGTGAAAACCAGATGAAAAGCACCGGCGGGCAGGCACAGAAAGCCCGGGCGCCGTTTGCGTTCACAAAGCCCCCTCCGGCCCCCTCTCCAACGTGGAGCCCCACCTGCTCTCAGGCCAGTTCTTTATGAATGGCAGCGACAGCGTCCGCCCGCCCGTCCGCGAGGGCTCGTCGCACCGCTGGAGCCTCCGTCAACGCCCTGCACACACAGACCCCCGATTAAGCTGCTCAGGGACCTGAACTGCCTCGTTACATAACGTCGCTTTGATAAACGCTCCTTTCCTCGGTCCTTTATTGTTTCTGCAAACAGGAGCCCTGAGGAAGGAGGCATCCAACATCAGTGCATCCGACTACTCAGAGCTGGCCTGCAGCCATGCTTGCCAGCAGCCGCTCACCTGTGGTGAGCCATGAATCCTCCCCAGGCGATTAGGAAGGGGAATGCCACCGTTTAAGGTGCTAGCTTCTCAAACTGTCGGTAACACACATGGGGCACAGGCAAGCCAGTCAGTCCCTTCCGAAGACTTTCAGGCCGCCTCTCATGCAGACGTGCGAGCCAAGCAGCTCTGCTTTCAAACTCACTGAGAAAAAATGGAAATTACGTCAGCTCTGTTTGGCTGCCACAGGCGACCAGCAATTCCACACAGGCAGGTGAGCCGGTTGGCAGAAGAGGAGCCAATGACTCCCCTCCAAGGGCCTTCAAACAAGGCGCAAACGCAATCTCTGCCCTCCCCCCAGCAACCAGCACTCCAAGATACACTGCCCCAGAACATGGAGGTTTTGCTTCTAGACCGGCGGCTCTTCCCCCAGTCCGCACTGCCCCTCTGGCTTGCGTGCATCCGGCGGCTTCTGGCGCTGCCCGTGACTAAGCTCCGAGGCCTCTCTCCAAAGAGACTGAGGGCTGAGCTGGCAGGCGCTCCTCATCTGAGCCCAGCACTTTGCAGCCGAGCAGCGGAAGCCCTTCCATTCATCACCAAGTCCTGGGCCTCCATTTGATAGAAAGCCTCATCACGGCGGAGGGAGGGGGGGCCGGGAGAGAACCACGCAAATGGATAAATTATTCACTCGGCTCGCCTAAAAGGGTATTAGCAGGGAGAGAACGGCAGGGAGGCTGTGCTGGGCTGGACGCCGTTCGGGAGAAGAGGCCCTGGGGGCCAGCAGCCCTTCTTGCCACACACGGGCAGGATCCGGAAGAGGCATTTTTCTCCAAAGCACCCTAAGCCGGAACAGCAGAAGCCCTATGATGTTTTCCCGGCAGGGAAACACATGAATGGGCATTTGGGGGGGGGGGGGGAGGAATTTGCAATTGACCTCGAATGCCACCCACTGGAACGTGCCCGGGGGCCAAGACTCCGGAGCCCATCGCCCGGGCACTCTGCCACACCGGCTACCAATGCTTTTTTTGACTCAATTCAAACTGCTCTCCGAATTTAAAACCTGAGGCAGGGGACCGGCTGACCGCGGCACGTGGACAGAGCTCTCAGCCGCACGGCCCCGGCCGACGGCCGAGCCTTCCCCCTTCAGCGCCCTCCCCGGCTTTCGGCTCTGGCCCACCCACCGCGAGAACGGGCGCCCCCAGAGCGCTCTGAGCCATGGCGAGAGCTGAGCATCGCCCCCTTTCTGGCCGTGACCCAGCGGCTGCGGCCGCTTCACTTCCTAAATGCCGGGGGGTCCCGAGGGTGCGGGGGCAAATCCCGCAGGCCCTGCTGCCCCGGACACTGCGCCCGCGGGAGAAACGGCCTCTCCTCCGGCCCAAAGCAAGCGCAGGGATGCCTTCGCTCGCCAGAACCGAGGGGCAAAACTCTGCTCATCTTCCATCAACCTGGGAGGGGAGGGGAGGGGAGGGGAGGGGAGGCGAGCGAGATGGATTGAGCAAGTGCCGCACTCCAGCCGCTGCCTCAATTAGCCACCCGTCAAAAACCGCAGGAGGAGACCTGATGGATGGCCCCCTTCCTCGTCATCGGGTGGACAGTGAATCTATCAAACATCTCCTCTTCTTTAAAAAATTCATCACCCCCAGCCTCGCACGGCCCTCCTAGGGAGGCTCGAGAGAAAGGCAGGCCCCCAGCCGGTGCCATGCGCGAGGGGAGCGTGGCCCCCGGGGAATTTATCTGGGGGCAAAGGAGGCACGAAGGGGGCGAGGGGAGGCCGTGGTCTCAGCGGGGTGTCTGCCGGAGGTGTCAGAGGCCTAGAAGCCCCCGCTCTTTCACGTCCGTCCAGGCAGGGCTGTGACTCTGCCACGATGCCCCGGGACACATGAACAATACCGGACGCAAGAGCAGACTCTCTGAAAATCTCACCCTTCGTGCTGATTTTTTAAAAAAAGGAACGTCTGAGGGAAAGCAGGACCGGTCTACGAGTCCGGCTGATTTCTACCCCCATGAGTGACGCTTGAGGGAAAGCTTCCCCGTGCTTTACTTTTCCGCAGAAAAATCTCCGTTTGACAACAAATGAACAACAATTGCTTGGGCAGCATTAGTCAAGCTTAGCTGCTTCAGAGCCATGACAGGTTTTTTGGGGTGATGTTTATGACCTCGCCTTAAAACGGCATTAGGGAAGTGCAAATCCGTGGAGCTCGCTTCTCCTTCCCCGCCAGAAAAGCACCCCTCCGCTCCAAGCGGAAACGACCCTGGGACTACAGAAGGAAGCCGAAAGGAAGCAGAAAGAATCCACCGGCCACAGCAACAACCGCACCATTCAAGCAGAAGCCAAGTGTCTTCGCAACACCCAAATGCCAGCCGGGAGTCTGGAGGAAACTGCAGGAAGTTCAGACTCTCTCTCTCCCCCTCCCTGAGTTTTATCAATCCTGCCTCAACCATCAACGGCAAAATAATTGCAATTTCCCATATGGACTTTTTCAGGCACGCTCGATTACAGACCGTTGGCACTGGGATAAGAGATAGCTGTTCCGGCCTGTTCTTGGGAAAACAGCACCCCCTTGTGCTCCTATTCTGGAATCATTTTTCTGGAATATTTCCAAGGACTAGGAGACTGCCCCCCCTCTTCAAACACAGCATTCCATAAAGTTAATCAGAAACCTAATAAATGAGCATGATACAAGTCAAGTCAGCAACCTGGAATGGTCGAGGATTATCCAGAAAGCAAGTCAAAACCTTGCAGGACAATCCTCTGTCTGCCTGATCCAACAGAATGTCCTACAGATTTAATTGGAACAGCTTCCAGGTAGATGTACTGGAAAATTCCACAAGAAATGATATTTCTATGAAGCTGCAACAAGCTTGCTTCTTCCAAGTGACACGGACTTGCAGACTTTAACTTTAAGCAGATGTGCACAAATTTTGCCATAGCAACTGAGAAAAGTTTTTTTTTAAGACAGATAGAAATGTGCGTTTTCTCCTTGCGCTAAGGCATGAGGACGGGCAAATGCCCCCTTCCCAACATCAAGAGAAGTTTGGGAAATGGAGAATTCAAGCAATGAGGGGACAACAGAGCAAAAGATGCTTGGAAATCTACAACGCTGATGGAATGGATTTAACAAATTCCTACTCTCAGTAAGTTTATATAGCAATGCAGGTTTAATTAAACCTAGAAACCAGATATATCTTCGTGCACAGGAAAAAGGAATTATGCTAACAGTTTTTAATGTTTTTATCCCCCCCACCCAAAAAAAAAAAAAAGAATCTAAATTGAGATAAGAGCACAAGCTTACAGGATCCGCTTTGATTTTTTACTGGAACCCTGAGATCCATCAACTGGATGGAGCCGGCTGCAAAATTAAATCCTATTTAATTTTTAGGATTAAATAATCTGAGCCTAGGAATTGTTTTCGGCAGCGGCACGGAATGGCGACACAACAGACCCTCTGGGTGATTCCACCTGGAGCAGCAGGATTCTGAGAGTATAATGACAATAAAATAACAAAAAGGAGGTTGTGGCGATCGCTTAGAAACTGCAAGGCGGCAACCCTGGATAAAACGCAGCCGCTCACCCACATAAGGACCCCATTTACAGCCCACCCCTGAGCGGAACAACAGACACGCAAAGCGTGCGCGCTTGAATCACACACGCCTCAGGAACCCAATACAAATAATTTCCGAGCCAAGCTTTGAAATGGCCTGGACGCCACGTTTCATTTAAACTACCCTAATGGAGCGTCTGGGGTCAACGGCGTTCAGCCACTGGAGGAAAGAACCTTTTCGCAATATTTTAAGCAGCAGGCAAAATTAACGCAACCTACTTTGTGTAACTTCTTCTCTGAGCAAGCAAACATCAAATAAGCGAGCGTGTTGAAGCAAACCCGCCTTGACCTGGCACCCGGGGTAAGGCTCCCAGACCAGACTTTTCAGGAAAGGCCGTGTCCCCGGCCGCTGGAGGGACGCTCCGGGAGCAGGCAGCCCCTCCGAGGAAGGACCCCACGCCGGCCACAGGCACTTACTTCCGCAGGTGTTCGTGCTCCTTCAGGAACAGCTCCGTCCGCCTGTTGTTCACCCCGGAGCCACTTTTATACGACCTGGAAAATTGGGAGAAAAGGTCAAGACAAAGCAAGAGGAAGGCCCTCCTGGCAGAGCCAGCTCACGATCGGGAGCCCCTAAACGTGCCCGGAGGGAGGCACGCAATCCCACTCTCGTTTTTACTTCCTGGCGGGCAAACTAAGGCAGGCCAAGTCCCGTCCGGTAAGTAGAGTCAGGCCACAGCAGGTAAAGTCAGGTGAAGGAGAAGAAAGCCAGGCAAAGAGGAGCAATGGAGGCAGGTGCCCCAATGCTCCGGCTGGCTGGAGCACTCTCCTGTTAGACGGTGTCTCAGCGCCGAGCTGAAGCCAAGCCAAAACACTGGGAAGGCCGCAACTCCCGCAGGCAGTGGTGAGGGATGATGGGAGTTGCAGGCCGAATCGTCGGTGGCGACGCAAGCTGCCCACCACAGCCCAGGCTGCAGGAGGGCCTTGACCGAGGAACCGCGTGTCTTGCGTTGACCCCTCCGCTGCAGACTGGGGGGCTGAAGGGACACGGGCAAGGGCGAGCCCAAGCCCATGGGGCCACCAGCAGGCAAGGCGGAGGGCAGGGCCGCTCCACTGACCCCTTCCACTCTGCTCCCGCCCCAAGCCCAATGCCCCTGGGGGCTGCTTGGCGACTGGGCAAACACCTGCAGGGAAAAGCCAGCAGGGCGACCACGACGGCTCCCCAGAGACGCCTGGCAGAGGTGCGACTGGAGCGTCGCGCACGAGGGCGGGCACAGCCCCTCGAGGACCGCCGTCTCCATCTGCCGGGAGCGCGAGAGGCTCCGCAGCACTCGGGAGCCGCGAAAGGGAGGCCCCAGGGCACACATCTCTCCTCGATAACGTGACAAGCTCTTCCACGCTCCGCCAGCCGAGGTGTTATTGATAACACCAAACCCTCCCTGCTGCACTCTCGCTCGGCTGCTTCTGAGAGGCTCTTCGAAAAAGCAGGGACCCACCTCGCCTTCAAAACCAGCTTTGTCGCACCACGGAGGGCTCACCGTGCTAACGCTCCAAACTGCATTTTCCCTCTATTTGTCTGACCCTCGGTTCCATTGCGGTTAGCCAGCAGAGTAGCACATTTATAAACCGCTGATACTTAAACCGCTGGTGCCAAATCGCTTTCAGCTGATTTCAGAGTCACCTTCAGAGTGACATTCCAGTGCCGGGAAGGCCTGGGGCCAAAAACCTGACCAGAATATAAGATAATCTGGCGATTCCCCAGCTTTGGGGCAGCTCTGCTCCCCTTGGGAAACGCGGAAAGGGCTCTCCCGAGGCCGCTGCGGTCAGCAAGAGCTTTAAGCGACAAAAATGATCTGGCATTTCACAACCACCCCCCTGCCCCCCCTGCCCCCCCACCCCCAAGACAGTCTCTCCGCAAGTCGACTTACTCAATATCTTTCCGGACTGAACCCATCAGATTCTCTCTTTCCCGCACGGCCAGGAAGTTAGCTTTGGTTTTGTGGAATTCGTGTGTGTAGTCCTGCCACGAAACAACAACAAGAAACAGCCTGTGTAGCTCCAGGGGAGAAGTGCAGGCCTTGGGCACTGCTGTCATTCCCAAGGCCGCCCAAGCGCCTCCCATGGCACCTCGCAGGCACAAAGTTCAAGCTTCATGCTGAAGCGTTCCTGCGGAAGTCCCTGGCTCACAGCTCGATTTTATTATTGACTTTGCTGCCAATAATTTCTAAACTCCTTATCACAAAAAGTCTCGGTAGAGTACACAGCAGAACTCCACACTCCAAGAAGAACATATGGCAAATGCAAATATTCAAAACCCGGAATCGGGAGCCGATGTTCCTTTTGCCCTGGCGGACGAGACCAACCCGTTGTGCATGATCCGTGAGCAGGATTGGGCTGCAATTGCACCCCGTGAAAAGATGACCAGCACGTCACACGGGACACAGCGACTGGGTTGCAGCCAGTTTTCCCTGCTCAGAAGTGAACAAGGGGAGACATGACAGAAATGTATAAAATTATGGTATACGAGTGCTGGAGAGAGAGGCCTTTTTGTCTCTTTTGTGTAATACCAAAACCCAGCAGGTGCCTCCTCTCCTGCGAGACTGATGCGTGGACGCTCGGGACACAGAAAGCAACGGATCTCTTTGCACAACCCACAGCTAAAGTTTGGCACCGGCTGCTCAAACAGGCAGCAACGGCCACCAGTTTGGACAGGCTGAAAAGGGGGCTGGGCAATTTCACGGAGGAGGAGGTGAGCTGTGCCGACGAGTCTGGCTGGCCGCATGCTCCTTCCAGGACTGGGATGCGCCTGGGCGTGCCGGCTGCTGGATTGCGCAGACTGCCGGCCTGATTCAGCAGAGCTCTTCCAATGCTCTCCCAGCTAGACCTCTGCAGTGTGATTTCTGCAGGGCTGCCGCCTTTCGAGGCGGTTCGGGAAAATTTGCTGGTGTGCAGACTATTCTGGTGTACAGAATAGTCTCTTCTGAACTCCCATCGAGTGCTCAATGACAGAAAGACAGAAAAATGTGTAGGTCTGACTGTATCAGTTGTACCTGTTTAAAATCCCTTGGCAACTTTATTCTATTTTGCTTTATTTTACATATGCTTTTCTTCTTTTTGGATTTTGTTTATGTTCAGAAAATAAAATATTATTAAAAAGAAACTGCTGTTTGTGCAAAACACGGGGAGAAGTGATCGCTCTGTGGTAGAGCCTTGCTCCTGTGCCCATGGCTCCTCACTCCATTTCTGGCACCCCCAGTTTCAAAGGGATGGGGGCATCAGCTGATGAGAAGACCCCCTCGAAGAGTCACTTGCAGGCCACAGAGACAGTCCTGGGCTGGATGGACCAGTGCTCTGACTTGGTTTAAAGCAGCTTCCTATGCTCCTTTTTAAATCAGCCCTCCCTTCAGAATCATGAGGACTAGTGTCATGATTTTTTTTTAAAAAAAGGGACGACACTCAATAGGCTCAGTGTTACCAGCAACTGGAATTGAAACAAAGGATAGAGTAGCAGGTGAGAGAGAGGACTCCAGCTGAAGGGACTGGGAGAGGACAACGAAGGGGCAGAAAGTCACTCCCTGGGTGGCTACAGAAAGACACCCCAGGCGATCGTGAGCGCAGCCCCTGCCACGGCCCCTACCTGCAGGATGTCTCGGTGCCGCTGCAAGGTGTGCAGCAGGGCGGCGTTGAGGGACGGGACTCCGGCACTGTTGGCGTAGTCGGCCATTTTGTCATTGACCCCGGTGAGCTGCAGCAAAGGGCAGAGGAACAGACTGAGAAAGGCAGGGGGGAAGGCGGTCTCTTTCTTAAATACACGGCAGCCACTCTGACGAACGACGAGGCTGCTCATAAATCCTACACACCTCCTACGCCCCGCAGATTTTATTGTCCCTGAACAGGTGCAGCACTGTGCCCCAAAGGGCTTTCAGGCGAGTGAGCTTGCCTTGCTCACTTCGATTCTGCAGCGCCGGCCGCCGTTGGGGTCAGATGCACTGCAGCACCGTCACGGCGTCCCTCCTTGGACGAATCCCACCCGTCCTTCCCTCATTGACAATAAGGGGCACGGGTCTCCCTTATAGGTGGTGAGGAGAAGGGCTGCTCTTCCAGGCCTCTGTGGAGGCCACCAAATGGGGGAAGGCGGCTTTTCTTCCCTCGATGCACGGAGATGACGTGGGTTTTGCTATGGCAAGTCGAGCCATCCTAGTTTCATGTTTAGTGACCAAAACTCTCAGCAAACTGTGAAGCAACCTGCCAGTCGTGGGTAAAGCATGTAGGAGGTTCACTTTTTAATATTTTTAAATGCCGTTGAGGCGTTGCATGCAGATCATTCCACCAGCGAAGCGCACCAGGCGTTCCCGTGGAAGCTTTCGCAGAGGTCGGGCCTGGCCCCACGGAGCGCTATTTACCTTCCCCAGGAGCTGCTCGATTTCCACGGCCATCGTTTCGAACATTCGGTCTTGGCTCGATCCGTTCAGGAGAGGGGTAGTGTCAGAGCTGAGGGGCAAGCAAAAGGGAAGCAGCCTGCCTGTAAATATTCTGGCGTGGCAGGAAAGGGTACTTTTCACAGGATCTTGTGAAAGAAGCATATTGGGCTCAGCTGGCGGCCTAGTCCACACACAGTGCTCGGGATGGCACACCCACCACAAAGCAGCTTGGGCCACCCCGAGGCCAAAGATGAGAAACTCCTCAGCTGGCCCACAAGCAGACGGTGGTGCTCAAGTCACGGGGCAGCACCGGCTGGCTGGAGGGAGCGCCCCTTCCCCAGATGTGCCTGATGCGCACATCGGCCAGCTCTTATGTGCCGATTGCCCAAAACCAGGGCACCCAAGAAGGGCCTTCCCCACCTCCTGGAGAAGATGGCTCCCCGTGGCTGTTACTCCAGGAGCAGGGGCAGCTTGCGAACACACCCCCCCGATGGGGGAGAGGAAGTGGGAGTGAGAAGGTGCCGCGGCGCTCAGGTCCGGCTTCTGGGCTGGGTCTGGAAAGAAATGCACAAGGGACCCTCGGTCTGACCCACGTGGGAAGCAAACGCCGAGGCCTTGGTGCCCAGGGATGAGTTGGCAGCCACGGAAAAGGGACGGCTCAGGTCCCTACCAGACTTGCTAGTGCCCCAGTGCAACAGGCCCTGGTTCCCACATGCAGAAGAAGGCGCTCCGGCACCGTTACCTAGGTCTAGAAGGGGAACCAGGCCGACATGCTTCCTCCATGCTCCTACCCCTAGGCTGTCAGCTCTGGGGCTACCCTGTTTCCCCCCTTGCGGAAAAACAGTGCCACCGGGCTACCGCAATGCAGGCTACAGCATTCAAGCGGCGGGAGGCAGCCAGAACGACCCCTCAGCCAGGGGGAAAGGTGGGAAGACCCCGCCTGCCACAGGAGCATCCCCAGGACGAAACACGGAAAGCTTTCCCAGGACAAGTTGCATTCAGGACTTGAGAACGGAAAGTGAAGTGAAAACAGAAAAGCTGGCTGCCGACACACGCATCTCAGAAGGAATCGAGATTGGCTAGATTAAACACGAGAAAAACAGAACGTTTTGAAGGAGGAAAGGAAAGGAAAGGAAAGGAAAGGAAGATGAGCTCAAACAACCTGTGCCGGTCGCGCCTTGCATCCCGAGAGTTGCTGTGGCTGTAACTGGTGCACAGCTTGCTGAAGGAGACCAGCTTGAGGTCCAGCTCGTTCTCCAGCTGCCGGGCCTGCTTCCTCAGATCTGCCCAAGGGAAAGGGAAAGGGAAAAGGAAAGGGCGCCCGTGAGAAGGGATGTGCTTGCCTGCCTCGCACAGAGGCTTCCCAAGCGCAGCAGGGATGGTGCCGAAACCAGCCGGCCGAGGGAGCCTCCGCAGCCTGGCCGCTGCTTCTGCCGGCCGACCCCGACCCCGACCCCGACCCCAGGGCTGGCTGAGGCTTGCTGGCAGCGGTCACCCCACACCCCCGGACGGCCCCAGCCAAGCCCCCGGCAGAGGCCTCCTCTGATGCAAGA
Organism: Varanus komodoensis; assembly: GCF_004798865.1. Lineage (NCBI taxonomy): Eukaryota > Metazoa > Chordata > Lepidosauria > Squamata > Varanidae > Varanus > Varanus komodoensis. The sequence goes on from NW_025335587.1 coordinate 20,412,780, forward strand.
CCAGGAAGCGCCGGGCCTGCGGCGCAAAGGGGGCGCGGCGCGTGCGGGGAAGGGGAGCGGGCGCAGCCCGGGGCGGGGGCCCCACGGGGAAGGGCCTCCCTCGCCAGGGCCGGCGGCCGCCCCCCCCCCCGAGGGCGCCGAGGGAAAGGGCCGGCACGTCCTGCGCTGCTGGCCGGGGACGACGGGAGAGGTGGTCCCGACCCTTGCAAGGCAAGGCCCCCGCTGGCAGTCCCGCACCCTGGGAGGCCGCCGCCTGCCCCGCTGGCCGGGGACGATGGGAGAGGTGGTCCCGACCCTTGCAAGGCCCCCGCTGGCAGTCCCGCACGCCGGGAGGCCGCCGCCTGCCCCGCTGGCCGGGGACGATGGGTGTCGCAGTCGCACGCCTCCGGAAGCCCCCCGGCCCTGCCCTCCCGGAGGCGGCCCCCCAGCCCGCCGCTCCCGCCCGGCCCGGCCGCTCACCCTCCCAGTAGTTGCTGCCGCCGCCCGCCGCCGCCGCCGCCGCCGCCATTTCTGCGCTCCAACGTCACCCGGCGGCGCGCGGCGCCATAGAGTCGCGGGGCCAGAGCGCCCGCGCGCCCTTCCCCTCCCGGAGGCCGGCGGCGCGGAGACGAGGCGGCTCGGGGAGAGGCCAGAGCGCCGCTTCCGGGCCGCGGCAGCGCCCCCTCGAGGCCGGGCGCGCGTCGCGGCCCCGCGCTGGGCCTTTGGCCGCCTGGCGGCGCGCCCGGTGCGGTTCCCACGCGGATGGTTACGCGCCCGTGTTTGTGGAAGCGCCGGAGACCAAGTGGGCCCGAGCCCCTTTATTCGGACGCCGTGCCAACCGGCAGCCCCAGCTCCCTGGCGTCGCCTGCCTCCTTTCCTTTATTAATCCCATCCATTGCGTTCCCGTAAGTGATGCTCTCCTGCAGAGCCCACCGGGGTCGATTTGCAGGCAACCCCCTTAAGCCAAGGAGCATGATAAAACTTACGGCACAAATGTCGGCCACAGAGGCTTCCTTTGCCCTAAAATTCAGTTCAGGGCAGGGGTGGGGGATCGGGTGAACTTCCCTTTCTCTGTATATTTCTTTTTCCTTTCTGTCCCTCATAAAACATTTAAGGTGGCTCAAAATAATAATAAAATCGGATTCGATCGAATTACATCGTCTCTCGTCCAAGAGACTCAAGGCTGCGAAGCCCCGGCAGTGCTCAGAAAGCCAACCAGCCACCCCCAGAAATCCCACAGTACCCTCCCACCCATGTTCCCCAGCCTCTGATCCAGGACTGGGCTACTCTAACAGAGTTCCAGCTGGGCAGAAAAGGGAATGGACTGAAACCGGCAACCAGTCAGGTGCTGGTTGGCAATAGATGCAAGGCGAAAGTCCTTTGCAAAAAATTTCAGAGGTACTGAAGCTTGAATGATGAATCCTGACACAACCAGTTCCCGGCATCTCCAATTTAAAAAGGGATGAGAAGGGAAAGGTATCTGAAAGGGGAGGGGGAGAGCCACCGTGGAGACCCACTGCCCGCCAGGAGGAGTAACCAGTGGGCAAGACGGGGGTGCTGATCCCAAGAACGGGGGGCCAAATTCAGCCCTGTGGGATCCCCCAAAGGCCTCACCCCGCTCTTCTGCAGCCGGTTTGCTAGCCTTTGTCCACTTTTCCCCCATTGTAGAAGGTGCAAAGGCTTCTAATGCTTTAACAGTTTCAAAAGGTGAACTAGGCCGTGACTGCAGCCCAACCCACTTGACTTCTGCCCCATCCGCCACCACAAGAGCATTTTTAAAATGTCGCCACCTTTTCCAGCGTGGTGGACGACACTTCCCACATTATCTCAAGAAGGGAGTGACATTTCAGGAGAGAAACTGTGCTACTGCCGAGGAAGCAAAGACGACACGGGAAGGAGAGACATCGTAAAATAGTTTTATACATATTAGAATTCAGTGTACATGTTTAAAAACAAAACAAATCCAGAGCACGTGAACAGAAGACTTGGTTGATGTGGAAAGATACCGAGTTGCGAATCATTCCAGCCGGTTCGCATTCCCAAGTCAAGCCCCTCAATTTCCATTTTCGGAAGGCACACAGTGCGTGGACCCAAGAACGGTGACAAGCGAGCAGTGACTCCTGCGCGGCCCCCCCCCACCTGTCGGCCTCCAGATAGGTCCAGCTGTGCTGCCCTGCCTGCCCCCTACCACCTGCCTGGGGCACGCTGGGTGTCGGGGCCGACACCTCTGGTGCCACCAAGCTGCCAGGAGGCTGTTCGAGGGTTAGTAAGACAAACACCGGGTCTCAAAGGCATCGGGTGTCGCACAAGAGCTGGGTCAGTTGCCCCTTTTAATTTTTGCAAAAAGAAAAACAAACCTTGCATATTTGGTACGAGACAAACACCGTAATTTGCCTGCACGTGACGGCTCTTTGCTGGGTTCCACACGAGAGCTAAAGGAAGGACTGGGGGCGAGCGTGATGCTCGGATGCCACTTATTGCTGACCGAGTTGTTATATTTAATGGATGTTTAAACTGCCTCTCAGATAGCCGAGTAGGGGGATGCATGGACTACAGAAATACCGATATGTGTGACGACCGCCCCAAATGGGTTAGCGACACATTCCACAACTTTTCTCCAAAGGAAACTTTAACGGCTCATCGTGGAGGAGATATTTTTTAAAAAGGAAAAGCTGAAGCTCCATTAAGGCAGGCCACGATTGAGGAAAGAACTTAGGGCACGCTATTGGAATGGTTAAATGGTTAAGTTAAGACAAGCGTGGACAACCTGATACATTCCAGATGTTTCGAAAACTCGACCAGGCCTGCAGCTCACATGCCGCTTGTTCAAGCATTCCCAGAGTTTAGCTAGCCACATGCAGAAGGTACCAGGTTACCCAACTCTAGGTTTTCGGTGGGCTTCAGGCACTTGGGTTTCCTCCTGCTCTCCCTCCCGACTCAACTTTCACCAGCCTGGTGCTCTCCAAATGTTTTGGATTTCTGCTCCCATCAGCCCCACCCAGAATAGTCAGGAACGGCAGGAGGTGGTAGAACATATATTTGGATGGAACCAGTTCAGGGAAGGCTGTCCTGGAGGATGGGAGAGACCAGAATATATTCCAAGTTAGAAAACTCCGCTCAGAAGGCCGTTCAAACTCAAAAGCGGCCTCCCCCACAGCCTGGATCCTTCCCAATATGCTGAACCACAATTCCCATCATCCTGTGTGAGGTCCAGGGACCATTTTTGCTCCCTAACTGCCTGCAGGCATCAAACAGGTTAGGAATATTTTAAATGGCATCCACAGAACCTGAACTGGGCTCTTTGGGAGCTCCCTAGCCACTTTGGATGGTCTTTTAAAAAAATTAACAAGGCGCTGTAAAGCATTTGCTTCGAGGATTCGAAGAACTCCGTTGGGACGCTATCAGAGCGTGTCACTGAATTCCCACGAGTGGCACGTTCTAGGACTGGACGCTCATCTTAAAAGGGCTTGATTTTGTCCTAAAAGCTGCGAGGGGCAGAAAGGGAAGCCGGCAGCATGTAAAAGACGAGGCCCTTGGACACGCTTCCTCCAGTATCCGATAGGCCCTTCGGGCCTTGCTCCTTGGCAGGCACCTTCCCTGCTCGAGGAGAGCAAGTGCCCACCGCCCCAATGCATCTGAAAAATGGCCATGCAAGAGGGCCCAGCCTCCGTTCTGGCCTGGCAGCACCCGGACCAATTCGTACAGTTCCTTCCTTGCCAGAACCCATCCTCCACCCTTCCGTCACTCATCGGCCTCGTCGTTCAACCGCTAACGAGCATTCATCCAACTGAATGCTCGCTGTCAATGCCCTTCTCAGTGCTGAGGCCTAGAAACAGAAGCGCTTCAAAAGCGGACACATCCGATGTACCGAGAGGAGGGCGAGTGTCTCCAGGGCAGGTCGCAGGCCCGCCACAGGCCTCGGGGAACGGCTTTGCTTCTCGCACATCCCTATTTAATTTCAAACCAAAGTGCTTGGGGGAAAAAGGCGAGAGTCTCTCCACCCTTCCGGGGTCGGTGGGCATCCTGGAAACCTGGGTGTCGTGGGCACTCGCACAGGACGGCTGCCAGGGGTGGCTGGGGCAGAGATAATTCATATAACCACCGGCTGGCCATAAAGCACTCGCTTCCCAGAAGGCCAGCTAGTGAGGCCGGAAGGAGAGTGAATTGCCCAAGAACTGAAGCACCAGGCGGGGAACAGGCTCCAAGAGAGAAAACCTCTCTTCTGAACCCCAAAAAACATGGTGCCGGAGGGTGGCCCATTGCTTCGCACGCAATCGGCCTGCCGGCACCCGACTGGAGACCCCAGGGCCCGACCACAAGGAACGGCAAACCACAGCAGTGCCCCACAGGAGAAGATCACGACACAGCTTGGGGTGGAAACAGAGGCTTGGCAAACGAGCAAACGAGCAGCAGAATTTCTTACAAAATCCGGGTTCAGCAGAAGAGCAGAGACGGGCACTGAACTTGTAACAGGCGTGGTACTGGAACGGAACGACAGAGCAAGTTTTCTCCCGAAACAGGTCTGGTGAACTTTCGAAACAAGAGAGTTGCTTTTTTGAGGAGGAAAGATTAAAAGTATTTTTCTGGCCTACAGCTACAGTTAGGTGAGCTGGCAGACAGTCCGTCTGAACAGGGCTCGGTCCACAACAGAACTGCGAAAAGGCAGCTTGGCATCACACTGGAAATTTGGTATCCAGCTAGCGTAAATCTGCTCAAAAGTTACTTGGATTTTTAAGTACAGAAGCTCATCTCTTGCTATTCTACATTCTCAGAGAGAAATAGCAGAAATTCTGAAGCAGGGCCAGTGCAAGAGAATTCAACGAGAACATTTTATTATTTTTTCCCCCAAAAACCACAGCCTCTGCTGGAGGGAGAAAAAGATCCTCACGTCCCAATTCACCCTCCTGCCGTGCTGGTTTTATCACACAGGTAACAGTAAAGCCATCTGCCAAAACCACCCGACCTGAAGTCATTCTCAGCCGAAGCGGGAGCTTAATTTCCCCACAGGGGGAGAAAGACCATCATTTTCAAACTCTCGTACAATGAACCAGTGAAGCTGCTCCAGGCAGAACTGAACCCGGTTCCAAAACCCATCTGGACGCTGCTGCGGCAGCAGCTTAGACAAAACCTCGGAAAGCTACAGTGTCTTTCCCCAATTAATTGCATGAACTGAAGAGTGTCAAAAAGGTCTGAGGAAACAAGAGCCCAAGAAGGGGAGATGTCTCTGGCTGCCTCTTGGCTCCAGGGAGCTTCTCGGTCCGTGGCCTGGCCAGCCGCGTGGCCAGAAGTGTGGCGTGCCAGGGCAGGGCAAAGAGCCAGAGGCCCGGGGGCCGCCGCCCGGGAAATGAGTGCCGTCTTGCCGGACCTGCCTTTGCCGGGAGGGTCAGTGCTTGCTGGAGTACAGTGTCTCCTCCTCGGTGTCCGTCTCGTCCTGGAACTCGTGGCTCAGGAGGGACTTCTTGGAGCCCGTGGACATCATGCGGATCTCGTCCTCGTAGTCGTCGTGGTGCTGCCGGAGGCGGTGGAAGCCGTCCTTGTGCCGGTTGGACTTGATGGAGCACACGCACCAGGTGATGCAGGCCATCAGGATCAGCGCGGACATGGTTGCTCCTGGACGGGGCGGAAAGGGGCAGGCCCGCTCCGTCACCACACCCAGGGCATCCTCTGGGCGACCGACACGGGACGTCGGCTGCCCCGTCGGCTCCCGCACGCCCCACGCCCCCCCACCACTTCCTCTTCTCAACCAAGGGCCTCGGTGTCTGGGGTGGGCAGCCTTCATTCCCACACCTGCCGCCGGGTGGACACCCTCCCTCCCACTTAAGTCTGCATCCATTAAAAGCGTTCGGAATACACAGCGATTCTATTTACACCGATCTTTCCCTTCTTCGCTGCCAGCGAGGCACGCGGGATGCAAAATAGAGCATACACGGAGGGCGCAGGAGGAGAGGAGGGCTGGAGGCCTTGGCGAGTTGTTCTCACCCGCCTTGCCTTCGGGGAAGCTCCTCCAACGAAGCCCCCCCCACGGCCCGCACGCACCACCCAAGAGGAAACCGCCGGATCGTTTTTACCTGCCACGGTTACCACCAATTCTCTCGGGAGCCCGAAGATCTTGTTGTCTACGTCAAACTGGATGTGCAGAAAGCTGGCCATCTCGTCCCGAACCAGGACCTGGAAAAAGAGCGGGGTGTACTTCAGCGAGCAAGCGGGCGGATGGGGGGACACGTGCGTGGCAGGATCTCAGGTTCCCAGGAAAATAATGAAGAGGAACGACGTGCTGACTTTGGAAAAGAGGAGAAAGGGCCCCGAGCTCCAGCCTGGGCCTAAGCGGAGACGTGGGAGAGGGAGGGTCTTGGGAGAGGGTCACTGGGGGGTGGGAGAGGGGAAGGGAAGGGAAGGGAAGGGAAGGGAAGGGAAGGGAAGGGAAGGGAAGGGAAGGGGGCTCTCCTCCAGCCCCACGTCTTGCCAGCCGCCACTCCACAGCCCCACGTTGTATCCGAGGCCCCTCACCTGGCCTGTGCCACGCAGCCGCCGGGGCCCGGCTCCCCGGCAGCCTCCCATGCGACATGCCCCCCAGCTGAGGGCCGGCTCCCCCCGGGCCGAAGCCCCCCAGCCCAGGGAGGGGGGGAGGGGGGAGGGGCTGGCCGGCCCTGCCCCGCACCTGGACGTGCTGCTGCTGGTAGCCCTCGGCGATGGCGTGGATCTTGTGGTAGCCCGGGGCCAGCAGGACGTGGAAATAGCCCCCCTCCTTGGTGCAGACACGCACGCCGTCGTTCAGCACGATCTGCGCCTTGGCCACTGGCCGGCCGTGTCTGTCCCGGACGTACCCGTAGACGCCCTTGTGGACCTGCAGAGATGGAGGCGGCGCCCGTCAGCAGAACCCCCCGAGGTGGGAGCGCTCCTTCCCCCAGCGGAGGGAGGCCCCGGTTCTCCAACGTGCTGCCCGCAACACTCACTGGGACCCCTTCCTCTCCTGATCTTGCATTGAGTTCGGTTGCACTGCATCTTTTCCTAAAATGTTATTTTAAGGTTGGGTGAGAGCCAAGCGTCCCTCAGAGCAACCTGCTACGCTCCGGCAACCCTTTCGTCCGGGTGCAAATGTCTGCTTTGTGTCCGGCACTCGGAGTTCATTCTTGCTTCGTTCTGGGGAAAAATTAATAGGCCTCAAACCTGCTCGGCAGGTTTTGCACGGAGGGGCACGGGAAGGCCGAGGAGGAAGCGTGAGGCTCTTTCCACCTGTTCCTTGAATGGCAACTGCAGAGTAGGGAGAGCAGCTACAGCCGCCAAAAACACAGGGATCCTTCCGTAACGACGACAATATCGCAGCTAACTGAAAATCGAGAGCTGTTCCGTGCGACCTGCTGCATGAGGAATACTGTGCGATTCCTCTGGGAGAGCAGCGTTTTCCTGGCTGTCCATGTAGGTCAGTTCCTCCCTAAGCAGCTGTTGGTACTTTAGCAGTAAAGTGAAGCAAATCAATGATCCAGCAGAATTATTTGCAAGCGCGCTATGAAGAGCTCAGCACTTCAGTTCTTGGCCCGATTGCTCTTCCTGAACGCGCACCAATTTGCCTGCTGGGAGATGAGTGTTTGTGCTGGCAGCCGTTTTAGGAATGGCTAAGCCCCCGTCATGGCAGCCATTTTGTGAGAGTGCCCACCAGTCCAGGAACCTCAGGCGTGCCCAGTGCCCTCAGAACTTTGGGTGCACTTGGGATAAACCAAAGCTCACCTACAGAACCAGAGGTATGCGTGCAACTGTGAAGCAAGACCTAAATCTATGTTCCCACTGTTACACTGGTTTGTTCTTCTACCTCCATGGACTCAAGATTGTTTATAACCTGACTTGTAATCTCCTAACCCTAAACCTCAGGAGGTTACGCAAACCAAGGAAAAATCAGCCGGGGTCTTTTTGCCCAAAAAGCAAACTTTACTTGCCGTGTCCCCGCAGCTGCAGCCGCATGAAATCCGACGCTTGAATCTAACTTAGCCCTCATCCCACTCCCAGTAGCTGCCAGCAAAAGCTTGGGCGAGTTTCAAGCCCGGCCCGCGTCTCTCGCGACATACCTCCACTAGCATGCTGAGCAGCGATTTCTTATTCTCCAGCCACAACGTATGCAGCTGTCCAGCGCTGGGGAAGTAGCAACACCCCGTGTAGACTGTGATCTCGGGGCAGTGTCCGTACATAACACTGAAATCCTGAGGATCCAGAAAAGCAAGAGGAGGGTTGCGCTGGGGACGAGGCTGCACCGGAGCGAGAAGCCGCTGCCAGCCAAGGATCGGGGCAACCCTGATTTCCGCTGGCTAGCAGCGCCGAGCCCCAGAGCCCAGAACCCCCGCATACCTTCATGCTGCCCAGGTGGCTGTGCCATTCGGCTCCTAGCAACACGCCTCCAGGGATGTTCTCGTCTGCAGAGAAGAGGCAGGGGTCAGAAGGCGCTCGCAAGTCGCCGGCTGGCCTCCGAGCAGCCCGGGACCCCGCGGGCACGTACCTGACCTGTTGGGGCAGTTCGGCTGCCCCAGGTGCATCGTGGGGTGGCTGTTCGCATACAGGGAGGCCAAGTGTCTCAGCGTCTCTTTGTTCTCCACTGTGAGAAAGCAGGAGATTGTGAGGGCAGCCGAGAAGAGCACGGGGCATGGCCCAGGGAACTGCGCCAAGGGAGAGTGCCCGGCGAGAAAGCAGCGCCTCGCGATTCTCCGCAGGCGGCTCGTGGCAGGAGCCGGCCGTGGGAGGCCCAGAACCAGTGAACGATCGGCTCCTCCCCAAAGGGAAGCCCGTCCCTCCAGCGGTGCGCGGGGGGCTCTGAAGGCAACGCGTCCATACCTGTCTGCACGGGCCTGTCGTAGGGGTACGTCACAAGCAGGGACCCTCCGTCCAAGGCAACGGAGAGCGTGAAGTCTTGCTTCTGCATCAGGTTCTCCATGATGGCCTTCGTTTCGGGCTCTCGTGACCCAGAGGAATTGCCTGGCGGAAGAGTCGCGGAGGTCACATCGCCGGTCCAGACATACAACCCACACAAGCTTTGCCTGGGTGCCGTACCGGTCAGCAACGGGCACGGCCTTCTCCGCACACCACGTGAACAGGCTAGTTCTGCAGAGATGCCGCTGCAGCACCTGAGCACCTCCCGTCCCGATGGCGCTTTTCAGCCACAAAACAAAGCACGGCGGGCAACCGAGCACAACACGCAAAAGCAAATGCCTGAAACCGACACCCCCTCCCCGCCCCCCCGGGCTTTGGACAAGCGGATGCGCGTGGCACCGAGAGGCGGCGGCTGGCCTGGTTTACTTGTAAATTCTGTGTCCAAATCTTTGCCGTTGGCATTGGTCAGGCCGATCTTGGAGGTGCAGTCGCCCTCCTGAGCGATCTCGCGCCCGTCTGGATTCAGGGAAGGGACGATCACAATTCTGGTCTTGTCAATCAGCTGCGAACATGCAAAGCAACGCGAGAGAAAGCGTTCTGTCAAGCGTCAGCCTGTCCTTTTAATTCCAAGGCGGCCAGGGAGGAAAACAGGCCCTACCAAGCCCTGCTCTCAGGAGCAAGGAAGACCCGGGACCGGGAGGGCCTCTTCCCAAGACACGGAGGCGTGCGCAGGACGGTTTTGCAAAAAGCAAGGTGGGAGCAATCCGCACAAGACTGCCCTCCTCCGGGGAAAGAGGAGCGCTGCCCGCCCAACTGCCCTCGGCATCCTCGCAGCTTAAGGGGCGGGGAAGGAGCGTGGGGAGCTTCCACAAGTGCCGGGAAGACTGTTCTCCCAGCGACGCGCCCAAGCGGATCAACCATCCCTGACGTGGTCCGCAGCATGACCATTGCATTCAGAGCACTGAATGTACGTTCCTTTATCCCGTGTTGGTCTTTCCAAGGTTTTGTGGGGCTGCCTAATACTTCAGGAGTCTCCCATGGCGCCCAGTAGCAGAGGCCGGGGAGTGAAGCTCAGCATCCTTTCCACACAGCATCTCTGAGCTGAGCCTTCTGCTCCCCACGGCTGTCCGAAACATCCCCTTCCAGGTGCGACCCAGACAAGGCCGCGATACCCCGCATGAAGCACCACGCTTGGTAGGTCAGGCACGGCCCACCCTGGTCTCCGCGCAGACAGCCAAGCGAGCCGACGGCCTACCTTCGTAATCGCCGGGTTCTTTTTGTAGTTCATACAGAGGAATTCGGCCAGCGCCAAGAGCAATTCCGTGCCCACCGGGGCATTGCCGTGAATGCCGGCAACGAAGCGGATTTTCGGTTCCTCTGGCTCCGATCGGTTGGGTTTGTTGGAGATTTCCAGGGACCAGATGTGACGGAACTCACGGCTTTGGCCCAAGCTGCCAAGAACAGGAGAGGCCTGAAAAGCTGCAGGCTGGATTTTTAACCGAAGCGGCTGCTGTCGCCCTGCCTCCGCACAGCTGCGCAAGTCGGAACCTGAGGAGGTCTGGGGAACTCAGCTGCGCGCACAGGCCTGCCCCGGCTGGGGGATGCCGAAGGGGCAACCCCGCACATCTGGAGGGCACCAGGTTGGGGAAGGGGGCCGGGAAACGGTTCCGGAGCCTCAGCACCCCGCGTAACTCACTGCTCACACTTTGCACAAGCAAAAATAGCACCGGAAGGTAAGAAAAGCTGCAGTTGCCTGGAACGTGTGGCTGCGGCACGTTCAGACACACACAGAGACAAACGTTCTCCTGGTATTTCTCTCAGCGCTGGAACACTGCATGCTTCGTCCCCAGCAAAGCCCACCGTAAGCGGCCGGCGCCACCCACCTGGAGAGGTTTGTGATCTGCGGGTAGTTGAGATTCAGGCCTCTGAGAAACATGGAGAGGTCGTTGTAGGGGCGGTAACGGGAAGGCTGGACGTCGGCCCAGGACGTCAGCAGCAGGCGCTCCAAGCCGTTCTCGGCCGAGAGGTCTTTGATCAGGGCTTCGAAGTCCTTGGTGACAGGGCCGTCAGTGTCCGCCATACTGAGATCTGGCACTGTCCCCTCCTCGACTTTGGTGTCTTTCCGAGTCAAAGTAAAGTTGACCTGAACAGCAAGTTTATCACCAACGTCCACTGTCTTTGTTTCTGAATTATACCTTCCAAAGACAAGGGGGAGACATGTGAGTCTGCGGGCTACTGTGCTGGTCCTCTGAGCTTTCTTTTTCCTCCGGAGGAAAAAGCTTCCCCTGCCCACCCTGTTACAGGGGAACAATAGCGGCTGCCTACATTTGTTCTTTTTTAGTGCACGCAATATTTCCCACAATGCTCTTAACAGAATCGCTCTGATGTGCCTGGAAGCGAATTTATGAACTACGATGCAGCCAGCAGATGGTGCTGCAAGATATAATCCGGCTATTCTTCATTAAGGCAATAAAAAGAAGTCACCACATTCTAAAAGCTTTGGGCAAAAACAACCCTCTGCCTGCCAAGGAATTCGATCGGCTGCTGCCATACCGGTCCCCAGCTATTTATCTGGATTTTTCACCCACAGAAGCTCAGGATGAGTTTCAACATTGCACTGTGCAGAGAACTTTTTAATCCGGCAGAATATGATCATTTTGGAGAAGCCGCTGGAAGTTGCTATTACCAGAAGCGAAAACTCCCTGGCAGTGACGACACCGAGCTAAGGGGACTGAACGGAAGGACGTTCCCCTGCACTGTGCGGAAGAGAAACTAGGCTGGAGAGCAAGACGAGAGCCCTTGCAGGCCTCTGGTACCAGAAGCGGGCTGGAGGGGCCAGCCACAGGGGATGACCGGCTCCCCTCGTGGCCTGAGAGGCCGCGAAGAGTGGGCAGGATGGGCCTGGGATGCCAGAGGACGCTGGCAATTGTGATCCAGCAAAGCTGAAGGAGGCGAGACCAGGGAAGGCGGCTCCAGAGGAAAAGACGACAAACCGCAGGTCGCAACAGGATGGCCCGAGTCCATATCAGGGCCCATATTTTCTGTATGCATGGATCAGTTTGGGATGGGAGAAATATTCCGGTTTTGCAGGGCTCTTCTTTGGGCAGGATGTAAAGTGACCGGGTCTCCTATCAAAGACCACGCTCCACATCTCTTCCACCTTACAGCTCCCAAATTTTTTGAAAAGTGGCTGCAGAGCACAGAAAGTGCAGAGAGGCTGGTGAGCTTGCTTTCTGGCTAAGGTCAGGAGGTGGCAGGGCAAACACTGTCCTGCGCGTGACAAAGCAGGTGACCTTACCTCTCTGAGGAGGAGAGCTACTTTCATTTTAACCAGCCTCGGAAAAAAGCTCCAGGCAGAGAATGAAAGACAGGAAACGTCACGAAACTCACCCTCGCGCGGAAGCGGTAACTTTGTAGGTCCCTGGGGTCAACAGGCGCCAATAGTCTCCGCTCTTGTAGGTGGCGACGTGATGGTCCAGGTTGGCGACGCTGATCGTTGCGTTTAAGATGCCCCGTCCATCTTTGGCGTCCAGCACAAAGCCTTTGACGCCTCTGTGAACCTAGGAGAGAAGAGGGACACTAAGCAACGTGCAGTTGGTCTTTGCGCTCCCGTTCACAAATCTGTAGGAATAAAGAGCCTGTGTTGGTCCGAGGCCGTTTTCCCTTCTCAGCGCTCCCTCAATTGCAGAACGTGAGATATCCCTCCCCTTCAGAAGCTTTGGAATAAATTATTATTGGATGCGTTCTGGCATGCCCCAAGCTACAAAAACACACTATCCATTTAAAACAGGAAGACTACATCCAATTTCTGGTGAAAAGCTCTATCCTAACCAGGCATAAGGGCCCTGCACCCCTGTGGAATCGATGCCTCTGCTGGGTTGCAGGGGTCTCCTGGAAGAACCACGGAGCCATCCCAAAAGCGATGCTTGAATGGAGTATTTCAGAGGCGTGCTAGGAAGATCCACGCAAGCACAGGGACGCGCAGCGGATGCGAACGCTAAGATCCGCGAGCGCGTTCCCTCGCAGACGGCACAGCAAAAGGGGACAGGAGGAGAGGCAGCCTGCCAGTTAATGAGATTAACAAGGGAAATGCCGGCCAGGACCCATTTCCTATCATGGGGGCCATCTTCGGTCTGGGGAAGCGCGCACGATGGGCCGAGACTAGCCACGCCACCCACAGGCATGTGTGAAGCGACCTTCCGTGCTTTGGGCCAACAGTGGCTGATTTGGGGCAAGAGAGAATCACGTCTCTCGCTGGCGATGCAGCGCCGGACAGAGGAAGCTGCTCTCGGGGGCACGGGGAGGTTCCCGCCCTGCTGCGAGGGCAACACAAGCCTCACCTGCTTCATGAACTGCAGGAGGGCCCTGCGGTTCTGCTCCCAATACTTCGGCAACTCCTCTGCCTTTGGATATTTTACGCAGCCCAGCTCAATGGTCACCTCAAAGCAATTTGTGTGCAGGTAGTTCCAGTCTTGCATGCCCCCTGAAACACGGAGAGCGAAACAGAGAGCTGAAGCCGCTCGCCTGACAGGGGCCTGTGTGGCGAGAGGCAGTATTGGACCCGGAGCGCTGGAACTCTGGCTGGAGGAAAAAAGCAACAAGACAATGCCATTTCCAGACAACCGAGCCGACACGGCCTTACCTGGGACGGTATACCAGCTCGCTCCGTTCGTGATGCCGTGGGGGAAGTACTCGTCGGCGTACATGTCCTCGCACGGGTGGCCCTGGAACATCTGTGTGTTCTCCTGAAGGAACAAAGGAGGGCCAGCCGTGAAATCTGGATTTCCCAGCAATATGTTTAACTTTTGGTTTTCCCTCGGAGAGAAGGCCAGATCACAAAACGGCACAGCGTCAAGAGAGACCCTCTTTGTATGATGTTGTTATGAAGGCAAGCTCTTGTGTTCAGGTCCCCCAAAATATTATTACATTCCATTTCTATAACACCTTTTTTCCTGAGCTGAGCCACCCAAGCTCGCTTCAGAGCCCCACTTTATCCACAAAACCACGCCCCCGGATGATCCAGTACATGCAGCCGAACAGCCCAAGCGAGGCAGGGCGTATTTCAATGACGCCGTGCGTCACTGTGGGCACTGAAGGCTCCCTGCAGAAGCACAGCAGCCTCAATGGCGCAGAATTCCGGCCTCAGAACGGCCCCAAGATGTCCATGGCTGGATTCCCCAAGGAAGCTTTTACCTTGGCGTAGGAAAGAGCAATTTGTCGGAAGACGTCGTCGTCGGGGGATCTACTGTAGGCGGCAACCCCTTGTCGGTTGTCATCGTATGGGTAATTAACTACCAGAGAGCCTGTGGAGGAGGGGGGAGAGAGAGAGATAAAAAAACCCACTTTCCAGGGCCGTATCTGCAGGGGGCAGCTGATCCTAACACAGAGGGAAGCCGGTCTGCCGGCGAGCCGGAGAACAACCCTGCTTTGTTTCGCGAGAGCACACGTTATCCACCAGAGCAGGCCAGGTAAACAGAGACGAAAGAGGATTTCTGGCCACGGCACGCCTCCTAGAGGAATGCAGCTGGCCAGCGCTGGCGTGGAGCTTGCCCGTAACAGCCAGGAGGCAGCCCGGGGAAAGACGTCTCCGTCAAGCACACACGGTTCACCAAGGAAGGGAGCTCTGAACTCTGAAAGGGCCCCCGAAAAGCTCCCTCGCTGACCGCGGAGGCTTCCTTCCGCTGCGGGGCACGAATTGCTGCAGCCACGGCCACACACGACGGGCCCGTCCCCAGCCCTCTCACCTCCGTGCAAGTTTGCCGACAGCACGAAGGGATAGGTCCTCAGCCAGTTCATGACCGCGATGGTCTCGGGCTGCAGCGGGTCGGTGCCCTGGAAGAACTGGTCGGGGAAGTTGCGGTTCAGGTCGAAGTTGTTGCTGTTGTTTCTGCCGACGGTGCCCTGCGTGTCTCCTGGGAGGAGAGACTCGGCCTGTAGAGCTTCCGCCTGCCCGTGCTTCACCGCCGCATGTCCCCCACCCCGCACATTTCCACTCCCAGACTAAGTGGGCAAAGGGGGAGGTGCTGCTCCACGCTGCCTCCTCCCTCGACTTGAGGGGCACCGGAGCTGCACACCGAGAAGCCAAAGCTGGAGCGGGTTCTCCCTTGTCTCAGCGGTTCCGGGACAGCCTGTCCCGCTACATTTAAGCTATTTAAAACATGTGGATGCCGTCCTTCACGATCGCATCTCAGGAAAGCTCTCTCCTGTCCCCGCAGTGCTCCTGGCGGAGGGAGAGGCAGGGCATCTCCGGAAGGAGCCATTAGAAACCGCAGACCCTCAGCCTTGGATCAGAAAGGCGGAATCAAGGCCGCTGCTCAGGGCCACGTGGTCACCTTGCCGGACGAAGCTTCTGGCTGCAGACGTGCTGCGCAGCAGACGTTCTGCGGTTACCACAGGGCATGGACCGAGTGCTCCAGCCGAAATACTTCCAGGCCCCCCACCACGGAAGGCCCTGGCTCCCCCTACCTCTCCCTTGGAGAGGCCCGCTGTTCCTCACAGCCGCGCTCGGCCCCTCTGGGGCCCTGGCCTCCGCTAACCCAGGCTCGGAGCCTCAGGCTGTCTCTCCCGCCAGAGGCCTGCAGCCAGCCACGCGCTAGCGAACGGGAAACGCTGCAGCGGCGGGGCCAGAGGCTGAGCCGCTCGGGGCGCGAGCCCCCGTCTTCCCCGGCCAGCTACCCCCTTCCGTCCGGACACGCACGGCCGCCTCACGAGCGCAAGCGGAAGAGCTGGCGCTACCTTCCAGGGACCGCTCATAGCCATCCGGGTTCATCGACGGCATGATGTGGATCCGCGTCGTTTGGACCAAGTCGGTTACTTCGGGGTCGGTGCCGTAGTTCTTGCAGAGGTACTCGATGAGGTTGAGCAGCAGCTCCCGGCCCACCACTTCGTTGCCGTGCATGTTCGCTACATACTTGAACTCCGGCTCCCCTGGATGAGGAAGCGAAGGGAGAAAAATCACGGCGTCCGGCCAAGCCCTCTCGGACGAGGCTGAGCCGCTTGCAGGTCCAAGAGCGCGAGCGCACAGGGTGGGAAGGAAAGCGTTTCACGGCGCTTCGGCCGGTCCTTCCACTGGCAGCAGGTAGAAATCTTAGCTGAACTATTTCTGGAGAATTTGGCAACCGGCAGTCGGGCCCGGGAAGCCACGCACCCGGGGCTTCTTACAGGGCATCGTTTACCCTTGACAACAAGCTCGAGGGTGCCACTGAAAATGGCCGAGGTGGCAAAAGAGAGAGCCGGGAACAAGAACGATTACTTATTTATCGTAAGCCGTCGCGAGACATTCCATAGGGGATGGGATAGGAAAGCTTTTAATAAGGAAACAAGTAAATAAATACCTGGGGCCACCCCAGGCACTGAAAGGAAAGGGAGTGGAAAGTACTACAAGGTATCTTTAGCTGAGTGCCTGACACTGAAGTGTGTTTTTAGAAAAATGGAACATGAACAAGGAGCGACGGTCAAAAGGCTAAGAAGGCAGGGCTTGCACCTGAGCTTTACATCCCCAGGTGTTAACAGGTGTCCCGGGAATGCTGCCTATAGGGCTTCCTGGCTAGGGCGACCAAATAAGCCGGCTGGCGTTTGCCACCTCAGCTGCACTGTATTAAAAACGCAGCCGAGGGAAATGCCCGTGGTTATAGCTGCAGACAGAGACGAGCGTCTCGGCCGCGGACGCACTTAGGCCACCTGTTCTCCGGTGCCTGCCCCCCCCCCGAGAGGGACCCCCACTGGAGGTCCCGCTGGTCCTCTGGCTCTGGAGCATCCTCGGAGTCACATGCCCCACAGCAGGAGGGCGTCAGAAGGTACCTGCTTCGTGAATGCCCGGATTATCCGAGATTTCCATTGCGTACAGTTCTCTCTGCTCCACTGATTTGCCTACTGAGTAGAGACGAGCGATATTTGGGTATTCGGTGGCGTACTTCCGCAGGAAGATCCCCATGTCGGGGAAGTGGTGATGGCGAAAATCCTCCGGCTGGATCACCTGGTGGGCAGGAGACAGTCCATCTGCGGTGGTCCCGTTTGTGGCATTGGCGACAGGGTCCGTGGCCGCCACGGGTGCCTGCTGGGTTGGGCTGGACGCCGGCACCGGCACGGTGGGCTGCAGCGCGAAGTCCACCGCCGTGGCGTTCCCTTCTTTCACCTCGACGTTCTCTGCCGTGGCCAGCTGGTAGCTGCCGGGGGAAACAAAGGCGAGGCCCTGCCTTCAATCTGAAATACTCAGCTTGCTCTAAGAGAATACTCAGTACTTCTGGGGTAAAAATATTTTAAATAAAAATGAATGAATGAATAAAGGCTATCTGAATCATGCTGTCTTGCGTGCACAGACCGAACTGTTTTGAAAACGTGGAATGCACTTATGGAATGCGCTCCCCAGAGAGGTCCGCCTGGCGCCGCCGTTATTTGTTTTTCGGCGCCAGGCCAAGACCTTTTTATTTAAACATCATTTTAATTGTTGAATTTATTTATTGATTTTATATTTATGCTGGGATGCCTCCAGATGTTAATGTGTGTGTATAGCTATTTATTTGTATTGGAAGCCGCCTTGAGGCTTTTGCGAATGGGGCGGCATATAAGTGTTCCAAACAAACAAACAAACAAACGGCAGATTTCCACTGACCCCACCTGGAAAACCTTTCCAGCATCACCTGAGCACCTGAGTAAGGATGTCCCCACTCCAACCATTAACACCTTTACTGCCTCAACACACACACACTGAGGAGCGACGGGGTGAACTGGGCAGCGCTGGACTTGGCAGCGCGTGGTTTGCCATTTAGTCACATAAGCAGCGATTTTCTCTCATTCGTTTTCAGAATTGTTCCCATTCCACAGAAGGGGGACTGAGGCTCCAAGAGGCCACGCTGCGGGCTTCTCGTCTGCTCTGGTCCAAAGCCCTTCCCAGGCTGCATGGCCGGAACGGCTTCCCGGCCGGCCAAAGGCTGTTCTGAGCCAGCCTTCGCCACTTCCTTAACAAGCGAGCGCAAGTGCGTGATGCTCACGGAACCGAACGGGCCCCGCTCCCTGTCCCGCCTCATGCCCGTGCTTGCACAAGCCGTGCAGGCACCTGGCAGCGGCTTCGTCCTTCTCGGCAAAGGGAGCCAAAGCAGCGAGAATGGCTCCGACTGTCTCGAGGAAGGAGCCACGGGGGCGGCCTGCCAAGGGCCGAGAGAAAGGTCACGTCTGCGCCCGTGCCCAGGCTTTACCCCGTGGCAGCGGCTGTGATGTTGTAGGTTCCCGGCAGCAGCAGCCTATAATAGTCGCCGAACCGGCCGGTTGTGATGTTGTGGGCGATGCCTGCCACGACGATCGTTGCGTTCTCCAAGCCGGCCCCCGTGACGGAATCCTGCACAAATCCTCTGACCCCAATATGAACCTGCACGGAGCGAAACGGGAATTAAAGGACAGGCAGGTGCTTCCCAAAGAGCAGCTCGGTTCTTTGCCTCGCCACCTCCACGGCTGAATCTTCCCCTCGAAGCAGTAAGCTGACTTCACAGTAGGCGTTTCTGGCAAACCTCTTTTATCAGCTGCCCCAAGAAAGTGAGATGCTGTGCTGCTAATCTTGCAGGCACACGGCCCTTTACAAGAAGGGCACAGAAATGAAACTGACAGGGGCCTACCCAACGTGGCCTTCCCGGCCGGCTGCCCCCAGATTGGAAGGACCACCGCTTCCATCATCCTAAGCCAGCGTGGCCTTCAGGCCAGCCACTGGCTCCCAACCTGGCCTGCTTCAAGGGCTGTTGAGGGGAGCTCTGCCGATGGGAGACGCAACCTGAGGCTGGTATCCAATTCAAAAGCACTCTTGTGTTTTTCTGAGTTGCGCTCAACTGCCCGAGTCGCACAATCTGCAGCGGGACAGACAGCAACAGCATCTGCAACAGGCTTTGGGGCCTGCCGGGAATGTGAGACACTGCCGCAGAATAGTTTACGATGTCTGCAGCTTTCCCCTTTCCTTTCCTGCATTCAAGGGCCGGCAGCTGCCCCACAATGCCCACCCCGAGGCTGCCGTCCAACCTTGCAGGGCGAAAGGGATATGAGGGGAAACGGCGTCTGGTAACGGCAGAAGGCACTTTTCATCCGGCTTGTAGAGGGCGACTGCAGGAGATTGCCACTCAGTGCTGGAGGGCTGAGTCGGTTTCTGTGCATCGCTTTTGCTGAGCCAGCTCTCTCGAAATGGACGCCGAATTAAGGCTGGTAAATAATGGGAGTACTAGACAAGTGATGCCTCTTTTCTCCAGAATACGTGGATTGTGCAAAAGGGAAGTCTGTCCCTGTATTGCAGCCGGGAGGAGAACGGTGCAATTGCCAGGTGGAAGAAAAAGGACACTCGCCCGAGGAGATTCGGAGCGGTGTCCTGGGTTTAGCTACCTAACGTGGCTTGCTTACGTCTTTTTCCTCCTTTTAGAATAAAGATTAGCTTTGTGAGTAGTACCAAAAAAAAAAAGTGTTTTGCGTCAGTGAAATTTCCTCCTTGCTATATGTTACACAAAAGGTTACAGGTCATGGTCACAGATCAGCTTATCTCATTTGTTATTCATCACCTCAAAATTTGGATCTGTTGCAATTTATTTTCTTTTAAAAAACTCATCAGAATGTTTTTAAAAACTCGATCCACCTTTTGAGTCAGAAGCACTAGAGGAGCGGTTGATCTTCTGGCAAATACGAGGCATGCCCAAAACCTGTATGAAAAGGGGGAACACCCCAAAATATGGGACCCCCACCTTCCAACACCAGTAACTGAGGGCAGCAAGCACCATGACACAGTCTCAGTCTCACTGCTGCCCTGTCAGAGCTACAAGGGTCAGAACGAAACCGCAAGCCCAAGAGGCCAAATTCCACCTTGCCAGGTTCCCATATCACCCCCCCCCCTTCCCCAGGCCCCAGTCCCCTTCCCCCTTTCTGCATGTTGTTTGATTTTCCACCCATTCTACAAGGCTGCAAAGTCTCTCTGAAAGCTGAGACACCCTTCTGAGTTCAGCTCCCAGATGCTTCTCAGGGACCCCCAGCCTGGAGGAGTTTCTACAGCCTTGATCAAAAGGATCTTACTTGTTCGATGAAGGTGAGGAGAGATTCCCGGTTATTCTCCCACTCCTGCTGAAGCTGCGAAGCGGGGGGGTATTTGCAGCAGGAGAGCTCGAAGGTTACCTCGAAGCAGTTCTCCCAGATGTAGTTGTAATCCTGCATGCCGCCTAGAGAATTTAAAGAGAAGGACAAGGTCACGATCGCACTCGGCGCTCCCTCTATATCAGCAGGACCCCTTCTCATCACTTCTCAGCCAGCTGAGAAATCTCATTTATCCAAGCAGCAGAGGGAAAGAAAACGAAGCCAGCAAGGGCCTAGATATGAAGGCCGTCCCCTTAGAAGGATCCACAAACAGCCACCGCTCTCAGAGGGACAGGTTTCTTGAGAAAACACCACAATTGTGAGCCTCCTGCAACTTTCCTTATTTGGCACCTGCAGCCGAAATCCCCAGAAGGCCGGTGAGCAGCCGTCACACCACCAGGACGCCGGGCCCAAAGGGACCCCGGACGGCCATCGCCACACCGACTCTGTCACAGCTACTCAGGGGCATTTCGTGGGTACGCTCCCTCTGGTCGGTTCCTCCTCAGCCCTCTTGGCTTCCAACAAAGCAACGTGGGGTGACAGACCCAGGATCCTGACAGCTGCTAGCCAGAACAGCACAGACCTATGCACTGTTCCCCGAATGCCTGTGCAAGCTTGCGTGGGCTTTAGCGTTAGTGACAAAAGCCTTTTGTTGTTTGCAAGAGGGTCCAGTGCTTTCCAAACCACGTGTTTACAGAAGCAAAGCCCTGCACCGGAGGAGAAAACGTTCAGACTTTCTTTGCGGAAAACAGGCTATTCCGTTCTATCAGCCTTTCCCAGCTGGGGGCCTTCCAGTGCGCTAGGCTACAGTCCCCGCTTTCATCCTAACACCACCTCTCGAAGTAGATTAGAGAAAACACACGTGTCCTAAAGTGGCACAGAGCGAGCGCCACGGCCGAGTGGAAGTGAACCGGGAAAGGGGAGCCCACGGACGGCGCCATGTTGGTTCCTGAGGTGGCCAAAATGGCCGTGCCACCTTCTCTCATGCACCTTCTCTCCAGGTCACGGACCTCTGACCCCGAAACCGGGCTAGGCCAGTAAGAGAAGGGCAGCATTCTGGCTGGGGTTCTGGTTCTTCCCTGGTTGAGTGACAGGTCTGAGGAAGCTTGGGAAGGGAAGCGGGTGCGCAGGGAGAGTGTCACAGTTAACCGGTAATTCACAGCCCTTTCTCTCGAGGGCTGTAGGCCCTGCCCGCCTGCCCTCTCCACCTCAGCAGCTGCAAACTTCAATGAAAGGAGGGATTGTGCAGAGCGTCAAGGAAGTTAAAAACAAAGGGACTGGCCTTCGTCTGAACCATCTTTCCAGCGCTCGGGAAAGCTCTCCGACCGGCTGCTTATTTTCAAACACACCCCAGTTCATTTCCTTGACACCACCCCTTGCAACAGAGCGCTCTGGTTGAAAAGCATTGCTTAAGTTTCCTGTTGCAACACCACTGAAGCCACACAACACAGTTTTATGCCTATTTAGAAGCAAATCCTACTGCATTTGCTGGGGTTTCTGTTCCAGGCGAGCCCATATATGATTGCAACCTAGAGCAAATACCAGGGGGCCAGTGTGGCGCAATGGTTAAGAGCGTGGGACTGGGACTCAGAGGATCCGGGTTCGAGTCCCCACTCGGCCATGGAGCCCACTGGGTGGCTTTGGGCCAGTCACAGACTCTCAGCCCAACCTACCTCACAGGGCTGTTGTTGTGGGGATAAGATGGAGGAGGAGAATGATGTCAGCGGCCTTGAGCCCTTTGTAGGAAAAAGGCAGGATATAAGTCAATCAATCAATCAATAAAAATATGTGATCTCCATAGAGGATGCCTCACTCCCTGATGTCAAAGCAGGCGTCCTTGCAGAAAAGTTTTCCTCTGTAGGAATAGTTCCCATTTTAAGGCAACCCTGCGTTCACACCGCCAGCACCACAGTTCCTGCTACACCCACTGGGTAATGGATTCATTAGTGAAAGTCTCATAAACACACCAATTAGGAAAGGATGGTTAATATCTCTGTGCTAACCAATAGTTAAGTGTGATCAATGATTTATCTGGTTCAGAAATTAGGCAGTATTTATCGCTACACCAGGACTCCCTCATGGACTTGGCTCATGTGCCCCATCTCTCCAAAAAAGCATTAAGGGGTGGCTTTTGGGAAATAAAGACCAAGCACAAGCTGTACAGTTAAGAAAAATATAAAATTAACACAGCCCAGGAAATGAGTAAGTAGCCTAATTAAAAATCAATTTCAGTTGAAAAAGATTAAGCCACAATGCAGATTCCAAGCAGCAGCTATTAAAAACACTAATGCAGAATTAAAAATGCATGGGTGGGGGGAAAACACATTTGCACCTGCTACCAAAACATCGTACAAGTGGGATCCCAGTACAGAGGATTCGGAAAGGCATTCCACAGACGCAGTGCCATTCCAGAAAAGGATTCTTCTTCGCTGACCAAGTGCCTTATTTTAGCAGCACAAAAAACATGAAGAAGGGCTCCGTGACAGATGAACGTGCAAATTAAGAAGCGGCGTCAACAAAACCAACTGAACTAAGGAAGCCAACATTCTAGCAAACAAACAATCAAAACTAACGTTTATGTTTGCCCTGCTATGTCATAAACATGCCTGTTTATCTAGACTCCATAATTTTGCTTCTTACGAATCGTGGGTCACTACTGGGTGAACCTGTTGAAACGAAGTTGCTCCCCCATCGCAAAAAAAAGATAACGAGGGTAAATTTGCACTGCTACTTTCCTAAGCTCAGTTATCAGCAGTTGGCAACTTCAAACGTGATTTCTGCTAGTTTAATAGAAGATTCTTATCACTGCAACTAAGAAGAATATGAAACCGTTTCGTCTACAAGTGTTACAAACATTACCAAAGGCAACTTAAAGGTTGCAATTGGTATACCGATTTTAAATATGATAAAGTGGAACAGCCCTTCCCAAGGCAGGACGCAATCCTAGGCATGTTTAGGCAGAAAAGGGCATCCCTCGAGCAGCTCAGAGAACGGCCGGGGATTCAAAGACCTTTCATGTAACCTTGCTTAGGCCTGTGCCCAAAGCTTTCATTAATCCAGAATACCCAGAGTTATTCTATTGTGTTCAGAAAAAGTTGAAACCTGTGGGAATATACACTTGTTGAATTTTAGGAATGAGCCATAATCCCTTAAGCAAACACACATACAACCAGGCTGGGAAGAACAAAAGCAGTATTGTCTTTTAATGGCTACTCAGCACTGGGCCATCAGTTCCCCAACTGGGAAGTAGAACTACTGAATACCGCTGGCTTGTAGCTACCGAGTCGTTTCCGCTTTCTTCCCTCCCCATCCCGTTTCCCTCGTGCACTGTATCTTTTGATACCGCTAGCCTATCCACATCGATTGTGGCATATCAAGATGCTCCAGGAGACTTTTTGGCTGACCAGTGGGGTAAGACACGTTAGATTCCAAACTAGCTTGCGCACAGTAACATACAACATCACAGAGAGACGTTACAGAAAGCAAAGCTCAGCCAGGAGATGCACAAGCCAGGCAGCAAGCACCTTGCAAAGCGACAAGTGTGCCTGGCTTGTGGTTGTGTCGACCATATGGAGGCCTCGGCAACGGCCGTGTCTCCCTGCAAACCCAGACTGAGATATTCTTGTTCGTAACTTGTACTCTACCGAAGAAAGCGACCGAGTGAAACACGCCTCGGCAAAGCCGTTCAGGATATCCTGAGTCAGATGAGCCACACCAAGCATCCTCGTTCTCAGGCACCTGGTGTGCCAAGCCGACTGACCCACGTTCCTGGCGCAAGTCCACTCCTCCTCCCTCCCTTCGGGAGAGTGAGAGGAAAGCTGCAGGAAACGGAGCTGGCAACTCGTAACAAAGGGAAGGGAAAACTTGTTTGAACAGGGAAGGCTCAGCAAAAAAGACCGGGAGCCTGCAATGGGAATCCAGTGACAATTTTCTCGGGAGCTTTTCTAAGGCTCAAGTTTTGCAATCCTGGAGGCATGGCTCAGAATTTGACAGATACCATCGAAAAATGGGTGGGAAGGTTAGGAACAGAGCAGGACAACAAATCTCTTCGAGCATCAGCTGGTCAAACGGTTACGGTGAGCTCGGCAACAGCAGAATGCTCAGAACTACGGACAAATTGAAACCCAGAGGCACAGAAGCAGCACAAAGGCGCTTGCGTGCGATAGAAAAGGAGCACTTCCGTCCAGAGTCTGCGCCCGGGTGGGCCATTCCGGGAGGACAGGGGAACACAGCATGCCCCAGAACCCCTGGCCAAGGCACCCGCTCCCCACTACTGAATTTGCCTTCACAGGGGCAACACACCCACACACAATTTGTGACTGTCCAAAAACAAGGCCCCTGGGGAGCGAGCAGGGAGAGAAGGCCCACTCGCTTCGGAGGAGACCGTTCTGCAGGGCCAGCTTCCATCACTCCCGATTTGGCGGGGCCAAACCAAACGTCAAGGGCAAGACGTTACCCACCCCAGATCCCCGTCTCGCCACTGATTATGTCGAACACCAACAGGAAGGAACAGAGCCGAGTTCCTCTGGCCCTTTTCAGATCCGGGAGGGAGCCATCGCCACGCCTGCCTCACGATTATGACAGTGCCAACAGCCAGCCAGCGTGTCACAGCGACCTCTCGATGTTTGCTCACATCTAACAGATGTGCCTGAGGTGTGCTGACACACCGGTTCTATTGTGCAACGGCAGCATGCAAACGGAGGATCTGTATCCGGCTCAGGCCACGCGGCTGCCTCAGCAGGGCCTTGCGCGGCTTTTTCTCTGCAACACTGGAGAGTTCTTCTAACAGGCTGCTCTCTGAGGGCACAAGACGGGATACCCCGTGCTCTGGCCTACCTGGCACATCGTACCACTGGGCGCCGTTGGTGATGCCATCTCTGAAAGTCTCTTTCTCCTCCCCGGGGCAGTTTGGGGTGCCCGTTTTCATAATCGGGTGGTGTGAGGCATAGGCCTTGGCCAAGTACTTGAAGACGGCATCGTCAGCGGATCTGCTGTAGAATCCAGAGGTCTTGTGTGTGGGCGAGTCATCAAAGGGATAGCTGGCAACAACAGAGCCTCCGTGTAGGTTCCCCGAAAGCACAAACCTGTTTAAAAACAGAAGCGGGACACTCATGAGAACCAGAAAGGTGAACGCAGGATTTTAAAAGCCTTCCGCTACTGCAGCATGTTTAAGCCACGACGCTCAATTTCATGGAAGTCGTGCAAAATCCACTTGGGAGCAAGGACAGCGAGTAAAGGGTTAGCTTTGTGGAGTGGAGAGGGGGAGTCTCTCAAAGGAAGCTTCCAAAAAGCCAAGCCCCACAAGAATGTCGTGAAATGACAGGAACCACTGACTGAGGTGGAAAGACCACTTAACTGCAGTCCATGATTAGGGATCACGCTGACAAAATGCACGAGCGGCTGGCCATAAAACTGCACTAGCAGCAGCTGCTGCGATGTCCCCCACAAGTACAGTAATTAAGAGGGACGATTCCTATAAGCTTGTGAACATCTAGATAAAATAGGGGGGTGGTATTAGCATGCGCACTAGTTAGGAAACCAGTGCGAAAATGGAACCTGCACGAATTTCTTCTAACTTAGTCGCAAGAACCCACACGCACACCTCCAGCTTCACCCTTCTCAGCCACTCAGCGAGTTCTAAAGCATTCAGTATCTCAAGATGTGCTCGTGGGCCGGCCTCAGAAGGACCTGCCTGAGCGCCAACCGGAGCATGACATTCCCGAAGAAAAGCAGGCAAGGCTTCTTGCATTTTACTTATGGTATTTAGAAGCCACTTATGGCCTTACTCTCATACAGTGGCACACACTGGACGAAGAGAACGTCAGGGCATTAGACAAATCTTAAAAATGCACCACAGAGAAAATAGATGTAAAGGAAAGCTACTTTGGAGCACACCACCGTCCATTCTATTTAGGAGGGGCAGTAGAAAAGAGATTACTTTTAAGGCCTTCTTAAATGTCTGTGCCAGAAGGTGAAACAAGAATGCTCCCCCTTGTTTATCCAGTTTTGAGCAAGTGACCTAATATTACGCCTGTTATTGTATTGTGCGCTACAGCGAGGCAGCAGACGACCACAAAGGATTGCCTTGTGTAGCTGCTTTTAACTCTTCCTGTGACACTGTGGTTTTAAATCCGGATGAGTCTAACATGAAGCTTGTGAGCTTTGATTTGGAACATGCACCTTTTACGCAAATCTTGAGATACCACCAAGACAAACAGACAAAACCAGAGTTTCGACCAACTGTTCATCAACTTTTTCCTTTCTTGCTGGGCTTTTAAGTTAAGCGTTAAAACACTAAGATGCTAAACAAAAATGAACAATAAACGGCAGCATATAATTAGCCAAACTGGCTGTGAGCGCTAATTCTGTTAACCCTCTAATGCCTCTAATCCCCTCCCCTCTTAGATGTGCTTCCATACTGCACACCTGTTGGAAGAAGGGAACGCCTGTTTGTAAACACCACCCTACATCTCACACATCAGGATACAGATGCTGTCCTACAGCAGAGGCTGCATTTCATCCTCAAAGTTCCCCCAAATCAGTTCTGCGCAACGCTCCCCTTCCCACCCGCCAGGAAATGCAAGGGGCAAGCGGGACCTGCCCTTGCCGCTTCCAGGCGCCGGGAACGCGTGCATGAACGGCACACGGGTGGCGTGGGGTGGCCCCCCTGTCGCTGCCACGCAGCCCCCGGGGGGTTGCCCAGGCCCAGGCGGCTTCCCCGCCCCGAAGGACAAGCTAAAAAAAGGGGCTATTGCGCCTGCCAGGTACAGGCGCTGGACCGCAAGGCGGCTGTGAAAGGCCCCCCTCCAGGTAGCCTCGGCGGGGCAGGTGAGCCCGGGAGGGGGGGCGGCAGCAGGGAGCCCCTCCCGGCCTCGATGCCGCGGACCCTGCAAGGTGACTCGCCTCTCCTAACTGCGTTCTGACGACCCGTTCTGCGCTGCACGCGAAACTGCGCGTGCCTCTTGCAGCGCCGGGGGCCGCGACCCGAGCAGCGTTTCGGCGCCGCGCCGGCGCACGGGGCGAAGGGGCGCTCACGCCCCCCGGCCCGGCCAGGGGCCCAGCCGCCCGCCCCGCCCCGCCCCGCCCCGCAGGAGCGCCGCCCGCCTCACCGGCTGCGCCGCATCCACTCCATGAGCGCGCGCACCTCGGGCACCGCGTCCAGGTCGGGCGGCGCGGCGCCGAACTGGTCCGGGAAGCTGCGGTTGAGGTCCCGGCCGCGCGCGTTGTCGCGGCCGCCGTGCGCCGAGGCGCAGTCGCCCTCCACGGCGCGCGCGAAGCCGTCCGGGTTGAGGCTGGGCAGCAGGTAGAGGTCGGTGGCGCCGAGCAGGCGGCGCACGCGGCCGTCGCCGCGCCGCCACTCGGAGACCAGGTGGCGCGCCAGGCGCACCAGCAGCGCGCGGCCCAGCGCCTCGTCGCCGTGCATGTTGGCCACCAGCTTGACCTGCGGGCGGCCCGGCAGCGGCGGCCCGCCGGGCTCGGCGCCGGGCGGCGGCAGGCCGGCGCTGAGGCGCACGACCCACAGCTCGCGGCCCTGCACGGAGCGGCCGACGGAGAAGAGCCGCGCCAGCCCGCGCGGGGCCTCCTCCTCGGCCCGGCGCCGCAGCGCCGCCGCCCGGCGCCGAGCCCCGCGGGCCGCCGCTGCCGGGCCGCCCGCAGGTCAAGCTGGT
>NW_025335587.1:20440469-20552847 GCF_004798865.1 Varanus komodoensis
GCGGCGGCTCGACGGCCGATTGGCCGCGAGGGGGCTCGCGGCGGCCAATGGCGGCGGCCGATGGGTGGGCGCCGCCAATGAGGGCGAGCCGGGGCGGGGCGCGGCCACACCGCCAGAGGGCGGCGCGGAGGCCCGCGGACGCAGGGGAGAAGGCGGGCACGCGCGGCGGGCGGCCCAATCCGGGGGGGCGACCTCTGCGAGGGGGCGGGGCCGGCGGGGCCGGCCAATGAGAGGCGGCGGCGAGGCTGAGGCGCGGTTGACAAGCGGGGCTAGGAGACGTGGAAGGGGAGGCGGCTGCATACGTCACTGGCTGTTCACGGGAAGCGGGCGCGGGTGCTCGCGTCACGTCTGAAGGGATCCAATGCAGGCTTTTTCTTACCGTCTTTTTGTTTGTGAATTAATGCTTATTTATATTGTAAGCTGTCCCGGGACAACTGGATTGTGTAGGGCGGGATGAAAATATTCCAAATAAATAAATAAGCACTGGAGATTGTGTTTCTGTTTTTTTTAACCCTCTCAGGGACCGTGTGAGGCAGTTTAGGCTGCACAGCAAGAACAGGGAAGGGTGCTTGGTAGGAGATGTTGTCTGTATGCCAAGCCTGGCACAGCATTCAGCTGACTCGAGAATGTACAACGTACAGAAACCAAGTATTCATCCCTCAGGCAAAAAGTGCATTATGCAAACCAGGCAGGGTCGCTTGCACTCACGTGTGAATCCACCCTTGAATGTTGCACTTCCGACAGATTCAATTTCACCTTGTCCTAAATGATTGCCCCTGGAATGCTTGGACACGGATGCAGCCAGAGGGGAGGCGATCCTGGATCCCGTCCTTGGTGCAGCTGTCCAGGACTGAGATGCAACTGTTGATAAACCAACTGGAAACGGGGGCCATGGCGCTGTCAGGTGTAAAAGTCGAGAGCTCCAAAGCAGTTCCGTTTGGCTTCACCCGAGGAAGCTTCTCTAAGAGGAGGAACTGGTGAAAGGGATGTGCAAGAGCAGAATTTAGGTGGTGAAACCCCTTCAAAGGCCACATCAAAGGCTCCTGAGGAAACCGAACCGTCCTGGAATGGGGGCCGGGACAGCGGGATCCTCCTCCAGCTCAGTTACCGGGCGGAAAACAGGGTTCTGCATTCGTATGAATGCTTTTCAGCCTATTCAATAAACCGTCTGGAATCGGGGTCGTTCAACAGTCAAGTCTGCTTTTCCCATGAAGCTGCTTGGCAGGAGGTTCGGGATGCGTAAAAGGGCCGTCCTTTGCACAGCACCTTGGAAACGGAGCCCTGCAGACCTCCAGCCAGGATGCCTTTAAAAGGGGCGGCTTGCCTGTGTCCCCCCATTGCTGGGCAGGTGGAACTCTTGCCCCCATCTGCCTGAAGGCTGCTGTGGCAGCTGGTTTGCCAGGATGCGGGCGGAGCCCTGTGCTGGGTCGACCTCACTCTCATCCAGTGGGGCTGTCCTTTCTTCCTTAGCAAAGGTCCTATGGTGCCTTAAAGACTGAAAAATTATTACTGTGTAAGCTTTCGAAGGAAAGGTTAACCGCAAGGCGACATCTCTCTCACACACGCTGGGGAAAGGGGAAATGAACCGTGCGGCCCGGAAGCGCTGAAATGCAGATGCCCAGACAGTACATTCGCCAATTAACACGTGTGATTAAAAACAACTTTCGGCTTATTCAAAGCCCATCTCTCCCTCTCCTTTCTGAACCAAAGCCAAAAATCCTAAACTGTTAGGAGAAGTCCTGCTAATGCTCCGGGGCGGTTCAAGCAACCTCCACCGGGTCGTCCCAGCAGAGGAATGCGGGAAGGTTCGGATTCTTCCGGTCCAAAAGGAGAGCCAAGCTCACGCTCCTACTCCGGGTGCCTCCCCTGCCTGGGAGACGGGCAGAGGCGCTCAAAGTCGCAAAGAGCCGGAAGACCGTGCGCTCAGCCCCGGGGGCCCAGCGAGGTTTCTCACATTCATGATTCCCTTGACCTTCATGCCGGAGGTGTGTCCACAGCGGTGCTCAAGCTGGACTTTGCCACCGGCTGGCATCACCCAAGGGTCACAGATGCAGAGGAGCAGTGCCAGAGAGCCAAACCCCTCCAAGCTCTGTTTGCAGAGGGCTCCTCAAGGCTCTCATTGGGAGGGTTGTGAAATCACGGAAGTGCAGCAAGCAGGTGAGGCAGGAGGCATTGACCCTGCCAGCTTCTCCAGAGCAGCATTTTTCCAGGCGAGGGAGAAACGCTGGGAATGACTCACCCAGCCTATCCCTTTGACTTCATGTCCTCACAGATCCTAAACACACAGAAAGCAAAGTTTCTGCAGCACCCTGCCCATGTCTGCCCACACCACAGAAGAAACGTCCAAGGAGAAGGCGATCGATGGGATACCAATGTATTCAATTTGGGCTGGTTGGTGCTTCAAGCACTCCATTCAGAAGCACCCAGAGAAACGGGGTGACGCACGGGGAATGGGTCCCCCGTAAACTTCGCGGCAGTTGACCAGAGCTGCTTCAGATCAGCATGGAGGATGCTCCTCTCGGGCCGTGGCCGAGGTCTGGCTGTCTTTCCCTCTGTAGCCAAGACAAGCCCAGGCCACGGCTGCTGGTGATTAGAAATGAGAGCATTTGAAAAGTCTGTTCTCAAGTGAGGCGAGATGGAGGATTGTGGAGGATGTGATATCTTCCTGCAGATTAGTTGTGTGTTTTAGCCTGCACATCCCGGATCACCAAAAGGGAGGGAGCAGCCAGCCGGGAAAAGTCTTTACACCCACGTTAGTGTCCTTGCCTTGGGTTTTACGGTGGACTAAACACAGAAGCACAAGCTGCTTCTGGCCCTCCTTCAGCTCCAGCCAACATAACCAGCAGTGAAGGATCTGAGGAGTTACAGGCCAAAACACCCGGAGGACCAGAAGCCACGGAAGGAGACCAGCACAAGATGCACCAAGTTACACAGCCGCACCTAGAGGGGGCTGTGAGACGTGCAGCTTGATTTTAGCCCTCGTATATGTAGTGATCGCAACAGCTGCATTGCGGCTCCTCAGAGCAGCCCACCTGCCCGCAGTTTCGAAACCTTTGTGCGCCGGCGCAAGGTTGCTTTCCTCCTGCACACCTGTCTGAGATCCGGCCCTAACTAGGCCTCAGCTCAAGAGGACAGAGCCTGAGCTTCTGCCTGGCTTATCGTGCCCCACATCTCTCTTCCTCCCAGGTGCACAGGTGGGGGATTCGGTTACATGCCAGCCCGGACTGGCAATTATTAATTGATGCTTTTTTCTGGCTCTTTCGACATGTCCTCGAGAAAAGCTGCAAAGCGTGTTCCACCGCGGTGCCGGCCACCGCCCCTCCGCCGCTGGCTCTGCCTCCTTGCGACATGGTCTGAACACTTGGTCGCTGGCGCCTTTTCGCCGTGCCTGCCAGCAGATGCTTATCTCAGCCCAACTCACGGCTAAACTGCAAATTGATACTCCCAGAGGCCGCTTTGGTCTCGCTTTTCTGCAGGCCGGCATCCTTTGTCCTCCACAAATGTCCGGTGGAGGGACGAGACGCTGGCACAAAGTGGGCCGGGGAAGGTTGGCAGCACTGCAGGGTGCGAACACGAACCCGGACAACCCTTCCTAAACCCCCCGTTCTGCTAGGAACTCCTTGAACAGCTGCCGGCAGGGTGACACTTCAGAGTTCCCGCCGTCCCCCGCACCCTCGCAAAGCGGCTACACGGATCGCTTAAAACAAAAATCAAAAAGGTGCCGTGCGAATGCTCAACCCCACCACCCTCAGGGCAGGTTTGTGGCCCCGCAGTTCGAGGCTCTTGGCCATCTTCCGGCTTGCTTTGCGCCCCGTCCTTCCGCTTCCAGAGCTTCCTAACCGCTACTCCTTCCGCTGCGAAACAACAAGCAGAATGGTAACTGCCTTCCTCCAATATCAGGAGCAGTCTACCTTGACGTTCCACTGTGTCCCACGGCCATCCGCAGGTCCACAATGAAGCCCTTCGAAGCTCAGCCGTGCCTGCCCTTTCTCTCCTTTTTCATCCCGCAGCTGTTCATTAAACCCTCGTTCGTGAGCCCCGTTTTCCGACCCTGCCTGTTTTTCTTTTCTAATCAGTCTCTTAAACATTGCAAAAACATCTTGGCCACGAGATTTTTTTTAAACAAAAGAGAGATTTAGCAGAATCCTATAAGCCTCTGGTGGTATTTAAAAAACCCCCAAACCATCCCCTTTTCTGGCCAAGTTTTTAAAGAATATCTGTAAAATTCGTCATCATCACTATGGTGTTATAACACCATGATAACATCATTTTAAACATTAACATTATAGTGGCGTTGTGTTAAAGCAACACATCCAGCTTTTTTCCATGAAAGAGAGGCCTAATGCTTGTAACAGTATAATACTGACATTTTTACCTTTGGTAAAAGTTTTTAAGTGCTATAACACGATTAGCAAGAATGCCATTTTCTTTTAAATGTGATACAAGTTAAGATCCAATATATGTTCAGACAGGAAAATGTCCCGCAACTTCTCCCAGGATTCCTCGGAGGTGTAGGATTCCCCCCACCCCGGAATGTGTGTGTCACTGTGCCCTTAAACGTGATATGGAGGGGATTTCTATGGCATCACACATTAATTAAAAGCAAGAAAGGAAGAAGAAAACTCCTTGCTGTTTGTAAATGCGACCCTACATCTTGTACATCAGGATACACAAGCTGTCCTACAACAGAGGCTGTATTTCTTCCTCAAAGTTTGGGGCCCCAAACTTTAACCCAAAACGGGCAGCATAAATGTGACAATGAACACACCCAGAGTTTGTGATAGCCCATGCCAAAATCCCACACTTTTAAAAAAGACAAAAGTGAGTATCACGAAAGGCTTCTCACTGATGGAGAATCGTCTTCTCTGTTTTTGAAACATCTTGAACTTTCTGCCCTCCGAGAAAGCGACGGAAGAACCACAAGCACAATACTGAGCGATTGCACGGGGTGCTGGATGAGTGTCCTGTTAGAAGTGGGTGAGCCAAGCGTGGCGACTTCAGAGCGACCCCCCGGCCCCCCAGGACGGAAGCCTCCCTCAGATAATCAATAAACCAACACATACATAAATAAGCAAAAAGCAGTTCCAAACCATGTGCTGCTGCGCCCTCCAGTGGCCACTTCCAATTCTGCAGAAAATGAATGGGAGGTTTAATCCTTGTTAGTCAACTGCTGCGCAATTTCGACAGGAAAAAAGACAACAACGCCCATCACGCCCAGTCCTATGCTAGGAGTCGTCGGCCTTTCTTTCTGCCTAAACTTGCCTAGGAGAGCACCTGTACGCCTGGGAACTCACGTCATCTCTGGCATGAAAGCCCGGAGCAGCCAAGATGGGCGACCCATTACCCATCTTTCTGATTTGCTCCCGGAGCACCTGGAAGAACTGGTAGGGAGAAAGCACACCTCCAGGTATTTGGGACTTCAGCTCCCAGCTTGTCTGACCATTGGCCATTCTGACGGGACTTCTGGGAGTCGAAGGCCAAAATGTCTGGAAATCCAGCTTAAGGCACGCAAGGCTCCGGAGAGTTGGAAGGGACCCGGCCGCCGTCAGATCCAGCCCCTGCTCAGTGCAGGACTCAGAGCCATCCCTCTCAGAGGGCTTGGTTGAGGACTTCCCGTGTTCCTTGTACGGAGACTCCTTGTCAGATCAGTTTTCATTCAGTTTGAGATAAATTGGTCCTGCAGAATGGTCTTGGTTTTATGACTGCCTTTTTTTAAATTCCAAAATGACTTCCGGGCCAGTTTACACAAGATCAGAAAAACAAGACAAGAGCTTCTAATGTAATAAGATATGACCCCCAAGGAAAGGGGAGGGGTGAGGAAGAAAGAGCAAAATATTAAGTCGTCGTGTCTTTCTAATGCTGTAGTCCTGAACAATTTCTTGAGAAAACACTGAACGCAAGTTAAAATGGCTTCCATTAAAAATTCCTGTGGAATGAGGTCAGGGTTTTTTTCCCCCAGCCTTGTGTGGGTAGTTGCAAGGGTGGAGAATTCACATCATAATGGAATGTTTTGTGGAGAGTACCTGAAAGTCTGATCTTGTAATTTAGACCGGGAATTCCATATTGATTTCTCTAGTCAATATGCAGGGTGGAGAGCGTCCAGGGAGCTGTTCGCCCAAGACCTGGATCTTGGGGTTGGGAGGCTGCAGCCCTTCTCAGAAGAAGACTTTTGGCAATCTTGTACCACTCACAACTGCGCTCAGTGCAAACAGCCACACCAAGGCCCTCCCTGGCTTCTGTTCTATTCATCCCTGTGTCTCAAAGGGCAGGAAAATCATGAAAGTCTTACATAAAGGGCACACTCTGCCCCTCGGGTCAAACCCTCTAGCGACTGACCCCTCCGCAGCTTGCTGCGCGTTGTCTCGCCCAGCCCATAAAGCGAGGAGCACAACTTTTCAGAAGAAGGGGAAGCAGCGGTGTTTACCCAGAAACTCATCCAAGGCAGCGAGGGCCTTGAACTCGGCCCGTGACTCACACGCCGCTCTGCGGCAATAAAGACATATAACCATGGGCGCCCTATAAAAGCCGGGGAGTCGTGCATCGCCCTCCTCTCCGAGGCAAGCAAACGACTAGCCGGGCTCTTCTCAACGTAAGTGTACTCGTTAGCCTTGCGGCGATGGGTCAGCCAAGACCGCGGAGGGAGGGGAAATTCGTCCGGCAACGCCTTGTCCCCAAGGTGGAAGGGACTGCGGAAGCCCTCCATCTGCTTGTGACGCCGTCCGTCTCGGATCCGTGCATGAACGGCTTTCTACCACAGGGCCAGCTGCAGATGGCACCGGCCGGCTTCGCACGCCTCCTTCCCGGAGTGCCGCTCTTGGTGTTCGCGTTCCTGCCCTGCACCATCACAGGTAGGGAGAAGCCGGGTGTGCGCAGGCTGAGCTTCCGAGCGGCTGCCTTCTGGTGGGCTAGTGGGAGGCTGGGGGCATCCCTCCCCTCCCTCTAGAAGGAAAGTTGGAAACAGCTCCTCAGACAGGCAAGCTAGAAAGGGAACTGCTGTGTAGCTAGGTTTCGATGCAGGTGTCGATATTTCGGAGTGAAACGTCTCCTTTGGGAGCTCGGGAGACAAATGCCAAAGAATCCAGCCCAAGACACTTGCTCTCTGGGGAGGCGGGGAGTCCTGCAAAGGCGAGGAAGGCGAGCGTTCTCGTTCTCTGCACTCATCAAGCGTCGCTACGATGGACGGAAGCCAGTGGGGCTTCGCTGAAGGTTTCTGCCAGTGCTCGGCACCCAAGCCGTCCTCCTTCGGAGTTGCTCATCCTTCGGAAGCCAGCAGGGTGGCAAGGGATGGGGGTGCCATTTTGCAGGGTCTGAAGAGGGGTTTGGGCCTGACGGGTGCCGTCCACAGGACCCCCTTGTCCCAAGTCACACGCGTGCGTGTTTCCCTGCCCAGGCACAGAACTGGCCATCAACAACAACACTACTGATCGCTGGCTGCCCACCGAGCCGGGCCAGGATCAGTCCCTCTCGTGTAGGGTGCAGAATCCCAGCCAGGCTGAGGAGCTACTCTGGTTTCGTGAGGATGGGAGGGTCAGTCTGCAGGAGGGGAACCGAGTGAACGCCAGCGACATCTGCATCTCCCCCGTCTCCGTGGACGACAACGGGGTCTCCTTCACGTGCCAGCTGGCTCGGAATCAATCCGCCCGGATCTCCGTGGTGCTGGACGTTGTGTGTGAGTGACTGGCAAACTGGGATCCGGGTGATGGAGGCGGACGGGGGCAGTTGCAGCCTGTAAGCTGTCCTTTCTTGAGCTGGGAACAAACGTAAGCCAGGCCCATCTTGCTCCCGCAAAATGTAAGATCCTCGGTGAAATGTAAAGTCCCATCCGATACTTGCAGAGAGAGAATTTTTAGTGTGACCACTTGTGTTTTGTCATTTGGGGTCATCACTACCCTGTTTCCCTGAAAATAAGACCTAGCATGATTTTTCAGGATGCTCGTAATATAAGCCCTACCCCCAAAATAAGCCCCAGTTATGGTTATCAGCCAGACGGATGCATTTAGTACATCCATTGCAACATAATTCGGGGTTTGGAGAGTTATGTTCCAGAAGATGACATGACTGTATTTGAATAAATGTAGATTGTTGTACATGAATAAATGTAGATTGCTGTAGATGGATAAATGAATAAATATAGATAGTTGCACATGAATGTAGATTGTTGTACATGAAAAATCAGACAGCACCTGAAAATAAGCTCTACTACGTCTTTTGGAGCAAAAATTAATATAAGACCCAGTCTTATTTTCGGGGAAATACAGTAGCTTCAACACCGCCCCCGCATCTCTGTGTATTCAGTCTGGGGACTGGAGCTACAGGGGAGAACCAAAGGACTGAGGAACGGGGAATGTCTAACATGATCCTTGGTTGGTGCACCATAGTCCCACCCATCTTAGCCGGAGAAAACCTTACGTCCGTACAAGAAGAGGACGACGCAACACTGAACTGCCGCACCAAGGCCAACCCTGTGGCCGAGATGACGTGGTATAAAGACAAGCTCTTCCTCAGCCTGACGGAGCCCCGATACCGGATTTTACAGAGCAGCGAGCTTTTTCAGCTGGTCATCCAGAAAGTCCAGAAATCCGACAGCGGGAATTACACCTGCATGGCGGTATCCAGCCGCGGAAATGCGAGCTGGCAATTCCAACTGGTTGTCCAAGGTAATCCTGCATGGACTGGCCTGCCCGAGAGCAAGCAACCTGCCGGCGGCTGCCTGGCGGTGCCCCGGGGCAGGGGTCCGTTCCGTTTATGTCGGGCTGGCAGCGGCAGCCCCCGAGCTGTCGGGATGGCTGCGTGGCCAGCCGTGGGCAGTGCCCCGTGGAAGGCGTGACGGCAGCACTTGCAGGCCCGTGCCAGGGCTGCCTGGGGCCCGGACTCTGCCGGATGATAGAGGGCTGGATGTCCGGCCCTGGGCGAGGGAGCCAGACTAGGCAGCTTTCGCATCCCTCCAGCTCCTGAGCAAGGCTCCTGGGAGCCCGTGGCCTCACCCAAGCATCTTCGGGACCCAGCTTGCGTTCAGGTCCTTACGCGTACAGTTGGGGCTGAGCCGCAACTGGGATCCGTTGTAGCACATGCTAAACTCTTGGCTGCAGCAGGGCCATGGTGCTTGTGCCCCTGGGGATGTGCCAGAGGGCCTCCCGGACTCTCTCGACACAGGGCGGTCCCTGACACAAAGCCCCTTGTGCGGTGGAGCTCCCGG
This sequence comes from Varanus komodoensis, assembly GCF_004798865.1. Taxonomy (NCBI): domain Eukaryota; kingdom Metazoa; phylum Chordata; class Lepidosauria; order Squamata; family Varanidae; genus Varanus; species Varanus komodoensis. The sequence goes on from NW_025335587.1 coordinate 20,449,666, forward strand.
TCGGGGAAGCCGCAGGATGCACAGGGTCTGGTCTGCGGCTCCGCCAGTGTCTCATCGGCATGCCGTTATGGGAAGCACCCTTCTCCGGATCGCATCCTGCCCGCCAGCAGGTGCCGTCTTGGGTGGGCAGGACCAGCAGCTCACGCGCCGTGAAGCTCCAGTGGGTGCTCACCAAATAGCGTGGGCCCTGTGCACAGCACCCACCCCAGGCGGGCACCTCTCTCTTCTCTCGGCAGACAGGCAGCTTCCCTTCCCGACCGAGGCCGTCATCGCTGCCGCCGTGGTGGCCGCCCTGACGATCCTCTTCGCAATCGTGGCTCGACGAGAGAGGATCTTGAAGGTAGGAAGAGGGGCCCGGGCCCGCCATTGCAAAACCAGCATGGAGGGAGGACTCTGTCCTTGGCCAGAAGGTCTAGCAGGTAGGGAGACAGAGGCGGGTTTAGGCAGAGACATGCCACGAAGGGCTGCGTGGCCCTGTGGCTCAGGTGTGCAGGCCTCTCTCAGTCGGAACATGCCTTGTGGGGAGCCCACAGATGGAAAAAGCAGATCTTGGGATAAGAGGGCGGGAGACGCGTCTGTGCGTCAACCGGCAGTTGTTCCACCAACCTCGGATGAGCAAGCCGCTTTCCAGGACTTGGTGCCACAGAGTGCGCAGGGCGTGCCTGTCCTTGGGAAGACCGAACTGAGCAGGGTGGTGCCGGCTTCCAGGCCCCAACGGGGCGTCTCTCCAAACAGCCCCTCGTCCAAGAGAGAGGGGTGCCAAGGAGCAGGCTTAGGGTGCAGGAGGTGGATTTGGAAGTGCTTCCAGGCAGCCCGGCCATGGATGGACCCAGCTGTCCACGGAAGCCGTGCATCTCCGTGGCTGGAGGCCTTCGATCAGAGCCCAGGCGGCCCCAGCAAGATTCATGTACCCCAGCAGCTCAGGCCGCTTCCAGCTCGGTGCAGAGGAGTGAATCAGGGAGGCAAAATACCAGGGACGCTCCAGTTCAGCTTTGGGGAACAGCAGACACCCAGGTGGAGGAAGCGGCTAGCGTAGCCCTGAGCCAAACCCCAGACCCACTGGCCCCTGCCAAATGCCCAATTTGGAAGCCACCCGGTCAAAATCAAAGGTAGCCACTGCTTGGGCATGTGTTTTGGATCAGGATGCAAAGCTTACACCTTCTTTTTATTATTTTAAGTGCTGCATGAAAAACCGCAAATCACCCAACAACACAGCACTGTAAGTACTTATCTTACTGCCTCTTCCGGAGAAGGTTTGGGGATGACAATTTGCACTGCGTAGCCTGGTACTAAACTTGCTCGGGGCAGAGTTTGGGAAGTGGAAAATCACCTCCCCCGGCACCAATTGTGCTTCTTGCTGCACTGCATTCCACAGAGCAGACTTCTTTCTCTCCCGCTCTGAGCCACCCTCGGACGGCTCTGCAAAGCCCTTGTCCCACTTTGCCAGGGGCGAGCTTGGAACTGCAGCGGTACCTTTCTCTTCTTCCAGTTTCTCTGCTCTTAAGCAGAGAAATTCCCCTTCCTTCGTTTCTCTGCTCCTTCTTAAGCACGGGAAGGCAACCTCCAGGCTGGTGCTCTGTAACGCCAAACAACATGGCCAGAACATGTGAAGGGGGGGAAGGGCTTCCGCCTGAAAAGATATGGGGAAAGCATCTTCGGATCCCCTTTGGCAACTAAAAGTCTTTACCTGAGCATAAAACGTACTTTGTGGGATCAAGTGGCAGGAACTGTGGCTCTAATTGTGGCTAAAAATATTTTGGATGGTAAATACGTTGGTTTGGATCCTCATTATTAGCAGCTTGGAACATGATGGTTCTGTCTTGTACGCCTGTCTCAGAAAATTCTTAAGGTAACTTCCAGCCGAATTAAACCATGTCAGACTTAAAAGAAAAAAAAGCAATTGGTCACTCCATAACAAAACAACTGAAACATTGGCGATGATTCAGTGGATGCATTAAAGAGCCCCTCAGAGGCGTGGGCAGAGAGGAAATTCTCGCATGGCACTGATAAAAGGTGTCTTGCTGAAAGTTTTGCTGGCGCTCAGGTGTGTTCAGGTTGACTTCTCTTCCTTCAGGTGAAGGCGGCCTCACCTTGACGCAGCCTCCTCTGCCCCGGAAGCACAAGCTACGGACAGCTCCTGTTACCGAGGGGTGCCCATGACCCTCGCTTGATTTGTCTTGGAAAATGTCGCCCAGTTCCTGTCCTTCAGGGCATGCAGCGGCATCTCCGTGTCAGTGAGGAATTCACACTGACCAGACCGCAAATGTACCCGCACAGTCAAAGATTAACCTGCTGCTTAAGTACCATGTTGTAAAGAGGTAATTGCTGAATTGCAGGTAACAAAGACTTTCTGGGACTAGATCCATCTGGCGCTCACTCAAAAAAGCATCCGCAGGGCGGTCTGCTCAGGCAGGCACGGCCCCCACTGAGGTCAACAGGACACGGTCCAGGGGAGGCACGCACAGCCCTGGACAACCCCGAATTAAGGCATGAGCCGGGGAGCCTCAGGCACGTGGGGAAAATGTCTCCCTCCGGCCAAACCCTGCCGGATTGATTTCTGTTGATCGCGTCCACTGCTAGTTACTGGCTTAGATCCAAGTACTCGAATTATGGTGCTGTGATTCTGCCTTTGCACTGTGTACCGCTTTGGTAAACGCTTCTGTTAAGCAGTGGAGAAATTTATTAAATAAAAGAATGCCTGTGTGAATTCTTTTGTGTGTCTTTATCCCTGCTTCAGGCCAGCCTGTTTGCATTTTTAAATGCTCTAGATAAACCTGTAGGCTCTCAGAGTTACTCCTTGGCTAACACGTCCCTCAGGATTCTCGCCAATTCCACTCTCAAAGCTTCTTTGGGCACAACCCAGTGGCCTGCAGAGGCTCTCTAGATGGTGGCAGGCTAGGCCAGAGTCCCAGCTTCAACCTCGGGAATGTCTTCCAAGGTGGGCACCCTTGGTTTAAATCCAAACCAGGCTCAGAAGGGGGCCGTGGCATCCGTGCCCTGGCGCCTGGAGAAGCAAATGAAGGCAGGGAGTCCTCTCGCCCTCTGTAGCCACACTGCTGTGAGGGGAGCAAGCCATCCAAGTCACCAAACCAAGGGCTGCGATCCCATGCGGGGAAGCCAGCCGCAGCGAGCTCAGCAGGACTCCTGCGGAAGGGCTGGGCTGCTGGCAACTTTCCCTGCTGTGGGGACTGAGCCAGGATGGGGGAAAGCTGCTTGTCTGTGGTGTCAGGCCAGCATCCGTGGCCTGGGGGTGGCGGCCGTGGAAAGCGCTGGCAGGTGCTTTTGCTGCCAGGGCTGTCCGCTGCTTGCTGCACAGAAGCCACAGGGGACCCTGCCTGCAGCCGTGGGTCACAGAACAAATCGAGCATCACCCCACTTTGAGAAGGCAGGCAATCCTCTCTCAAGAGCACCAGGCTGGGGCAGACGGTAGAGAAGGATCACGTCACACTGCTCAGACGCTGCTCAGAGCCATGGCTGTTCCGCAGCGGCATCTGTGCTGCTCTTGGCCAACTGACTGCTCAGCTCGTCTCTCTCTCGTTTCCAAGCAAGTCCACACGCTTTTTAGGGGGCCATCTGGCTGCCCCATGAACCTCAACGTGCACTGGGGAACAGCCTGCATAATGCCAGTCATTAAAAAAGCGTCCTGGAGCAGCGTGAAGGGACCAAGAGCAATGCAAAACTCCCAACTTCACGCCCAAGCTGTTGGGATCAGGACTTGCGTGGCCGGCCAGGCAAGGGGATCTGTGCTTGGTGTGAAAATCAAGCGATGCAGCTGCCAAAAGGGCAAATGCTATTTTGGGATGCAGTAACAGAAGTATGACTTCCAAATCACGAGCAGTAGTTGTTCCTCTATGCTCCTCACCAATCCGACCTCGCCTGGAGTCCTGTGTCCAGTTCTGGGCACCAAGATTTAAGAAAGATGCAGGGAAATTAGAAAGGGTTCAGTGGAGGGCAACAAAAATGACCCAGGGTTTGGAAACGCTGCCCTGTGAGGAGAGACTGGGAGAAATGGGCATGTTTAGCCTTGAGAAGAGAAGACTGAGGGGGGCACGATATCCCAAGACTCTCACAAAGGGGAAGGTCAAAGATCTCTTCTTGCTAATGCCAGAGTGTAGGACACGGAATAATCAGCTCCAGTTGCGACAACCCAGATTCAGGCTGGACATCAGGAGAAGCTTCCTCACGGTCAGAGCAATAGGGCAGTGGGACCAGCTGCCTGGAGAGGTGGGGGGCTCTCCCACACTGGAGACACTCAAACAGAAACTGGACACCCTGTGAGCGGGGTGGTGTGACGTGGTGTCCTGCAACAGCAAGGGGCTGGATTCGATGGCCTTCATGGCTATTCTATCCTATTCATGGCTATTCCAATTCTGCTATTCTATGATTCTAAAGTCCAACGGGCTCCCCTCGGCCTTTCGTTCAAGGCCATTTAAGCATTCAGGTGAGTCATCAAAATGGAAGCCTATTGAAGAGGGCTGGCAGGAAGCCTGAGGAACATTATGTTGCCAGGTCAGTCCAAAGTTCCACCAAGCCTTCCCTGTCACCCGTCGGTTCTTCTCTGTTGCTGCCAATGGTGGGCAGCCGAGACGCCAGGAGGCCAAATCAGCAGCAGCAGCTGGCAGGGTTACAAGCCCCCTCGAAGCAACTGCTTTGGCCAGAACGCCTCTGAAATGGGGAACTGCCCTGTCCGTTTGTACAGCAAATAGGGGAACCCAGAACGGTATTACAACACCAACCGTTTTTTACAAGAGATTCCATCTCAATGATGTGGCTAACAAGAGAACGCAGAAGGCCATTTCGACACCTTCTGGAAGGAAGGGACTCTTCCGTCGGCAAAGCTTATGGTCCCAAGTCTTAATTCCAAGTGTAAATATCCTTGCAGCTTTATTTCGGATCCCTGTCCTAACGACGTCCAATGCAGAATTTGCCTTCTTCAGTCCTTCACAGTGGCTTGGCCTTTCCACTGAGCTACCCATGAAAACCAAGGATGTTTTTCGCTGCTGATAGCTGGCTGTGCAGGTCTTGTCACAATGGCCATTCCGTGCGTTCCCATGCCCTTCCTCCTACGCTTGGGATTTATCTCTCCTGACTAAAAGTGTCTCCTACTGCCGACAAGGTGGATGGAACGTAAGAACCGGCTGCAGGATGCGACACTAAGGTCGAGCGTGGGCAAGAGGTAGATCCGTTTCTGCTGTCTATACCAGGCACAATTTTGTACAACCCTATCCTATATCCCCTCACTCACCGCCACGGTCCCAAGCGTTCCTAAGGGAAGCTGCTCCGGGTCCTGGAAATGATGCAAACGGCATTCATTTCTGAAAAGAAGAAAAATTTGTAGGAGACAAATCATTACAAAACCCACTCAGAATTTCCATGAGAGGCTCTGCAGAATAGGCAAAGAACGTGGGTGGTTGACTGGAAGGGCTGCTCCTGCATCTTTGCAGTTTCGTCAATTAATGCAGTTTCCAGCCAATTAATATTCAGAGTGGCAGTGCCAACATTTAGCATGACTCCAGTGTGGGTGTTGTTCATATCCTTGGCATAAGGAAGCACATCTAAATTACATGTACCCACACCTGAGGAAATCTTCCTGGTCATTAGGCTTTGATCAGAAGGGATTAGCAGCACAGGGAAGTAAATATTTAGGAACCTTGTTCAAAGTAATTACTTTACAACATCATGTAAAGTAGGCATGACTCATGTATAGCAGGTACTTATAACCTTTGTAGGGTATCTGGTGAGAGATCAGGGAGTCCATCTTTCCCTCTTTGTGACAGATGAGTGGGAAATGATGGTGAAGAAGAGACACTCTGCACATGCTTAGGGGTACTTGTTATCTCAAAGGCACAACACACACACAAGGCCAAAAGACCAACCAGATCAGATCAGCTAGAGAAGGAACAGTCGCAGGGAGCTTGCTTTGACTTTGCCAAACGGAAGACATACAATCATTTTGAATTTAAGAACTGGTAATTCTGCCTTCTCCCTCCCAACCCCCTTTCATTTTGTGTTAGGACACTGAAACTAAAGAACACTTGTGCCATTTTTGGAAACTAAGAACAGGTGGCGGCCTTGTGCGTCTTCGTCCTTCTCCGCCGGACCCCTTTCCGCTGGTCTCGCGTCCCTCAGCCCGCAAGACCGACGGAGGGCCTGCCCCGCTCTCAGTCGCCGCAAGCCCCCAGCAGCCGCTCCGGCGCCTCGAAACGATGCCCACAGGCGGCGGCGGGAATGAGGCCTTGCCGGCAAGGGCCGCTACTCCGGGCTGAGGCGGCTGCCCCTCACCGCCGCGCGGGCGCACGAGCCCACGGCCCGGCCCGAGGCCCTCCGCACACGCCCAGAGACCCGGCGGCGCCGGCGACACGTGCCGCGGAGGGGGCGCCCGCCCGCGCCAAGTTTGTCCCTGCCCGCGCCCCGTCGCGCGGCCACTTCCTGCTTCCGAGGCTTTATAAGGGCCGCTTCCGGCGCCGGCTGCCTCTGCGGCTCGCGACGCTCCTGCTGCCGCCGCCGCCGCCGCCGCTCCGGCCGAGGACCCGCCATGAGCGCCCCAGGTGAGCGCGCGCCGGGGGAGGGGCGCGTCGCCATGGCGACGGGAGGCGCGGCGTCGCCGTGGAGACGGCCGCCCGGCCCCGCGCGCGGGCGGCGGGCGCCGGCGGGGGGCTGCTCCCGCCCGGGCCGGGAGGCGCTCCTGGGCATGTGCAGAGTGCCTTCGCCTCCCTGGCCGTTCCGCGGGTGGCTCTGGACGGGCGCGTCGGCTCGCTCCGGGGAGGGTGGGGAGGAGCCCGGGTCTCCCGCGGACGGTGACAGCCCCTGCCACTCCACGTGCGCACACCTGGAGCCCTGCAGGTGTGGCGGACTACAGCTCCCAGCCTCCCCCCAGCCGTAACCATCATGCGTTTGCCGCAAGGGCTACGCGTGTGAGCGCTGGGGAGACGTTTCGGCGACAACTCCCACCACCCTCCCGGGTTCAGGGGACGCCTTCTAACGGCAGCAGTGGCCGATGGGTCCCACAGGTGCACGGAGTCCCTACAGGCTGGGGAAGGTCTAAGCCAACGATGTGACAGCTAGGTCTGTTCCTCCACCAGTCTGCCTAATGGCAGCCTTCTCACCTGATCCGAGTCCGTCCATCCGTCTTGACTGCAACTCCCAGCATCCCCAGCCACAACGTATCTGGAGGGACCCAGTTTTGGGGAGGTGGGGAAGCTGTTCTCAGCCATGCGTTAAAAACGAGCTCTGCCAGCCAACTCGCCTTGCGCCTTCCCAAAAGGCAACGTGTTAAAACTGTGTGAAAGAGACTGAACTGACCTGTGTAAATAGAAAAGAAAGGACAACACAGAAGCCGCTCCATAAATTACCAACTACAAGCCCGCAGCAGCCCCCGAACGGGGTGCACTACAATTCCCAGCCAGGGCAGCCAGCTGCATCTGCCAGCGGGGCGACGTGCCGAAGAGCCCAGAACTGGGGTCCAGGCGACCCGGGTCCTATTCTCCGCTTGGCTCTCTGCCCAACCCACCTCACGGGGTTGTTGTGGGGATAAAACTGGGAGGAGGAGAACAATGGAAGCTGCTTTGAGTTCTTAAAGAAAGGGGGAAGGTGGGATATAAATCAAATAAACAAACTGAATGCATCGGGTTGGGGAAGCCTTCGCTTGCTTCTCCATCCTTCCACAAAAGTAGCTCGAGGGAACGGCCCCCCTTTCCCTCTCTCCCGTTTTTATTCGCCCACAACCTCGCAAGTCGAGCCGGCTCCAGAGCAGGCGTCTGGTCCCACACGGCATCCTAGCTGGCTGTGGATTTGAACCCCGGCCCTTCCCTGCCCTCCACTGGCAACCCGCACAGGCCGTTTTCCCCAGCAACTTTCCCCTGCCCTGCAAGGTCTGATGAAAGGGAGGCAGGAAGCCTAAGGAATTAACATTGCAAGGGCAACGTTACATCCCTGTTTCCTGGAGAACCTGGGAGCGATTATCTTCTAAATGTTGGTGCATTTTGGCAAGTACTAGGTGAGCATGTGTCAAAATTTTCCAGTGGAAGCGGGCGGTGAATAATCGTGCCTGGGTGGGGCCTTTAACCGTAGACGTGTCTTTGGCATGATATGACCAAATGTCTTGGGGTGTGGGCTGGCTTCCACGCACACCCTCCTGAAAAAGGCAATTGTTTGCTAATATGAGTAGCTATCAGTCTCCAAGAACCTGGCCTAGCCAAGGCACCTGATTTTTTTTTACAATGAAGGATTCTTTGGGAGAAAAGAAACTGCCGATTTTGCAGGGATACCTGGTTCAAAAAACAAAAATGAAATTTGGATACAGAATATACCTGGGGGGAAGGAAGCTTATGCATCTTTCTTCTAGGGCCACGGCGATTCCCCGCATAGCTCCGGGGATGCGCCACGGCCCCCTAAAGTTGCCCGGGCGAGTAGCGCATCCATTTCTCTCTCCAAGCCAAGTGTAAGAAGCTGCGCCTCTTGCCACAAAATTTATACTCCCTCTTGGGGGACTGAGGGCACGAAGCAACTTATCGCTTGGAGGATGAAACATTTAAAGGGGGCGGAAAGCATAGGAGGAAGAGTTGCCTGGAAGTGGCATAATCTTGGAACTGGTTTTGAGAGCGCCAGGTTTCAAAGGCTGGGTTTTTATTTCATATCATCTACGCAAGAGTTGGACAAAAAGACGCTGTGGACTTCAGCTCCCAGCATTCCTGACCATTGGCCCTGTTGGCAGGGGTTTCTGGGAGCTGAAGTCACAAACATCTGGAGAGATGCCTTTTACATATTACTGGCCTACTCTTCTGTTCAAAAGGCACTTGAAAGAGCTTTCAGAATATAAAATGTATGACACCATAGTCAAAGCAGACTACTCAAAACTGCGACCAAACGGAAAATTAAATATCGCCATATCTGTGTGCGCTCACATACTAAAGGCTGAACAAAAGAATACAAAACATGCCACAAACTGAGTAATAACAGTGCCTCTGAGAACATGCAGAGGGCATTTCAGGCAGCCATGAAACATCCAGGCTTAGCACGTGTCACGGTCCGCAGCCTTCCTCGCACGCCCACCACACGCTCCGGCACGGATGTTCCGATATGTCCCTGACCTCTTTCATGTCTGCCACCGTTACTGTTTTCCAGGGTTAAGCTTGAAGAAAACAGCTGCTTTCGTCAAAAACCTGAAAGCTGAGCCCCGCTACCTGCTGGCCCAGAATGTCGCCACCGGCGCAGACCCACTGGAAATGTGCCTTGAGCGGGCCGTGGTCCAAGACACGCTCCAGGTGTTTCAGCATGCCGTACCTGCCGAGGGCAAGCCCGTCACCAATCAGAAGAACTCAGGTAGTGGGCTCTCCTGCTCGCCAGGCAGCTCGTGGCCCCGTGTTGTCCTTTCTGAGCAAACACACCCCAGTTGCTGTTAGCTTTGTGGGGTGCGAAAGACAGAAAGCGGGGCTCCTTGTGGCCCTCTGGGATTGGCCTCCGGCCCCCATCAGCTTTGGGGAGTCATAGCCAAAACAGCTAGTGGACCAGAGGTCCCTGACTCTGTGCAAACGGAAGAGATTGCTCCGCAGTGACTCTGTGCTGCTCACCTTCCTGTGTACTGGAGCATTTTCCATTTCGGAAATTTCCAGAAAACAACTAGAAATAGAAATGTGTCTTCAAGGCTTACGGAAAGGTGGTTGCCTCTGGCAACTGAGAATCTTCTCCAGGAGAGTAGGACAGGGAGAGGCTCTTGAAGATGGGAAGAAACTCCTGAGGCGAGGGAGTCCCTTTCATTTTTCCCGTGCCGCAAATAGTTTTACATCGACTATGCGGAGGTGAGAATTCGCCTTTCTGGGCTTCCTTGCGGAGCGTGAGTAGCTTAAATAATGGGTGAGGAGAACCGGGGTGTCCTGTCCCTGCCCTTCCCATCTGTGACATTACTCTGGGAACGGTTTGCAGCCCCGTGTTGAGCTTCTTGGGCGTGCTCACCTCTTCCGCACTGCTCCGACCCCGCAGGGCGCTGCTGGATCTTCTCCTGCCTGAATGTGATGCGCCTTCCATTCATGAAGAAGTTCAACATCGAGGAGTTTGAGTTCAGCCAGTCCTACCTCTTCTTCTGGGACAAGGTACGTGGGAAGAGCTGCGTGGAGAAGCCCCTTCTCTCTCGGGCCGGTTCTCTTTACGGCAACACAAACCGGGCCGGTCGGCTTCCATCTCTGGGCAGAGCTGCAACTGAGATGCACCGCACCTCCTCAGCGGCCGGCGAGCTGTCCCACAGACCGGGGGTGGGCAGACGATAAATCCGCTCCATCTGCGTCCCGTGGGTGGCCTGGCCCTTCCATGCCACCGTCTGCTCACGCAGAATCTTTAGACCAGAATTTACTCCCGCTTGCGCACATGAACACTGCTTGCTGCGCCCTGGCGCAGACCCCTCCCCTAAAATGAGCACCGGTCCCAGTGTCTGTGGGATCTCTGTGCCTTGGAGGAAAAAGCGGCTTTCTGACAAAACCCACAGGTCGGATTATCCTGCTGCTCAGCCCAAAAAGCTGTCCGAGGGGCTGGCCCGCCATGGGGACAATACGACGGCCTCTTAGCCATTGGAAAAGGCGTGGCAGGCGAGGGCGCGGAGGAGAGTGAACCTCGCCTTGTGGTGGGATCAGCACAGTGGCCCCGCTTCTTCCTCTCTCCCTCAGCCCACCAGCACACTTGGCTTGCCTGCTGGGGGGTGGCGGAGCAGGCCCCTTCCCGCTGGGCACACAGGGCCTGCGCGGCGGGACTGCTAGCGTCGCTCTCGTGTGCTTACGCCCAGGTCGAGCGCTGCTACTACTTCTTGCATGCCTTTGTGGAAACCGCCCAGAAGAAGGAGCCAGTGGAAGGTCGGCTGGTGCAGTTCCTGCTTTCCAACTCCTGCAACGATGGCGGCCAGTGGGACATGCTCGTCAACCTTATTGGTAAGGGATGCGGAGGCCAAAATCCTGCGCCATCGCCTTCTCCGGCCTGGAGTCCTCCAGACGAACTGGGCTGTAGCTCCCAGCTGTGAGCGCTGGGTGTTGTGGCTCAGCCTGTCTGTGGAGGACGGGTTGGGGAAGGCTGCTTTTAGGGGGGGAGGTGGGGCTAGGAGGCTCCGGCATCCCAAGTGAAGACCAGCAGACTGAGCTGCTGACACAGCGCAGGGGGTTTTTTCCAGCCTTGTAAAGATGGGCCTCGCTTAAGCCATGGTCTGTGCATGTAGCGCTGTGCAGACATGCCTGACACAGATCCAGGTCACGTCTGGCTTTCAAAAACGCACGAAAGGAGCCTGCAGGGCTGCTTCCTATGGGCCTTACAGGCTCGTCTGCACCAGGGTGGGGCAGAAGATGGATCTGCGGATGTGGACGCACCGTGGGTTGGGTTCGAGTCGCCAAGTCCCTGCGAGCAAAACCTCCTGGCCGAAAAGGCCAAGGAATGTAGGTCTCGGCTGCTGCAGGGTGCCGGTTATTAATCCTGCCGAAGGAGTGCTTCCAAGGCTCCAGTCCTGGAATATCTCCGGCGGCCGGACGTCTTGGCTGCGACTGCCACAGGAGCACTGGAACAGAGCTCCTCGCCCCAGGGCGTTTGTCACGGAGGCCTGCATGCTTGGCTCTGGGGACACAGGACCCTTTGGGGAAGCTTCTGGGCAGAATTCCTGTGGGCCAGGGCCAAAATCGCTTCGCACTGCTCCAAGCCCGAAGAGATGCCTCTGGGGGAAAATTGCAAAGGCTGGGAGGCTGCCAGACAAGCGGCAGTCAGAGAACGGGGGTGCAGCCTTCTGGCAAGTCCCAGGAGCTGCATTTGAGCCCCAGGCCTGCAGGCTACTTGGACTGGCACCGCCTCTCCAGGCGTCTTTGCCCCAGCATTTGCCTATTTTAACTGGAGCCGGCAGGGATTGCACCCGGGTCTGGGGCTCCGCCGCTGGGCTGCGTCTCAGCACCGGAAGCCGAGCAGGAGCAAAGCGCACGTGGGTGAGAAGCTGTTTCATCACGCCGAGGAAGTTCTCTTCTTCAACGCTTCTCTTGTGCAACAGGCCACGTGGCGCCACTGTCACAACTGCCCCGAAAGCGCAGAGCGCGGGACGCTCCTTGCTCTGCCCACCGATGAAAGCTTGTTTCCTTCCAGAAAAATACGGCGTTGTGCCCAAGAAGCTGTTTCCTGAATCGCACACCTCCGAGGCCTCCCGACGGATGAATGACCTTCTGAGCCACAAGGTAACTGAGGGGGGTCCTCAGTCGACACGGGTCGGCAGGGCCGGCCTCTTGCAGGGGTACGTGACCTTGGTCAGGTGCATGGCCCACCTTCTACCTGCAGTCCCAAGAGCCCAGGAAGGGGCACATGGGACTCCTTCTCCTCCAGTTCCTCACCTGATCCTTACAACCACCCTGTGAGGTGGGCTAGGCTGCAAGTCACCCCGTGAGCTCTGTGGCCCAACAGGGACGTGGGACCGTGTCTCCCGAGCCCTCGGCCAGCATGCGAGCCGCAGCACCATTCGATTTTGATTCTGTTTGTTGGCATGACGTCCTTGTTGTTTATTGTTGTCATTTGTTGCTTTGTTTATCGATCATTATAGCTTTCGTAAGCTGTCCTGGGATGATTTTCGTAAAGGACGGGATATAAATATTTCAAATGAATAAAAAATCTGCCCTCAAGGTCCCCTGCCTGCTGGTTTACAGACTGAAAGGCACAACACAAAAGGAAAAAGGGATGGGGAGAAAAGAGGAAAAGCACAGGCAGCCCTGCTGAAAATGAAATTATGCAAGGTGAACCGCAAGGGTCCTGTTAGCCCGCAGCAGGGCTTGGGTGCCGGGTCATGAACACAGCCTCGCCCTTTCCACACAGATGCGAGAGTACTGTCTCCGGCTGAGGAACATGGTGGAGACCGGGTGCAACCGAGACGAGCTCTGCGAGGCCGTGGACAGCATGATAGAAGAGGTGAGTGGCCTTTAGTGCACGTGGAACGGGGGGGCGAAAGCTACGGGTTCAGCCTCCCGATAATTCGCTGCCGTGGGGGCTGCGGTGACCGAGTGTCCCCACCGCTCAGAGGAAGAAAGCTCCACGGTGCGCCTCCTGGTTCGTGCCACATTCATGGCATGGGGTGCTTCGAGTGTGGGACTCCCGCCCTGGATAACGAGCATTTGTGACCGAGCTTAATGGGCTTGCCGCTCGTTTACTGTGTTGGACGGGACTCTTGTGTTTGTTCTCTGCTGTCAGAAGCATCACTGAGCCCAGCACAGAATACTAAAATCTAAACTCCTTCAGAACCTGCCCATATTTGGTGATATTCGCTGCAGACCTGTTGCGATTATGATGATGATTATTAATTACTATATATTATTATACGAGGGGGTCTTCAAAAAGTTTCCGCACTTTTATAACTATCGTTCGCTGAGGGTATTAAAAAGTTGGTATGACACTGAGAAAATGCACAGCTAAGGAAGGTGACTCTGTAAAAAAGTGATGCAATTCGTTTTCGACATTCTTAATAAATAAGGTTTTAAAAAATGTGGAAACTGTTTGAAGACCTCTTGTGTTTAGCATTATTTAGTAACAATTAGGTTACAATTCTGTACGTATGTAGACAAAAAGTCTTCTAATGCTCAGTGTTCACCAGCCAACACTACTTCCTTAAATTAAAAAAAAAAAGACTTGAGACCACTAAGGGTAGAATTAAGCATGCAAAAATTAAAACCGCAACGACAGTTTTTCATTAGGATACACTCACCCCAGTATCCCACCATCTAGAGCTGATTTAATCTTTGCATGTTTGCGGCGGGGCCTTTTCGGTAGCGATTCCCGGAGAGAGCAGTTTCCCCCTCCCATTGCTGGGTTCAGACTGGCAGTCGGAGCGGCCTTGTTTGGTGCGGCTCTGAACGCTGTTCAATGTTGGTTTATTGTGCCGCTTCCTGATTTTAGGGAGCGGAACATTAGTTCCGCTCCTTCGATGGTTGTTTGTGAGACGGTTGCATTTCTGTGTTGCTACTGTACGTGGTCTTGGGCATCTTGCAATTTAGGAATTCATTAGACAAGCCAGCAAACAGAGAACAACGCCCTGTCTTGCCACCGTGGTTCATCGGTTGTGAGTCACAAGGTTTGGAGGGCGAGACCAATAATGCTAAGAGCTGTACTGTTTGCCTGTCTGGCCGCAGCCCTTTTGAGGGGTCTTGGTGTGGGTTTGTAGCCAAACGTAGAGCAGTGTTTTTCTGACACCTTTTCCGTCACCTTTCTGACAGAAGCAAAGTTGCGTCCAACTGTTTTCGAGAATCCGTGCTGACCAAACCTGGGCACAGAATCTCTGCACTAGAGGGCAGCAAAGGACAACGCAATTTCTTCAGTTTCTTGAGCCATTCCGTGAGCTTAGCTGTAGGCCTTTTCCAGCTGTTGCACTACGACTCCCAGCAGTTGCAACCAGCACGGACCTTAGTGGGGCCGTAGCCCTACGCTTCTGGAGAGTTCTGGATTGGAGAAAGCAACGTTATTAAGTAGCTGGGAAAAAGCTAGTAGCGGGATTGACTTTTCCTTTGCCCTCCTTGTTCCGTTTTCCTTTCATATTGTCACTTGGCTTGTAAGCCATTATCTTAAGCGGTAAGCTACCCAGAGGGCTTTGGCAGAATGGCAGTGCATAAGCCCAACGATTCAGTAAATTAAGATTGGCGGGTGTCGCCAGGGCTCATCAGGGTCTGCTTCCTCCAACGGCAGCAGGAAAGGAAGGCAGATTGGGCCTTGCTTACTCCATTCCGTTGTCCCCTTCCAGTTGTTCCGCATCATCACCATCTGCCTTGGGACCCCCCCGGACACCTTCTGCTGGGAGTTCTACGACAAGGAGAAGAACTACCACAAGATCGAGCCGATTTCGCCCCTGCAGTTTTACAAGGAACACGTCAAGCCCCTCTTCGACATGGAAAGCAAGGTGGGGTGGCGCCACCGAAGACAGAGACTGGCCCAGAACGGTCCTTAGCCCTCTTCTTGCACTCCTTCCTATGCATCAGAAACAGTCTTTCCGCATCCCCTTTGTCTGCCAGGGCAGCGCTGGGCAGAAGGTGCTCTCCCTCGGTTTTGGGACTCCCAGCTTCCAGAGGTCCCTGCCAGAATGGCCACGGGTCAAGGATGCTGGCAATTTAAATCCAAGCAGCCAGTGGGGTCCTTCCACTGATAGCGGCATCCCCGCCACCTCTGCCAAGGATCTAAGCCAAGGACCGCTTGCCTCCACCCGCCATCTTTGTCACCCTCTCCAGAGGGTCAGAGGTGGTCTCCCAGCTCTGTTGGGCGTTCTGGCTCACGAGTCCGGCAAGAGGCAGGAGCTGCACCTCCTCGAATTCACCTGCTCTTTCGGCTGACCCCCGTGACCTTTCTTGCAGGTCTGCCTGGTGAACGACCCCCGGCCCCAGAACCAGTACAACCGGCTGTACACCGTGGAGTACCTGAGCAACATGATCGGCGGGCGGAAGACGCTGTACAACAACCAGCCCATCGAGCTGCTAAAGAAGCTGGTTGCCTCTTCGATTCGGGACGGAGAGGTCTGGCCCGTTTCCCCCTCGGCTCTCCTCTGCCCCCCACCCTCGCCGCTCCACTGGCAGCCCTGACGGGGCGCCTCCTCTTCTCTCCATAGGCCGTGTGGTTCGGCTGTGATGTCGGGAAGCACTTCAACGGCAAGCTGGGCATCAATGACCTGAATATGTAAGTGCCGCGACGAGGCCAGGATCGCATTCCCGGCCCCCGGGGGGGTGCTAGGGCACCCCGAGCCATCTGCGGTCTTCACGCCTCTCAGTTCTTCTCCCGGCTTCAGAGCAGCTGGTCCTGCAAATCCCAAGCCACCCTGGAATTATTCCTTGGCACGCGAGCCGTCTGTGCGTTGCAAGCGCTGTCCCCTCGCGGCTTTTCCAGCCTGAGGGCCGAATTCCATTTCAGGGAAGCTGCAGGCCAGGCACAAGTACCGCCAGGTTTTGGCTTCGGGTGCTGAACTGCCAGCGCCCAAGCCTCAGGAGAGGCACTTCAATCTTTTGGAATGGGAGAAAGCTGCGTAGAAGGCAGGAGCCACCAGGCGGCCAGGGGAAGGGGCCGTGGCCAAGGCCATCCTGGGTGGGTGGGTTGGGATTGGCCAGTGGCCTCAGTTCAAGGCACAGTTTGGTAACTGCCCAGTCATTGGCGGTTCCTGGTACAGACTGGCTCTGCAGCCCACACTTCTCCGTGTCTTTTGCGTGGCTGTTGGTAGATTTAATTACAAGCTGGCGTTCGGGGTGTCCGTCAAGCATTTGAGCAAGGACGAGCGTCTCATCTTCGGAGATTCATTGATGACCCATGCCATGGTGATTACCGCCTTCAGCGAGAAGGTGAGCTTCCCGAGAGAATTCTTGGCCTGCCTTTATGCCCTGCTGGCCTAGCTTTGCTTTCCGCTAAAAAGGCACCCACTTGAAATTTGACCGATCCTGCACTTCGTTTTGGCTCTCAGAGCTGATTCCTAAGTGGTGCTCAGCGCTAAGTGTTCTGCACAGATGCCCATTCTGGGTGACCGCAAGCTTCCCTCATTTCGTATGAGGAAAGGGGCAGCACTCTTAAAAAATGACTTTGGAGTCGAACGTCTCTTGAGATCTACCGCAGATCCCCCATTACCACCAGGCCTGCCTTTCCCTCTGCCAGCCCCTGACGTGGAGCAATTAATCAGGCCGTACAAGCTAGATGGAAGTTGTCGTCCCCCAAATCTGGCATGCACCAGGCTGGAAAAGGCTGAATCTGTCCGTCTGTGTAAGGCCCGCTGGCTGTTCCCCTTGTGTAGTTACTCGTAGATTGTCTAAGCACCTGGAAGTTCTTCATCCCACAGAATACAAATGCTTAAACAGAGGGAAAAGGCCGTTTTAAAAACTGCCCTGCCTCTGGGCAGTTTTTTTGCAAACGGGTGTCAGATTTGCCACTTCCGCCGAAAGCTCCTTTTGCCTCCCAGCAGTATTAAATCGCCGTTGCTTTTTAAAAACCTGTTTCGCAAACAGCTTTCGGCTGCAATTCAGTTTTTTTATTTCCCCTCAAGGGGAACATTTAAGCTTTGCCAGCATTCTCAAAATGAGTGACATGCTTTTGATCCTGTTCGAGAGCTTATAAAGTACTTCCAGACGGGCCGCCCAAGATCCCTCCCAGCGCCCTGCCGCAGCAGTCTGGTCGGGGCCCAGCCGCTTCCTTCGCTCCAAGTGCGTAAGCGCGCCATGGGTGCCTGGCCCTGGCCAGAGGTGCAAACTCCAGGAGGCCCGGAACGGCTTCCATGCAGTCAGCCACGGCGCTGGTCGTGCCGCACGCAAAGGGCTGCGTTAAAAACAGCTTTGCTGGCTTCGCATCGAACGGAGTGGCCACCCGGCAGCAGCAGGGCTCCAACACTTATTTTGGGAGCCATCTTTTCCCATGCTGTGATTCCCTCGGGCTAGCTTGGTTCTGGGAACAGGCGCCATTCAGATTAAAAGCACGATCTTCTGTTTTTGAAGCTGGAGGCACTCTGGGGAGAAATGAATCAACTCGGTTTGCACCGTGTGACTCGCTGTAGCATATGAGCCACCTGGCACGCCACGGTCAGCATCCTGTCCAAACGGAGAGGGTTGAGGCACGTGGCTTCCGGCCAGCTGCCGCTGCAAGCTGCTCCAGCGTGCCCAAGTGGCGCTTGGGGCAGCCCCTTATCTCAGTCTCCGAGGGAGAGCCAAGCGAACAGGGGAAAGGCAGAAACGCCCAGCAAGCCCAAGATGTGGCAGAGCCACCCACTGAATGTGGCGCCTCTGCAGCCGCTTTCCGTGGGATTCCCCCGGTTGTGACCTGCACGTTTCCTTTTCCTCTGCCAGGACAAGCAAGAGGGCGGCTTCGAAAAGTGGCGAGTGGAGAACTCGTGGGGGGAAGACCGCGGAAATAAAGGTAACACGGTTCTCGGATGTTGAAAGCTGTCGGCGCCTCCCGACCGGCGAGGCTTTCCCTCTTCTCCCCGTCCCCAGTTTGGGAGCCCTGAAACAGTCGTTCCCAGCTTGCCGCCTGTGAATGGCCGCTCGAAGGAGGGCTGTTTCCACAGGAGTCCATCACTGCGCTTCCTCACAGCCGTCTTTTTTCTGCAAAGAGGCCAGGGCGGCGTACGAGCGGGTTCTTGGCTGTGTCTTCTCACAGGCCCCGCTTCCCGGAGAGGGTGATGTGCCAGGCGGTCCCCCTGCGCTGGGTCAGGCCCCTCTCCCCAGGCAGCGCTGCCCCCATGTCCACACACAGATCCGCCCAAGCGGTTCCTAGATACTCAGAAGCACCCCATTTAACCGGAGCTGGCCTTGCTGGGTGTCTGCAGGGACCCCGAAGCGCCATGCTGTCGCAGAGCTGCCCTGTTCCTCCGTAGGCAGCCAACGATTTGAGGGAGGCTTCAGCCTCCCCAGCCCCCTCTCAGCTGCTCAGTCTGACCTGCTGTCCTTGCACCTGGTGGGAAAGACAGCACAACATCTGGGCAGAACGTGGGCCACTTGGGCGCGCGCTCTCTGCATTCCCAGCCAGGGCCTGTTGCTGACACTGAGGGGGGCGTGTGTGTTGGGCTTCGAGTTTCCCCTCTCCTTTTAATTACTCCACGGTCATAAGGCGGAGATTAGAGCATTCCTGGATGGGGTTGATGCAAAAAGCGTGTTGCATATATGCTCTGATTGGGCTGGATCCCGGAGATCCCCGTGCAAGTCCCAAGCGGTGCAGAAAATAAGCCTTTCTTAAGACATTCTCAAAGGGGAAATCTTTGCTCAGCTCGGAGGAAGGAAAACTAACCGGTCCGGCTTTTGTATCAAAGCTGGAACAGTTGTCTTTCCCTTTCCTCTTGCTGTCCCTGCTCCACTGCTCTCACATGTCAGTGGAAGACCCTGGCCGGCAAGACCTGAACCTTCATGTGCTTAAGGTCACTGGGAAGAGCACAGTGCCTGGCCTCCTCTCACCCGCTTCTGGTCATGCCTGTGGCATCAGCAACGGGCCAGAACAACCCTGAGCAAAGACTCTGCTCCAGCCAGCGGTCCATCAGGCAGACTCGGCATTCTCTCCGCCTGGATCCAAGCCATTTCCCTCGCTGTCATATGGACCTGGCCTTCCACAGTTGCAAGCTTGGCTGAAATACCTTCCCAGCAAGAAAGGGCAGAGAAGCTGGAATCGCGGCACTGTGCCCTTTGGCTCTTGACGTCCTCTGCATGAAGCCAACCTGAGCCAGGTGGACTCTAACCTGTTGAAAGGCCATTTCCTGTGCCATGTACATGAAGCACGTTGAACAGGTTGGAAGAGATACTGCTTCATCGTCAATACAAGTGTGTCAAGAACGCGAGCGCAGCCTTCTGGGTCCAGAAAGTTAGGCTAGTTCGCTTCATTAAAAGCATTGCTTTGGCCAGAAAGCTGCTCAGAGGAGCTGACACGGAACCAGTGAGACAACCCTTGTTGTTTCACAAGACCTTCACAATCTCAAAAGACAGGAAAACCCAGGAAGAAAAATGATGTGCTGGGAAGACACAGAAGTCATTTTCCAGGGCTGCTGGAATAGCCCCTGCGTTCCACTCTCCTCCACCCTCGCTCAGCCGGCCACCGCATTTTGATGCGCACTCCGTCTCAGGCTTTCCGGTTTGCCCTTGCGCCAGCTTGTAGCTCCCCTCTCCTCTTCCAGTTGCGGGCTTCTTTGCTGCTCAGCTTTGTGCTGGAGGGCTTCTGGACATTCATGGCCAGGGCCAAATTTAGGTTGCTTCGATGTCTGATGTGAAAAGGAGAAGTCCTGTTTCTGGATTTTCCTAGTAATTTGGAAGCCTTGGGTCGCATGGGTGTTGCAATGTCAGGCTTCATTTTCAAGTGGGAGCTGCCTCCACACTGTCTGTGGCTGCCGGTCGCTCTCTCTTCTGCAACCTGGTGCCCACCAGGGGCGTGGGGCTACAAGAACTCTCATGACCCCAGCCGGCCCCAAGGCAGCTTCTGCTTGCAGGAAGAGCTGTTTTCCAGAACAGCTGCAGGGATGCCCTGGATGGGGGGAGGTGCCTCTTTCTGTCCTCCCCCTGTGCCCCCCACCCCTGCTGCACTGAAAAGAGCTCTCTCAAGTGTCCCACGGCACTATTTTTAGCGCTTCGTTTACCCGCATCATTTTACGAGCATACTAAATACTGGAGTTGCTTCAGCACTTACATAAACACGGATGTGCCCCCAACACACGCCACAAAAGATTACCCCTGCTGCTAACCACACAACACAAATGTGTGAACCTCTTCAGCCTTTCAGGGTTTAAAAATAACCAGGCAAAAGCCTGCCAGATTAAAGACATTCCTCAGCATTTACCTTGCTGGCCAGCTTGGGCGCCAGGCATAAGTTGATTCCTTGAGAGGCTTAGCACCTTGCTGTTCAGCATTAACCTCTCATTTTTGGAGCTGAAGGTGCTATAATTTTGTCCCTGAACAGGTGGGGGACCTTGGACCCCACGGGGCAAGCAAAACCTCACCGAGCAATTTCCAACAATATTTCAAATGGGGAGCTGCTGGCTTAACGATCCTAAAACTGCACCGGCTTCACACTCCAGCCTCCCTCTGAGCAGCTGGTCCATGCAAGGATCAAGAGTTGTGCCAGTAGAGAAATCCAGAATGGATTCAAACAGCTTTGGATGTCTGTGCATTCGACCCGTGGATTCTGCAGCTCAGGTCAGCATCTTCCAAGTCACACAGAGTCAGAGCGGATTTTCACTTTGTAGAATAGTGTGTACATTTAGTCAGAAGAGAATTATGGGAAAATACGCTAATTTATACACCCTTCAAAGAAGTTTTATAGATCTTTGTTCCACCTCTACTGAAATGCTTAAGACATAGAAACATAGAAAACAGAGTGAGTCAGAAGGGGCCTCCCGGGCCATCTAGTCTGACCTCCAGCACCAGCCGGCTCCGCTCACGACGTGCCCACCATGTGCACGTCCAGCCTATCCTTGAACACCCGCACCGATGGGGCCTCAACGACCTCTCGTGGAAGCCCACTCCACACCCTCGGGGTCCTACCTGGCAGGAAGTGCTTCCTGGCATCCAAACGAAACCTTGGCTCCCTGAGCTTGGCTCCGTTGGAGCGCGTTCGGCCTTCCTCTGCAGGGAGAACAGGTCTCTGCCCACCTCCATGTGACAAAAATATGCAAAATCCGACACGTTGAAGGCTGCCTAAATTGTGGTGGACATATTCAGGTACTTTTTGGAAGAGGGTAAAAAAGTTTAATTCCATCAGTCAGCCTGATGGAACGGAAAAGTCCACAAGACACAGAATGGATTAAGCGAAAGCTGTCACCCTGGGTTGGAACCCAGCATCTTCGGGGGCAAACCTCTTGCTGTCCGCCCAGTGTTGTTGCTCACCGTCAAGGAAGTTGGACGGGGTCTTACTCTAGCTTGCCTGCTCTGGTGCTGCGTTCGCACTCGCCGTCGGGGAGCCAGAACGACAGCCTGGCAAGGCCCTTATTGAAGCAGAGCTGAAGAATGAGGATGTTAGATTTGGCATCAAGGCCAGCAAGGTGTGAAGAAATTAAAATAACAAGGCCGGTGTCAGCCCTTGAAGCAAGGGCTGATAGAAGATTGCCTGAAACAGCAAAGGTGAAGTCAGACTAGTTGGAAGGCAGGGAGTTTCTGTGGAAACACATCACCCTCTGGCATGGTGAGCTTTTCGTGCTTGCTTCCATCGGATGGACGGACGGAGGGATGCCAGGCAGGCTCAGAATTTCTGACCTGCCTCTCAAGGAGTTGGTGCTTTTTCCTTTCCATTGGTGCTCATCGCTCTTCAGGGTTGCTTGTTGACTGGTTGAATGTCTGGAGAATGCCAGGAACTTCCACCAAACTTGGGGTTATCGAGTTGTTGTTTTTTTTTAAGTTCCTATGTTTTGTTTCCCAGGCAAAAAGTGTAATAAAAAAGTATCTCTCAGTGCCTAATGGAGCATTGCCCGCCCTTTGTAGGGTTTTTGTTTTCAAAGGCAAGGAAAACAGGAATTAGTTTTGGCAAGGAAACTGATCCGGGAAGGCAGCTGGACTTGGATGCTTGGCTTTTTCCCACCCAGCCCCAGGGTTCGGGCAGTCCAGTGCAGCGGGAATTGTGCCATTGAGCTGGCTGGTCCGGTTGGAGCAAGGAAAGGGGCCAAAATTGGACTGCTCAGTCCAAAGCCAGTGAGCTGTGATCACCGGCAACGCCCTTTGTGTGAAGAAGGAGGTCATGCTCTAAGGACCGGGGGGGGGGGGATGGGGGGGCAGGTATTGGGGAGGCCTTTTGCTGGCTGGCCACTAGCTCTGGAATCAACAATTAAAAAAAAAAATCAATGCAATTTGTGTTTTATCTTTTAACTGGCTGCAGTAATGCCTCCTTTAAACTGGCCATAGGCTTTCTTGCAAGGTTGTTTTCTGCACAACGGGTAATACAAACTGCAAGCAACTTCAAAATTCTGAGGGAGAACACTTTCCGAACACACCTCCGCAGCCACATGCGCGTCATCTGATACCTCCCAAACGTGGAAGCCGTGGCTGGCTGTGCCGCCTGAGGGCAAAGGGCATCTGGATCTGGCCTCGGAGTTGCTGGTTAGCCCCCCTTCACACGTGTGGGAACCCCTCAAATGAGTACTTCTTGGTTTCCTTCTGGAACCACGCTGCAGCCGGAAGAACCGAAGAGCCCAGCTGGATTGGACGGAGGGTCCGCCTGCGCTGCCTCTCCCTCCACACCGTGGCCGAGTGGCTGCCTGGGGGGGTCCCACAAGCAGGAGGGGAGCTCGAGGACACCCTTCTCCTGCCCATGTTCCCCAGCAGCTGGCATGTCCTGGCACACTGCCTGCCTGCCTGCCTGCCTGCCACCCTGGGCGTGGCTGTAGACCCGTTGCCGTGCACAGCTGCCTCCTCCGCAGATCTGCCCCATCCCTTCTGAAAGCCCTCCATACACCACGGGGCAGCCAGCACCCCACTTGGGCGCTGCACTGTGGGAAGAAGTCCTTCTGTGTACCTGTCCTCACTCTCCAAGCGTGTTCCATGGGGTGGCCCCACTGGGTTCTGGTGTCCTGAGAAGGCAGCTCAACTGGCTGGGCTTCTGGCCTGGGCCCCACGGCCATCCGAGGGCTGCCGCAGGGGCCTCCTCTGCTCATCGATCGTTCTCTCTCCGTGTCCCCTCCAGGTTACCTCATCATGACGGACGACTGGTTTTCCGAGTACGTGTACGAGGTGGTGGTGGACAAGAAGCACGTTCCAGAGGACGTCCTGGCAGTGATGGAGCAGGATCCGGTCGTCCTGCCCGCGTGGGACCCCATGGGGGCGCTGGCCAAGTGAACCGACGGGGCACGCGTGAGGGCTTGCCCTGCTCCCTTCGGTCACCCTTGAAGCAAGCGTTGGGGCAGGAGGGACCCGAGAGGCCCGAGGCCGAAGCCACGCAGTCCCACAGCCAAGTTCCCAGCTTGAGGTGCCGGGATTCACGAGCGTGGGCTTTTGCGGATCTTCGGGGGAAACGGCACTCCTCCGTGGATGGGGCTACTCTGCAACTTTGCATTGGTGTGTGCTTTCCGTTGTTGTCTGAGCTTTTTCGCTTTCCTTTTTTAAACCCTTTTAAAGTCTTTCTTTTGATATGCTCATTGAAAACTCTTTCAGCACAATTCTTTTGCGCAAACTCTGTGTAGGGGCAGGGAAGAGCGGGGCACGGGGAGATGAACAGCAAGATCTTCCATTGTTTCTGTACCATGGACTGAAATGCGCGCCCTCGCCAACGCCAGTCACGTTTTTCGGCGGCTAGGTTCTTCCCTTCGAGGCGCCAGACGATCTTTGGTATGACGCTTCCGTTTCTTTTCCATGAGCTTCCGCCTGCCTGTCTCTTGCAGCGAGGAATAGTCTGGTTTGGCAGCCTTTTGCCCTGAAACGCTGTTCGCCAGAATCCAGAGTCTGTGGGATCTCCCCCCGCTCCACGCTCCCCAGAATGAGGCCTAGCTAAAGACCAGTTCCACGAGTTTGCACTCTTAAGTCTCAGAATGTCCGCTTCTTGAGCAAAATGGGTTTTAAAAAAACAAAACACAGCACTGCGTTTTATTTGAATGCTGTCAACAAACTTCCATGGTGCTATGAGGCATTTGAATAAAAGACACCGGCTTGAACGAGCGTCTGCGGGTTCCTTTTGTGAAGGGTGGCAATGGGGCAGTTCGCCGCTGCCCGACACTTGGCCGCTTGTGCTTTGAGTGTGGAAGGGCCCACACGCAATGACAGTCGGGCAGCCAGGGTAGGGCTTCCGGGATTGGGCCCCCCGCCACATCACAGGCATCCTTTGGCCTCTCGTGACCTGGAACTGCAGAATTCCAGAGAAAGCTGGCAGATTTGGAGGTGCCCGCTGAGAACCGAGGGCAGGGGTGGCGGGAGGGATTATACAAGATGAAATACGGTTCGGACGCAGGTTGTGAAATCACATCAGCTCGATTCTTGCCAAGCTCCTTGCGAAGTCTCTGCCAAGATGTTTTTGGCCCCTCCTGGTCTGAGCATAAGATGGACGCCAGCAAAGGCGCCGTCGTGGAGGAACGCAGGTCGTGGCCCCTTCTGGAGGCGTCCAGAGGAAACCCAATCATTCTGGGTTACAGTAGTTGCCTCGCGGTCTGAAACACGGCCAAGGGGCTGTGGGGAGGTCTCCCAAAGACCCGCGACAGCCTCTCATCCGCTACATCTGCACAAAGCTCAATGCCTGATTTACCGAGGAGGTTGTAGCCATCCAAGGGATCAGGATACCAGTTTGGGCAACATACGGGCATGTGGGAGAGCCTCTGTCAGTCTGAGAAGCCAGGGTGGGACTGGAGTGGGGGAAGAGAGGTCGAAAGGGCGATTTTCAGAGGTTTGTACAAAACCACTACTAATCTTTTGCATGGTGTACCTTTTCCCTTTCAGACTATACAGAAAGCTCGGCTGGGGGCAAATTATTGCTTCTGATAAGGCACGGGGGAATTCTTTTTCCATCCATCCTGGTTCCCAGAATTTTGGCCACTTGGTTGTGTCCAAGAAATGGGGACCAGGAGGTGGTCATGCTGCTTGTATTGAATAGTGGTAGTCCTGAAATCCTTCTCTTCTGCTGAGAAGGTTCCCATATAATTAGGAAAACAAAGAGAGTCTCTGCCAGCTGGCTTCGCATCTGAACAGGCACGGTGTTCAGGGAAAGAGGGATGGGTAGGGAAGAGGGGAAAATGCAGGCTTCCAACACAACTAGTGAAATGGCCTCCATTACCCTCTGCCTGAAGTGGGGCAGCCCCATGGTTTCATGATGTTCTTGATTTCCAGCATCCAAGGCACCTAACCGTAAAATCCAGCTTTAAAACAGAACCTTAATTAAAGCAAGAGATAAAGCAAAGATAAATGCAAACACAAAAGACAGCAAATGTACCAACCAATTAAAAACTCCTCCTGCAACTCACCAGCTTAAACACCATAAAAATCACTTTGTCTACAGAAGGACAGCGTGACCTTCAGCAGGGAATCTGGGAGCAGCCCCCTTTTTAGGCTCTTTCCTCTCCACCAAACATGGTGGAAGGGCCAAGAAAAGAGTAATGTTTCTGGCATGGAACTGCTGCATTCAGCATGGCACCAGTGCTACTGGAAAGGAAGAGGGGGCATAAGCCCACCACTAACAACAACTGGAATCTTAGGTTTGCAACCTGAAAACAAGTATGCCAGGGGCCATTTTCAGATCCCGTCAGAGAGTTGATGGGATTTGAGCTAGCGGTGACTGACCAAGAAAGAGATTTTGGGATGGTGGTGCGCAGGTTGATGAAAATGTCAACCTGGTGCATGATGAAGGCAAACTCCATGTTCAGCATCCATTAAGACATGGCAAGCAAAGCTGCCAAAATATTCTTCCCCTTATACAAATCCAGGGTGTGACTTGGAATACTGTGTGCAATTCTGGTCCTCACACCTACAAAAAGGGTGTTGGAGGGCCTGAAAATGTGCAGGAAAAGGCAATGGAAATGATCCATGGCCTTTCTTGCTGCCTTGAATAAAAGGCCTTGAACTGAAGTGCGACGGGTTCGGCTAAGCCAGCTCCCTGACCACGGCTCGGGGCAGCAATGTGAGTCTGCCACAGAAGGCAGCAGAGGGCTGAGGTACGTTAAAGAGCCATCGTTTGATTCTGCCATAGATGTTTACAGCCAGGATGCGGGGTCAACCTTGATTAGGGCGGCTTGCATACATGTGCTAGTGACAGGGTTCGGGTGGGAGGGGAGAAAGACAAACTGCGCTTGCTGAAGGGAATGAAATGCAGAAAAACATACACCCCAAGAAGATTCCCTTACCGGGCTCCGTTCACACAAGGCTGGTCAACAGCACTGACATCCCCACGGTGGGTTTGGACTGTGCTGAAAGCAAAGCTCCCGCTTGTCCTGACTCAGACCACTGGAAATGGTGCTGAATCGAAGTATGAACTGGACTTCGGCCGTTTCCCGTTGATCTCCGTCTTTGAAATGTCTTTGTTCCAGAAAGCCCACCTGTGTCCTGGGAGGTTAAAGCCTCCCCCTGCAGGTTTCTGGACCTCGATTAGCACCTGTCTGTTCTTTTGCATATGGACTGATTTGTTTTCCAGCGTGGAGTGTAGCGGGGCAAGTGTCTGAGTGTGGATGCGAGGAACGGAGGGTCCGACTGTTCCCAGGACCCTGTTCATAAGAATGGAAGCCCTGCCAGGGCAGGCCAGCCTTCTGCCCCCACAGCAGCCACCCTGCTGTCTATGGAAAACTCGCACACAAGATGTGAGCGCAAAAGCACCTTCCCAGCCATATTCCCCAGCAGCTGCTGTGCAGGGTCACTCTCTCTCTGACCTGGAGTAGCATCTGGCCGACAGGACCCTTAGCCACTGGCAGACTGCTTCTTCCCAAAGTTGCCCAAGTCATCCAAACGGATGGCCGTCGCTCTATCTCCTGGAAGCGGATTCTGTGCTATGCCCGGCAACGGAAGCATCACAAGCGGTAGACCCCACAAGGCAACTGATTCTGGGGTCTTTATTGCCCCTGCCGCACCACTGCACCCAGATTTGAGCCGGTCTTCCTTTCTGCTCTTTTGCCCGGGAGTCTAACATGTCCCCCTACCCTCATCATCAAATATTCTTTATAAGATTTTCAAAGTACTTGGAACAATACATTGCAAACCGTGTAACTCCACATGAAACAGCGACCCTGCCCTGGGAATGGGTGAGCGCCAGGGTTGTTCGCCCTGTCTGGATGAGTCAGACATCCGAGTATCCACTCTCGCGGATCACCGCAGATGCGAGAGAGCTAGGTGAACATCTCTCCAGCGTTGCGTACTTAAAGCAGCCACCTCAGTCTTGGGGGGCGGGGGGCAATTTTTGTCTGCAGCTTCGTAATCAAAGCCAAGCCCTTTCCTCGCTTCGTTTCTTTTGTCCCCGCTCCCCACCCCCACCAAGTCCCAAAGCATCTGCTCCTTTCCTAGCAGGCACCAAAGCACCCAGCCCCCTCAACCTCCAGGACTTCCGTCTCCAGACCCACTGTGAGCCCCTTCCTCCACCGTTTATCACCGCCATCCAAGCCACACCGTTTCCAGAGGCTGCTGCCCCCGAAGCCCCCGCCCCGAGCCGTCCCCCTGCTCTCTGGAGCCCCCTGAACGGGTCGCTGCTCTCCCACCTCTAGGAGGAGAGTTGCAGCTGCAGTCCTGGCAAAGCATAAAGTTTATTTGACTTCACAGGAAAAAAAGAAGAAAGAAAGAAAGAAAAGAAAGTGACGTAAAAAATTCTTAAAGAGCTCTTTGGCAGTAGATTATCTGGGAATCGGACCATGTGAGTGGGGTATACAAAACACCTCCTCCGATACACGGTGGTCCATAAACCTCAGAAGCCAATGTGGGGGTTTCGGTGAGACCGACGCGGATGAGTGGGGGATAGCAGCAGTGCCCGGCACAACTGGAGTACCAGGTACTTGTTTAAATTTTTATTTTTTAATACGATCTCTCGATTGTCCCCAGTGATGTTGAGCAGAGGGATGCTGGCGAGGTTTTTCCCTTGCCTCTTGAAACCTCGATGACCAAATCTGAGACCGTAACTGTAACACGCACGTCTGTATGTATTTTGCAATCTCTACACAAGATGCTTTCAACGTCTCCGTCAGTCCCACCAGCCCCCAGAACGCTGCCACAACTCCTCGGAAAGAAAGGATGTCTCGAATTGCTTTGAATGTTGGGCTTTGAATGGATCAGAATGTCCTTCTCCTTCTATGCTTTTTTCTGTAAATGCTTCTCTTGTCAAACCTCCGTGATTAGGGGCAGTGTGTCTCCAATTTTCAATGAGAGAATGCAGCAATTTAGAGCTTGCATTGGGAGTCAGAATCTCCCAAAAAGAAATGCACTTTTATAAAAGAGCAGATGAAAGTGTATGTTTGTGTGTGTGTGTCCCTTTTATTTTGTCCACAGCTAGCCCAAGAAACTAGTTGTCACATTACCATGTATTTTCAGAGTGACTCTCTCACCTGAACAGGGAAGACTTGGAATGGCTTCCTCCCAAATAATTGTTGCTGGGAGCTTCCAAATTTTAAGAAATTTCTATCAAACCTGGGACTCTTTTTACTATTGGCTAGAGAAACGGGGCTTCATATAAATATGTTTATAAGTTAGCATAAAAAAATGTGGGGGCTGACCCAGTAGGTCCGATGTTTCTGATGACTGATGTTGTTTTTAGTTTTTCTTTGTATTAGGCTTATTTCGAATAAAATTTATTCAAAAACAAAACAAATTTTAAGAAATGGCACTCACTGGAACTGGATAGAGATTTCAAAGTGGCGCCATGTTATGAAATGGAAAATGACACATGTGCTTTGGACTTAGGGAAGTAAGAAAGATTTCAGAAGTTGTGTGTGTGTGGAGCAAAAGAAAAGTTTCCATATTATTCTGATTGCACACATAAGGAACTAAGTCAAAAAGGCCCCCCCACCCCCCGCCGGTTAATGGAACTTTTAAAAACCTTAATTGGGAGAGGATACAGGGAAAGGTAAGGTTTGCTGCAGGTTGCTATAATCTACACTCAGGACAGAGAGTAATTAAAGAAGCATGATGTCCCACGATGTTCATTTTGCGTTGTTTTAGGGCTTTAGAAACCTGTGGGTTAATTTAAAAGCAATTTCCTGACAGGTACCCTCAGCGGATGCTCCATCTCAGCAGTGCCGCTACATACCAAACGCTCGCTCTTTCTTCAGGTATCAGCTGAAAAGCTGCAATCCCAGAGTGTAAATGGGGACTCCGATTTATTGTGCTTAGGAAGGTGGGTAGTCCAAAGTAAAGAATATTCTTTTCTGGGCCAGAACGTTTTTGTGTCAGAAAAGCCTCCGTACTCTTTGACTAAGTATTTAGCGTCACTGCTAAAAGACTGTAGGAAGCGTGTATGTTCTTTACCAATCTTTTCCAGCCTGGTCCAAGACAACTGGAAGGCACTGCTTGGGGAAGGTGTCATCTAACGTGGGCTTCCATTTAATGTAGCAAGGCTAGAAAAGCATGGGCTGATCCCGCTAAATAACGATCATTTTGCTCTTTTCTACTTGTTTCCGCAAACATCCCCTTTCAAGAGCAGCTTGGAACATCCCGGGGGCTTGCCGAGAGGGGGCCTCGGCCCTTGCCAAGAGTCATTCTCCATCAAATATGGGGCATGGTTGGAACACAAGAAAAGGTTTTAAGAGGTCTTTCCCACTGGGAGTGTCCCCTGATTAGTCATGGAAGCTGCCCGTGGCGGACGGTCATGCGGATGACAGTAATAGTTATCGCTGTTGCATCAAAAGCAACTCCTGCAGACAACAAGAGGTCTGTGTTGTTTGGACCACTGGTTCTGTGCCTTGTTTCCTAAGGCAGCTCAAAATGGATGGAACAAATGCTCAGGGTAAGCATGTGATTCTGAGCCTTGCAGGAACTTGGGTAGGAACGGACCTACGATCTGCAGAGGCAACGGACGGCTGGTCGTTCAGGGAAAGCCGTGCAGAAGCCAGGAGAGAGAAAGGAGTAGGAGATCCTTGGAGGGAGTTTCCACAGGATGGAGGGATTTGGAGTGTGAGTGAACCCCGTCTGTTGCAGTTAGCGGTGGCATTGGTGGATCCGAACCCATTGCTCGCAGTCCTGTCTTAGACTGAATCCTCCTCTCCTCTATGGGAGGTTCCAGAATTCTCTAGCAGAGGCCCTGCTCCACATGCAGAAATTCCCTGTTCAAAACCCAGCATTTATGAAGTACCAGGTCACATTGCAGATGTCTGGAAAGCCCCGTCTCTGCCTAAAACCCCTCCAAGAGAAGCTGCCAGCCTGAGTAGACCACACGGGCTTCTATAGACCAAGTGGCCTGACCTGGTCCAGGACAGTTTGCTCTTTTATGCTTCTGTGCTCTGCTCAACAGAAACCTCAGCAACTGAACCACCTACCAAAAGGACCTCTGTCTTGTCCGGATTGGGCCTCAATTTATTGGCCCTCATCCAGCCCATCAGCTCAGCCAGGCACCGGTTAAGGACAGCCACTGCCTCACCTAGACTAGATGTAAAAGAGAGGTAGAACTGGGCGTCATCAAGCGTACGGATGACCTCTCCCAGCGGTTTCATGCAGATATTAAAAAGCATGGAGGATAAAATGGAACCCTGTGGGATTCCATGGCAACTTTGCACAGAGGGGAGAATCCCCCCAGCACCACTTCTGCAACTGGCCAGACAGGTAGAGTGGAGCCACCACAAAGCAGTGCCACCAACTCCCAACCCAGCCAGCCTGTCCAGAAGGACACCATGGTCGATGGTATCGAAAGCTGCCGAGAGGCCCAGAGTTAGAACCATCTGGGGCCGAGCCCATTTTCAGAGAATCCTTAAACGCAGCCATTGGGTTTCTAAACTGGAGATAGGCTTGAGAACGGTGGGCATGTGCTGGCACAGGCCTCCCCTACTCTGGTGCCCTAAAAACCCGTCTTTGACCACCAGGGGGCAGAGAGAACGGCTACCCCATTCAGCGAGTGCCTTTTGAAGACCCAAGCCGCCTCCGTCCACGGCAGCAAAGTTTCCTTTTGCAAATAAATCACCTCAAGTAATCCCCCCCTTGCGCCTGCATGAGCCACACGGCTCAGGAACAGCCAGTCTGTCCAGAGAGGCTTCCTCGCTCCTTCCACAGCTCGGAGGGGGTGCAGAAAGCAGGCTGGTTGCAAGGGTTAAGCCCTTCCTGCAGAAGAGCTGCTCTGGCGCCTCAGCTCACTTTCCAGGTTGAACGGCGTTTATGAGCACTGAAGCTGCTGCTCACAGCTGCGGAGGAAGGAGAGCCAACCGGGCCCCCGTGTTTGTGTAAGAATGACCTTTGCAAGGGCTTGGAACAAAAATAGAGTCGGACACGGTTTAACCCCAGGTCTGTCGGCTGAACGATGACACAGAACCAGGCAGGATGCGTGGCATTGGGTCCCGCCGGTGGGAGCGGTCACCAAGGAAATTAGTGGAAGCCCTGTAACCAAGCACCACCGTGCCGTTGCCGGCCGCTCGGCCGAGCTCCTTGTATAAAAGAGGACACTGCAGCCCCCCGGAGACCCAAAGGGCCCTGCCGTTCGCCTCCCGGCCTGCTGTCTGATCTTGCTCACCAGGCGAGTGCTCCATCTGTCTTCATGACCACGGCCTTAGCAGCCTTTCCCCAAATGAGGTACCAACCAGATGTGCCAGAGCCAGATGTGGGGATGGGGGCAGCGTGACGGACACACCGGGAATGTGTCCGCTCCTCAGCCCTGCCTCCCGCTTGTGGGGAAAGCACAACCGTGACAGGAGCACGGTTGGTGAAGGGCTTTCCATGAGCAACCTGGGCACTGCTGGGGTTTCTCGAAGGTTTCTCAGGAATCCTTCCGTGGGTGCACGTGGCTTGCTTTGATATTTCACTCGGCTTTGGCATCCTAATATTTCGCAACACTATTTCATCATTTAAACCATCATTCTTTAACTTACTCATCTGTGCACAGACCAAAGAAACAATTTCAGGGGAAAAGCCCAACGTTCGATAATTATTAATCATTAACACATCTGGGGATGCAGGGCAATCCCGAACGGTTAGTGCCTGCTGCCCCAAGATGACGGATGAACCCTTTCCATTTCCCAGGGGCCGCGTCCTCCTTGGCTTCTCTCTCTTTTGCAGGCATGGGAAGAACCATTCCACTGGTCCGGATTCTGGCAAAGAAAATTCTAAACATTGTTCTTTTTATCCTCCTGCATGGAGAGCTGGGGAAACCTGTCTGACATGTGGTTTTTCCTCCTTCCGTGCAGCGCGGCAGCGGGTGCCAAGGGATCAGCATCCTCCGCTTGGCGCCTGGTCCTGGAAGGCTGCGCCTGCATGTGAGACTCTGGTTTGCGGGTGTAGCTAACACCGTCTCTTCCGTTTTGAAAAAAGTGCTTTAAGCAGGCAGCCTTCATCTCTGGTGGGAATCCCATAAAGGGCTGTGTAGCTCAGTGGTTGTAGCAGGGCCAGGGAAATTTGGGATCTCCTCCCTGCAGAGCCTTGAAATTGGCTGCGTGACTCTGGGCCAGTTCCCAGCTCTCAGCCTCACAGGGTTCTTGTGAGGACCACACGGAGAAGAAGGGCTCTGTGCTCGCCTCAGGCTCCTTGCAGGATGTGAGCGTACTAAATAAGCAAGCCCTGAGCGGCTTGCGGCACTGAGACGGACGAAGTTGCTGATAAAGATGATGAGGAAAAAGGCGGTCCGGCATGGGCCAGTGTCAGAAAAGCAGCACGATGTGAGTCTACGTACACCGGAGGACCTCAGCCGCGGGAGGTGGGAGGTCACGAGGTGCTCTGTCCCGGCACACCTCTGCTGCTGTCTCACGGCCTGCTCAGAGGAGCAAAGTCCACCTGGCTGCCTCGCCTTGTGCACTCCGGTCACTGCGCAGTGTTCCCGCCTCAGGTGTGGAAAGAGGCCCTGGGCCAGGCCAGCCTCCCGTTGTGGCTACAGCCAGGTAATGAGGGCTCTCGAGATGCCCAGGTGCACAACACCGAGGGCCCGTGAGATGCAGTAGCCTGAGTGCGGGACTAGGGCCCCGGGGAGCCGGGTTCAAGTGCCTGGTCAGCCACAGGCGCTGACTCTCAGCAGAGATGGGGGGGCTCACGTCAGCCACCCGGAGCCCTTTGTGGGAGAAGAGACAGGATGGGATGCACAGGTAGGAAAAAGGCATGCAGGAAAGGAAGAGAAAGGAAACCAGAGGCAGTCCGCTGCCGCTCCCCTGCATTTATTTCCCCGGGATCGGCAAAGATGATCCAGCGCTGGCTTGATGATTAGCCAGAGCCTGACAATCGCTACATGCCCGCCAGCCCGCCGAGCAGATCTTGCCTGGAGAAAGCTGCCGGCGGGGGCCTTGCTGCACCTAAACGACCGAGTGCTCCAGCACCCCGGGGACTCACAGGTACCATGTCTTTTGCCCCCTCCTTCCCCATGCAAACAGCCCCCTGTAGTTGGCAGAGGCTGATTCTCCATCCCTGAAACTGACTGTAGTCCTGTGAGTGATGAGACAGGTGTTTCCCCCCTCACAACACTCCTGCAAGTACGCAAGGGTGTGAGAAGAAGGGCAGGTGCAAAGTTGCTCCAATTCCAAAGATCCAGCTCAAGACAATCATCTGGCTTCTTTTAGCCTGGAGGGCTGAAACCAATTTTGGAGAATTTGACCCTTCCAGGGCAACAAAGGTGGAGCCAAACAGGGCCTTCCGGTTGCAGCTTTAATCTCTTGCCGGCTGCAAAGCTCCTCAGGGTCAGTGAGGGGGAAAGGAGGTGGGGCTCGGGAGCAGAGACCCAACGGGGACCCAGGACAGGCTGGATTCAGCCTCAAGTTCCTCACCTCTGCCCCACAGCGTTGCTTAGCATTTGTACAGAGTGAGAAGTGTGTTTGCTTTTTGGAAAGCGAGCCCTTCTCGAAAGATTAGTCTTCCCGTAAGGGCTGGTCACCGGCCCTGAGCTGCCAACCTTAGGCCTTCCAGGAGTAATTCGAGGCAACAAGATTAGATTCTGTAAGTCCGTAACAACTGCATCTTCCAGCATGTTTATGATAACAGCGTGGAAATATGAACGTGTTTCATTTCATTTCATTTTCAAAAAAGAGCAAGCTACCGGGTCTCATGAGCACAGGCCAAAGCTTAAAACAGGAACGGCTGCCTCTTCTGCCGAATCAAAGCTCTTGCTGAAACACCTTTTAGGTGGGACTGAATTCTATCTCAGAGGACCTGTTGAAGCAGTGGGTCTAATGAAAAGCAGAGGAGGCGGGGTGCGGGACAAAGGGGGAACCCCTGCGGCTTTAGGAGAGGAATTTCAGCCTTTTGGAACAGGCAACATCAAGTAACAGAGCACAAGGAGGACTTCTCCGTGGTGACACCCATGCCTTGGAAAGCTCTTTCACCTGTGGTCGGAGAAGTGGGATTCCTGGCGAGGTTTAGCTACCTCTTAGAGGTGCCTTTTAAAGGGACGCAGGTGGCACAGTGGTTTAAACCACTGTGCTGCTGGGCTGGTTGACTGAACGGTCGCCGGTTTGAATCTGCACAACGGGGCGAGTTCCCGCTGGGCGTTCCGTGCACTTCGGTGTTTAGTCATGCCGGCCACATGGCGACAGAGACTGTCTGCGGACAAACGCTGGCTCACTTGGCCAGGAAACGGAGATGAGCGCCACCCCCGAGAGTCAGGCATGACTGGACTTCACGTCAAGGGGAAACCTTTACCTTTTTAAAGATGCCTTTATTTTTCCGGGTTTTTTCCTTCGGGAATGTTTGCCATGCATTTTATATTGTTATTTTGTATTTTATATATTTCTTACGGAAACTTTTCAGAGATGTTACGATTTCAGCCGGTACATCCGCAGCTCAAGCAAGGAACTAAAATAGCTCCCCGTGCAACCCAACAGAGCTGTAGTGAGCCTGCTGACAGTAATAACAACCGGAATGTGTTTTTCCTCCACTATCTAGAAGTTAAGTGGCACATTCCCAGAGAGCCCTGCGGCGCCCCAGAACCGAGCGGTCAACGCGAGGAGACCCACAGGGAAAGCTGCGGCAAGGAGGCGGGGGCGTGGTGGGGGCCATTCACAGATGGACAGAAGCCCGGCCTTTTGACCGACGGGATGGAGATGACAGCCCCCAGTTGTGAGACCCAGCCCCTCACATCCCCGCAAGAGGCCCCCAACTGCAGAGACGTGGGCGACTGTGTGAATGGGCTGCTGCTCGGGAACACCAAGCCGACGCTGAAGCTGGCAGAGGGCGGAAATAAAGCCCAGGCCAGCCAGGGGGACAAAGGGGCAACGGCAGCTCCCATCTCCAATGGATTCTCGGGGGCTCCGAGCCAGAGCCCCTGCGGCATGCTGGGAGGCAGCGAGGGGCCCTCCACCGCTCTCCCGGCCGGAGTGACGGCCACCACGGGCACCTTGCTTGGGCAAGAGGCGCAGCAGCAGAGGGCACTGGGGGAAAGGGAGACCTGGAGCAAGAAGATGGACTTTCTCCTTTCCGTCATTGGCTACGCAGTGGACCTGGGCAACGTCTGGCGCTTCCCCTACATATGCTACCAAAACGGCGGAGGTGAGTAGTGCCTGGAATGTGGGGCAGACCACCAAATAGTGGAGGGAAAGGGGTGTGTGACTGGGGCCCCAGCAGGCTGGAGGTCCCCGCTGGCCACGGAGAAGCCCTCCTTCAGGCACAGCGGAGGTCCTGGGAAGTGTTCTGCCCCATTCTGTGGTCCCTCGAGGTCTGCAGAGGAAGCTGGTAGGAAAACCAAGTCAGGAAGCAAGCAGGACCTTGGTGAGTGCCCAGGGGGTCTTGCCGGGTGGCGTTCTCTCCTGCTTGAGCCACAGGAAGATGTTGTCTCAGCAGGAGCTGATGAGGCCAGCAGAGTGGTCAGCTCTGTCCTGGCGGAATGGAGCAGATGCTCAAGGGCCATGGCCCGTTCTAGCTGGACACTTCCGTCCACCTAGGGAAATGGATCCTGGCCTGGGGACTCAAAGGGCGATATCAGGGCTCCAACTGAGGCTCCAAGGAGGTAGCTTGCACTGCTCCTCATCAGACTCCGAAGGCCCAAGAGCCGGAGTGAGGACGTGTCTCTGCTGCAGCAAAGCCCTTTACAAACACGCATAATCATGTCGGGCTCGGGGGGCCCGCCCTCCCATGCCGAAAGTCGCACCTTGCATCTGTCTCACCTGCCCTCGCTGTCCTTCCTCTTGACTCAGGGGCTTTCCTCATCCCATACACCATCATGGCGATCTTTGGCGGCATCCCCCTCTTCTACATGGAGCTGGCGCTGGGGCAGTATCACCGGAACGGATGCATCTCAATATGGAGGAAAATCTGTCCCATATTCAAAGGTACCAGAGCATAAATCATTTTCCTCCAGGCTTTTGGTGCATTCCAGGTCTCAGTTGAGGCAGCAGGAGATGCGTGTACAAGAAATCACAAGTTGCAAAGCCTGTTCTATGTCATGTCCGCACCAGACGGCGACCTTTGCTCTCCTTGTGTGAAACGCCATGTGTATTTGCATGTGTCTCTTCCCAAATGCGCACACGGAACCTCTGTGTTGCTGAAATGTATGTTTTCTTCTCCCATTCATTATATTAATGAATTTGGGTGCTTTCTTCAAAGCACGTGTGCTGCCAGATTCCATTTTTGTGGTTCCGTGAATCACACTGCAGCTTCCAAAATGTGTGGACTTGAGCACAGATTTGTGTCTTGCTGAACCCTCCTCGAACTTTCCGAGCTGGCAACTCCCTATGCTTTTGGCAGGTTTCTCCCCAGACACACTCTTGAATCTTGCTCTGTGAAATGGATAAACTCCATCTCTGGACTCAGTTCCTGATATTTGCATGCACAGCATTAAAAGACTGTGCTGCCCAGATCCTTCTTTTCTTGCCGCCTTGTGCCGGAGAGCCCTCCGTACAATCGCCGGGTCCGAGGGCCAGCACTTCTACCTGCCTCACACTCTTGCTCACGTTCTCCCACCTGTCCAGGGATCGGCTACGCCATCTGCATCATTGCGTTTTACATTGCCTCCTATTACAATACCATCATGGCGTGGGCTTTGTTCTACCTCATCTCCTCCTTCACGGATGAGCTTCCCTGGACCAGCTGCAGAAACGACTGGAACACCAACAACTGCACGGACTATTTCTCCAGCCAGAATGTCACCTGGACCAGCAATTCTACCTCCCCAGCCGAAGAATTTTATACGTAAGTGCATGTAAGTGGAGAGACAGCCCTGCCAGAAAAGACAGGGTGGAGAAGCAGACGAAGAGGAGGAGTCAGGGGTCCTGAATACGTCCTGCTCTCTCTGCATGCCTTTTTGAGTTGCTGTCGGCCTCAAGGCAGCACCATCACAGGGCGGCTTTTCAGACTCAGGCTCAGGGGGACCTCCCCCCCGCTTGCATCAGCCTCATACCCCCTTGAGTAGGATCAGGCGCACTTGCTCCTGAATCACTGCGGCGGTGCTGGAAGTTTGCAAGCATGGGACACGTACCCCCACAGCGCCTTGGGAGCTTGCCGCTCAAGCCAGCCACAACGTCCCTCTCCTTTCTGTTTCAGTCGCCACGTTCTTCAACTGCACAGAGCCAAGGGGCTGGAAGACCTGGGCGGGATCAGCTGGCAGCTCACACTCTGCCTTCTGCTTATCTTCACCGTCGTGTACTTCAGCATCTGGAAGGGGGTCAAAACATCTGGAAAGGTGAAGGGCAAGGCCTAACTGGGCCAGGAAGTGTGCCTGGTGGTCCGAACACATGGTGAAAGTTGCCTTGTTCTTCAAACAGAGGGTGGTTGTGATTGTGTTCCTCCAAACAGGGATGGCTTCCGAGGGCAGGCATGTCAAGTTGCCAGCCGCACCTTCTCCTTGGAGCAGTCTGAGGCTGCCGGTCCCAGGATCTGGGCCGACGCTCAGCAACAATCCCAGCTTTCCGAGGTGGCAGCTCTGGCCATGTGCCTCCTGAGAAGGGGGTCATGGCGGCCAGCTATGCGCCTGGGAGTCCACATCAGTGGGCGCACAACAGGTGTGGAGAAGGGCTGCTCAAACCCAGTGGTGCTGGAGCCATCTCCTGGCTTTCTGGAGCAGCCAGAACAGGTCCAGGCACCTCCCCGAGGCCAGATCGGTGGGCAGCTAGCACGGGAGCTTGGGGATTCTGCCCCTGCAGGGCATGCTGGACCGAGGCTGCCTCCCGGGACAGGGCAAAGGTGTGGGCACCGCCATCTTTATCCTCCACAGCTGGAGTTTTCTTCCACTGAATTATCAGCCAGCGCCATGTGGATGTCTCCTCTGCACAGGTCGTGTGGGTGACCGCCACGTTCCCTTACATCATCCTCTTCATCCTCTTAATACGGGGTGCCACCTTGCCTGGAGCTTGGAGAGGCGTCCTGTACTACCTGAAGCCCG
Organism: Varanus komodoensis; assembly: GCF_004798865.1. Lineage (NCBI taxonomy): Eukaryota > Metazoa > Chordata > Lepidosauria > Squamata > Varanidae > Varanus > Varanus komodoensis. Next base: position 20,487,946 of record NW_025335587.1, read on the forward strand.
ACTGGCAGAAACTGCTCTCCACTGAGGTAAAGAGAAGAGAGCAGGAGGCGGTGGGGAAGATGGGCTTTCTCAGAGCCCCAGGTCCAAAGAATACAAACTGCTTGAGGGGTCGCAGGAGCTAGACGCTCCAACCCTCCACCCAGGAGCGAAACTCCATTGCAGAAAAGCTTGGAGAAGGGGGCACTTTCCCATGGTAGGCAGGCGCTGAAGGCCATGGGGTGAGGATAGAATTGCAAAATTGCCAGCAAATTTTCGCATAAAACTCTTATTGCCAGGAGCAGAGTCTTAACCTCTTAAAGCTCTTTCAACCTCTTAGAAGGACGGAGAAACTGCCCAAAATCCCTCAATGGCCAGTGGAGCAAACCCAGGAGGCCAGAGTTTCATCGCCCTGGCTCTGGCAGCTCTTTCTGAGCTTTTCCAAATACTCCTCTGCAGATGCTGCAGTTCAGCAGCGGCAAAATCCTGTCCAACTGAGCCTTACCTGGCAGAAAAAAACTAGTGCTGTGTCCGTGCATCGTTTTTTCCTGCATCGTTATGGAAGGCCCCAGACTGGGGGCGGGGGGGGGGATGCAGGTCTGGGGCAAGAAGAGAGCCCTCCGCCCTTTAAGTAATAAATACGGCAAATGCTGAGATTATGGGTTCTAATATTTGCCAGCCAGCAGCTGATAGGGAAGGGTTCGGGGAAGAGGAAATGAAGACACACCGTTCTCTGATAAAGCCGCGTCTCCAATAAGGCCGTGGCCTCCCTAAAAAGTAATAACGGGTGCTGGCATTGTACTGCCCGCGTCTGAAGTGAGCCGAGGGCAGATTGTCATCTCTCCAAGGCCGTCTGTCTCGCTGGGAAGCTGCTGGTGCTCCTGTAAAGGGGAGGGTGCAGAAATTTGGGCCGTGCTAGGCTCCTAGACTTGCGGGGGCAGTGGATGGGGAAAGCGTTAGCTTGGCCTTGGGGAAAGAGGCAACTGAAGGGACTGGCCAGGAACGAGATTGGGGCGTGGATCCAGGATGCGGCAGCAACTAAAGGATTCGGAAGGGATTGCACAGGCCTGTGCAGCTTTGGCGCACGTCTTGTCTTAGTGAGTTGTGCCGGCCGGGGTGGCCCGGGGCGGTGTCCCTCGCCTTCTGACCCAGCGCCTCTCCAGCAATGCAGTCTGTTTCGGCGGGCATTCCTTGCAGACTCTTGACAAGGATGCGTGAGGGGGGAAGGTGAGAGGGTTTGCCCTGCACAGCCCAGCATGGTCATGAGTGGATACTTCCTGTCTCTGAGTCGTCCTCTTTCCCTGAGCCACCTCTCTCTGTTCATTTTGGCAGGTGTGGGTGGACGCAGCTGCCCAGATCTTTTTCTCTCTCGGTCCAGGATTTGGGGTCCTCCTGGCCTTTGCAAGCTACAACAAGTTTCACAACAACTGCTACCAGTAAGCGTGATGGCGAAAGCTAATCCCCAGGAGCATAAGACCCTCGGTCTGGGGAGACACAAGGGACTCTGGGTTGGATGGACCCAGACCCAGAACAGGGGAGTCCCCCAAGCTCCTGCGTGCACGAAAGGGCGACCCAGATGTCTGTGGGCTTGCTGAAGGAAGCCTACAAGGAAAGGTTTAGATGTCTGACACGATTCGGCTTAGTGAAAATGGGGCATCAAAGGAGGGATGACGGAGGGGAACAAGATTCTGACTGGTGCGGAGAGGGAAGCTTTTCTTCCATTCACGATACGAGAGCCCAGCCGAGCCATCCCAAGAAGCTGGTGGGGGATTCAGGCGAGATAAAAGGGCTTTTCCACTCAGGCCTGGGTCATGTGCTTCCACGAGATGTGGAGGTGACCCCCACACCCATGTGGAGGGCTTTAAAAGGGGACCAGACGAACTAAAGCTATCAACGGCTCCTAGTCCTGCTGACCAGCGCAGACGCTACCTCCAGTATTGGAGACAGTGTGCCTGGGTCCACCACTTGCTAGGGAACATGGGTGAGATGGTGCTGCTGCACTCCTGCCCTGCAGATGGGCTTCCTGCAGGGAGCCGGTTAGCCACTGTTTCAAGAGAAGGGCAGTGCAGAAGGGGCCTTTGCTCAGATGCCACTTGGTTCTTCTCATGTTTTGACCGGAAACGCAGCAGCAGCAGCGTCCACCCGGCGGTTGCATCCATTCAGCCCGCAGCCTCCCATCCTGGCCTGCAATCCCATTCAGCTTCTCTCGGTGCTTTCTTTCTCCAGGCAGGACAGCCATCCCAGCTGGAGGGAGAGGGGGCTCGGCGCAGGCACCTACTCCCAGCAGAGCTCAATTCTCAGAAGGCCCTTCTGGTTTTCTTCGCAGGGATGCTCTGGTCACCAGCACCGTGAACTGTGCGACGAGCTTCATGTCCGGATTTGTCATCTTCACCGTGCTGGGATACATGGCTGAGATGAGGAATGAGGAAGTGTCGGAGGTCGCCAAGGATACAGGTACCCCTCTGTTTTCTACCTCCCGAGACATCGCCTGTGCCTTTTCACGAAGTCAGCACTTTAGTCACCACTGTACCTTGGTAGGCAGGAGAGTCTGCACAAGAAGGGCCAGATCCAGCTAACGCAGGCCCCCAGCATGGCGCTTGGAAGGGGAGGTTCCTTCTTTGGCCTGAGACCCTTGGAGGGCCGTGACAACGCCGGCCATCAGGGTCAGGAGAAGACAACACTGGGCTGGTTGGATTCCTGGTCTGCTGGATTCATGAAGGAGGCAGCTTCCTGTGTGAACATGCTTTCAGAAGACGATGGAGCGGGGTCCCCTTGGCTAAGCCCAAGGGCCAAGTCCTCAGACGCCCACCAGAATGCTGGCCAAGTGGAGGGGAAGAAAGCTGAAGACCACCTCTCTCAAGCAGGTTCCCCAGAAGGTTCCTCCTGCATCTACCTACCAATGAAGTGCTCCAAGCTGCCCTTTGGGGGATTCTTGGCCTGGCACATTTAGCTTTGGGTCCTCCTCACTGGAATGCCACACCCAGGAGCTGCCCTCAGACAGAATCCAGCCCTTGGGAGAAGGTTGGCAGTTGACTATGTTGCAGGCAATGCTACCCACGGAGGCAGCCAGCCACCCGCACCCTGCCAGGGCCTGACGGGACGGTTGGACGGCCTGCCTCCGGAGTAGCCCATCAGGTCAGCCTGCCCACCCATCAGCCTATCTTCACACGATGCTTCTGTTGACGTAAGCCATCACTCCTGGCTGCAACAGCCCATGCCTTGGTTACACAAAGGCTGGGTCACCGGAAGGTGGCCTTTGGAAGGCTTCCACTGGTCCCGAAATGTGTCAGCCTGGACTTTTAAGTATAGCCAGTTTATAGTTTGTCAGATTTATTCTATTTTGGTGAGGTAACTCTGCCCTGGGAATTTGTTCAAGAGTGGGTGGGGTCTACATGCCTAAAATGAAAATTAAAAATACATAAAAATTTGGTGAGTCCGTGGCTCTGTTGCAATGGCTCTTAGGAGGAGCTTCCGGTTTGTTTCCTAGCACAGTTCAAAGTGCTCGTTATTGCTGGATCAGGACCAGGTTCTTTAGCGGATTTTCCACGTCAACCTGTCTGCCCGCTCAGGCCTTTGAAGTGTTTTATTTTCCAGGTATTTTAACAATTGATTTTGACTGTCATATATATTTTGTGAAATTTTAAATCGATGTTTTAAGCTGCTGTGCTGTCCGTATTTTTGTATTGTAGTCTAATGTACACTGCCCAGAGAACATGGCTTTGAACATGGCTTTGAACATGGCTCTGGACCCAGTCACTGTGCATCTTGTAGCACACACATCTTTCTGGGGACATGGGACACAAGGATGACTCCTTTAAATGTCAGACTGAAAGCTGGAGTGGGGACACAGCCCCACTGCCACCGGGCCACCCCCCCACTGCTGGGGAGCGACAGACGCACTCTGGATGGAGCAAGTGCGGATTCCTGTGCTCAGGTGACGGGCAGCCATCTTGACTCCGTTCTCTGCTCCGCCAACAGGACCCAGCCTCCTCTTCATCACCTACGCGGAGGCCATCGCGAACATGCCTGCCTCCACCTTCTTCGCCATCATCTTCTTCCTGATGCTGATCACTCTCGGACTGGACAGCACGGTGAGCAGGGGGCATCCGCGGGCGCAAAGGCAGCATCTTTGCAGACTCATCCCGGGGGGGGGGTCCTTCCCCACGTCCGCTTGGGTGGAGAACCTTCAACAGTATTTTCTTCTATTTCTTTTATTTATCGGATCTTTTAAAACTGCCCGTTAGCATCACGCTTTCTCCCTGCGTTTGGGGAGGTGGAAGGCATGATCTCAGAGCAACCCTTGATGGTGAGGGGATCTAGGCCAAGTATAGCCTGCCTGAACTGGCAGGCTTTGGCCTTCTTCCCTAACATGCCATTAGTGCTCAAGCCATGGACTACAACATCATTTTCACCTCCCTGCAAACCCGCTGGGCAGCTTCTGCAGCCCAGCATCTTCAAGCCATGTCTGACCACGACTCCCGTTCTCCTCAGCCATCCAGGGAACTGCAGTCAAACACACCTGGGGGCACCAGCACCCAGGTAGAGGGCAGGTTTCCTAACCGCTTCATCTTTCCTAACTCCTCAATGTGCATCTTCCAGTTTGCGGGCCTCGAGGGGGTGATCACCGCGGTCCTGGACGAATTCCCACACATCTGGAGCAAACGGCGGGAGCAGTTCGTACTCTGCTTCATCGTGACCTGCTTCATGGGCGCGCTGTCCACGCTGACCTTTGTGAGTAGCTCTCCATTCGGGACCAGTCGAGCGATCCCACAGTTTGAGGATGCGCGAGCGTGGGCGGCTCCCTGGCTCTGCCGTTCGTTCTGTCGGTGCAAATGGCACCGTGCTGGACAATCAGCACTGCGGGCGATGCGTAAGAAGGGAATCCGGCTCAAGTCCCATTTACGTGACGGGCAATGAGCATTTTGCCAGAGATCCGCCGGCCCAGTTTGAGTCCGTGGAACAAGAGAGGGGAGCTGCAACTGGGTGGCATATCAATGTTTTTAAAAGATGAATAAATGCCCAGGCTTGTGCTCACGCGAAGCACAAGCGCGAACGCTGCAGGCAGCTGCCCTGACTCTAGCGACTCCCCTACAGGACTCCTAACCTCAGCATCTCCCAGCCTACGTGTCTGGAAGGTCCCGGGTTGGGGAACAGCTGCCACTCAAGGTGTGCTTGGGCACGTTCCCTGCGTTGGTGTGCAATCCAATGTTTGTGCCGTCCTTTGGAGTAATCTCCTTGTTTTCCTCACGCCTGCTCTGGTCTGCGGGCAGCCTCCGTGTGCTGCGGAACCAAGCTAAGAACGCCACGTGTCCAAGGCCCCAGGAGGGAAAGCAGCTGCGAGGGTGGGCGTGGGCAGTGGGTTGTGGCCTTGGGGTTGGGGCTGAACATCTGGATTTCCATCCCTGGCATCTGCAGGACCCCTGCTGGAAGCTCTGAATTTCTGCCCCTCAGTGCTGATAATTCTAGGCCAGAGAGACAGGTGATCTAAGCCCTCAGGCCGTTTCTTCTGCTCCTAAGAGAGGGAATCAGACGATCGTTTCATAAATCAGCTACAACTGTTCCGCGTGCCATTATCACACTGGTAAAAATCATCCTATGGAGGACGGCTTGCAGTAGACGGCTGCGCCTAGGACTGCTGCAGCCCGTTAACAGCCTTCTCATGAGTCTGGGCTGCAACTGTTTTCAAATACAAGGCGCTGTTCTCAAAGCAGTCAGAGGCACCACGGCCATTGCTAAGTGACGACAGCGTTCTGGGAATTGGTGGGGATGTTGAGACCTGCCTAGTGCTGAGTAACAGAGGAGGTCAATCCTGCTTCCAAGAAGGGCTTGGTGTGTTTGCTGTTGCTCCTTGTATGTGTTGTTGCACTGCCAACAGACTGGATCAGGCGCCAGGCCGGACTGGAGATAAATAACTGATATCTAGCATAGACTGGCGTCTCCTTGGACTGGCAGCTCCGTTTTCTTTTTCTTTTTTGCATCAAGTTTTATCAAGCGATTCCTCCTTGCTCCAGAAAGCTTCCTGTGTACTAGGAGACCCCGGCTCCCGGCAACACCCTTCCCTTTGAGCAGGCTTAGGTCCGGCAGGAGAAAGAGTCGAGAAGCAGGGTTCTGCCTTTAACCTTTCAGTCACTGGGGGACGCACCTTTGAGGTGCTCTCCAGGGGGGAAATATAGAGGCACAGGTTCCATCCACCTCAAGAGACGCATCTTCCATTTTCTGTGTGATGAATGCCTAGCAGGGAGCCAAAGAAGCGGGCCGTTCACCCCCTTGAGGACCGCTCTGGCAGTGCCGGGACGGAATGGAGCACCAGCGCATTTCCAGCTCTTGCTCTCTCTCGGTCTCTCGCACATATCCTAAAGGGTTACCCGGCTGCGGTCGACTTCCCTTCTGGGAACTGGAAGCAAGCCTGGTGTTTCCCATGCCCTCTTTTCCCCCCAGGGCGGCGCATACGTGGTGAAGCTGTTTGAAGAATACGCCACAGGGCCGGCTGTGATAGCTGTGGTCTTCCTGGAAGCCATTGCGGTGGCTTGGTTCTACGGTGAGCTTAATCGCATTTCGGCGAGTCTCCCAAAAGCATCCTTGCAACAGACGCAGGTGTCCCACAAAGTGCAGCATGGGCGGGGGGGGGGAACAGTCTTCCCATGGGTTTAATTACCTCCTAAGGGAGGCTTTGGTCTGTCTTGAAATCTGCCCCAAAGATCTAGCACAAGATCTTGCATCCAGACGACACGCCGGCTTCCATAAGGTTGCAGCTGATTCCGTGGGAATAGCTGGGAGTACAAGGCAGTGTGGGGTGGTCAGGAAAAGCGCCTTGCCTCTCAAAAGCAGCCCTTGGGGCACAAGGGACTTTCCTAAATCCTCGTCTTTGGGCCATTTTCCATGGCTCTTCCCCTCCATTTTCTCACCTCACGTCTCTCCTTGCAATGGCCCTGCTATCTCCCCGGTCCCAAAGTCAGGCAAAACTGAGGAATATCCAAAATCACATGGTGTAAAGGGCAGAGAAAGTCCCATGATGCAAAGAGAATAATGTTTTATTTCTTGGCGCGGCCCTTGGCTTCTGTTTTGTAATCTTTGTCTTGCATAAACATAGCTCCTCTCTTATCTGCTTCTCTCGTAACAACTGAAGAATCTACACACAATTTCTGGAGGGTCTGCCTTTCTTTCCTGCTTACATTAAAACCCGGGCAGGAACTGATGCTTGTTTTTCCCAGTTCCTGATCTTTCGAAGGCTTGTATAGCCAGATCTTCAGGTCCAAGAGGCAGAAACATGGACAAAGTTCTAAAATCAACAGTGGAATCTGTTTATTTTGACACAGGGCCTCCAAAATAGTGCGCAGACACCGTTTCCTCAGGACTCTGCACAAATGCATGATTGGCCAACTTTTAGGTCGCTGCAGAACAGATGTCCAGATGTGTTGGACTCCATCCTCAATAGACCACATGGGTTTGGACTGCATTCATTGAGTGCCGTGTTGCCCAAACCCAATCTACACTCAAGTGCAGAGAGTAGGTTGCTCTTGAACCGAGGCTGATTGGCGTAGATGCAGGTTATCGTGTTGTCTGAACCCAGCTATGCTAACAAGACATGGTTTGTTCATGACAAGAGAACTCATGGTTTGTTACTAGCCTGTGAACTGTGGTTTGTTCACCATGGTTTGTTGTGTTATCTGAGCCTTCAACAGCCTCACCAACCCTTGAATGTGGGTTATTGTATTATCTGAACCCAGTTGATGTACTGGACTACAATTCCAATAGCTATTGCTGGATGATGGATTTATGTGAACATTTTAGGTTTACAGAAAACTCTTTGGTAAGGAAGAACGGCTTGCCAGTGCTCTGGAATTCAGAATCCAAAGTGTTCCTCTGCGTCCTTTTGAGCCACTCAATCTAAGGTGTAGCAGCGTGAGACTAACTTGGGTACTATCCCTGGTAATTCTGCAGGCATCACCCAGTTTTGCAGTGACCTGAAAGAGATGCTTGGATTCAGCCCCGGATGGTTTTGGAGAATCTGCTGGGTTGCCATCAGCCCCATCTTCCTCTTGGTGAGTCTGTCCGAACATAGGAATAAAGGACACTGCCTCCCCGTCCGACAGAGTCTCTAACTGGCAAACCAGCCACGTGCCTTTTCTTGAGAGGCATCTTATGGCAAAATATTATGAGATGGTGATATTTTCTTATAGCTTAAAGTGCCCAGGTTGCATTATTTTTCGGGGGTGCCTTCAACCCCCTGCCAACAGACTTTATCCGAGATTTTTCCATCCCAAAAACAAAGTATTAAAAATCAACCAAATCAGCACACCACCAGTGGCGCAACAGCCTCTGGTACTGCATGCCACGTGGTAGCATTCACGTGACCCAAAATGTAGCATTCTGACTCTACACTGACACCCAGAACACAGTTTTGGCCCTTGTGTGCTTTTCTCAAGGTTTTCGGGGATGCTACTCCGTCAGCTTGTATCTTCTAAAAATAACACGGAAAGCACAGATCCTACCATTATTCTAACAGAAAATACTCTTTAAAAATGTGCCAATGCTTCCAAACAAGTGGTAAATGAAAACAAATAAAAATAAATATAAAAAAATAAAAAGCTACTGTCGTGACCTGGTTTGCATGTAACATCAACCCAAAGTTATGTGTGAACCCTGCACTATGGTTTAAGCATGGGTTAGCCCAACAACAAACCACAGGTTCTCTTCCTGGGTTATTTGCGGTTAACAACTTAAACTACAATACAGGATTCACATGTCACAACAAACCATGATTCAATGGAAACCCATATTCTGGGTTGATGTGAACCAGGCCACTGTTCTTGCAATATCCATGACTATCAGCAGTTAGCATATGTTGTCGTTGTTGTTTTTTTAACAACACTGCGATTATCACTATGACTTGATGCAAGGAACTTGCATAGCCATTTCCACACAACCAGGAACAGGGGTGGGGGTTGTGGGAAGCCTGTGTTCCCTAAACAAAGACCCCTGCTTCCTCCCCACACCTCAGAACAATGCATGGCAAGCCGCTTTTGAATATGAGAAAAAGCTCAAAAGGAGATGGCAACATCTGGGGTTGGGGAGGCAAAGGGAGGAGGGTGGAGATCCAAGAGCAAAAGGCGTAAGTGGCATTCCCAGCCCCTTGAATGCATCTGAAACTGCTCTTTGGATCCTGCAGCTATTGACACAGGATAAAATCCAACACAAGTTCAAGACTAACTTAAATTCAAGCTCAAGTAGGACTTGCTGCTGTTGTGGTAACTTGGACGAAAGCCTTCCAAAATGGTCCCGTTCTTGACGGCCCTGCTCAGCTCCCTGTAACGTCAAAGGCCGTGGACGCATCTTATCCATAGTGGTTCATTCACTCTTCAATTTAAAATCAAATAAAAGGAAGCCAGTCGAAAAGCAGTTACTGACTGATGCCTTCCAAAGTTTAAAAAAATAGGCCGCATCCTTTGCAGATGGAAGGGGAGGGGTAAGGCAGAAACTAGACACTGTTCTTGCGGCAGTCTGTCGAAGCCGTTCCTAGCACTATTAAACAAAGGCTCAGTGCCCCGTTCCCAAATTAGCTCACTGTGTTCTTAGTGCAGTTAACACTACGCATCAGGCCAGAACGGAGAGGCGTGAGGGTTATTGATGGCAAAAGCTGTCCTCACGTCAGGCTGGCTTGGTGGTTCGAAAACAACCCTGCTGGAATGATTAATGCACGTTTAACAAATTTCCATTTTATAACCAGAAGAGGAAAAGGTATACATAAATGTGTAACCACATCAATCTTGCTTATACACACAGAAACACACACTAGCCTTTATGACGGGAAAACACGCATCGAAAGGGACGATGCGTCCAGGTTCTGTGGTTGCTTGGTAGAAGTGGAGAGTCCGGTGTAAAAATGGCCAACCGGCCACTGTATCTCCGGTGGACTCCCTGATGGCCCCAGGATGCCCGTTCAACAGTGTGGGGGCCTACAGCCCCCGCTTACAGCCCAGGTTCCACTAGTTGCTTGTTCTCTCTGCCAAGAAGTGATTTGAAATCGTCACTTGTAGAGAGCAAGACCTGAAAGTGGGAAGGACCAGGGTGCCGGAAGTGTGGTGTTGGGGTTAAGAGGGCTGCCCTGGGGCTCAGGAGTTCGGGGCTCCAGTTCCCACTTGTTCATGGAGCCAACTGGGTGACGCTGGGCCAGTCGCCTGAGTCTCAGTCTAATCTACCTCAGAGATGTGAGGAAGAATGAAGGGGATTCTTGTAACCCACCTTGGGTTCCTTGCAAGGGAAGAACGGTGGGACAGAAAGGTAACGCGGTAATAGTCGTGGAGTCATGCTGCCTATTTGCGGCAAAGAGCTCCAACAGCAGATTACAAAAGATAATTAAAGGCATAATCTGGGCATGATTAGTCAGAAAGACTGTCCCGCAGTTTCTTTCAAGCCCAGGTGAGTTAGTATGTCCCTAGGATCGGCTCCCCATGAAGAAGGGTTTGGATGTGGGGAAAGAAGATTCTGTATGGCTTCAACGACATCAAGGCTCAGCACGGTCGGGCACATGCTGGGAAGCTCAGCTGGCCCCCCACTGGCAAGAGCCCCCCAGACTCGCTCCTCCTCTCCAGCAATGCAGCCTGCCTGTTCCCCTGCTTCTCGCTCTGATCCAGGAGAGGGTAATGGCGAGGAGGAGGAGGAGGAGGGAAAGATGCTGCATCCGCCTTGCTCGGGCGGTGAGGAGCGAGAGCAGCTGGTGCCACGGGGGGGAATAAGGTCGCCCTCTCATGCGCCCGAGCGCCCTCCAAAAGCAGGAGCCAGCGCTCCGGATGGGCCAGTACGATGCCTCTCTGTCCTCCCTCAACCTGAAGGGGAGCCACATTCCCACCGCCGCTCCTCTTTCAACCCCTGCTCCAAATCCCACTGGAACTCGATGTGCCAGCCCGTCACATGCTGGGCTGAGAGGCTGCTGCTCTTACACCTTTGGCACTGCTCCCAAAGAAAGCTTCTGCCCAGCTTCTTGGAGGCCCAAATTTGCTACCTTGTGCAGAGACTTCTGCTCCCCATTAATAACTATTTTGGCCGCTCTCCAGTTCATCATTTGCAGCTTTATGTCCAGCCCTCCAGAGTTGCGCCTCTTCAACTACACGTATCCATACTGGACCATGGTTTTGGGCTACTGCATCGGGACGTCGTCCTTCATCTGCATTCCTTTGTACATGGTCTATCGGCTGGCCAGCACGCCGGGAACACTCAAAGAGGTACACCCACAGACCACGTTCAGGAAAATGGTGGGGGGGGGGGGGCTAAAGGGACTCTGCTTTTCTCTCGCGTGGTCATCAAACATGTGAACGGGTTGTTATAACACGGGGCATCCTGGGATGGGTTCATTCTTCTCCTTGAAGGGATGGTCTTCATAGCCATGCCCTGAAGGCAATTTGGAAAAATGTAGCCTGCAGGAGACTCACAAGCGAGACAGGGGGGCAACAGCACCCCCCCGCCCATGCTCCCCAGCAAGTGGTGTGCAGGGAAAGACTGCCCCTGACAGTGGAGTTACCACCCGGGACCCTTTGCTTCCATGCATTTGTCCATTTGCCTTTTAAAGCTGTCCTACTGGCCATTTCCCATCTTGTTGGAGGGAATTCCTTACATTACAAAGTCCTTCATGTTCTCCGACCTGAACTTCTCGCTCTTTAGCTTCGTGTGAGGACCCCATGGGGTTCTTAAAGCATGAAGGAGGGAAGAAAATGTTTTCCTCTCTACTTTTTCCGAACCAGGCATACTCCTGGAAAGCTCTGGCATCTTTCTCCTCACTCGCCTTTTTCTAAGCCACAGATGTTCAGATGTTAGATTTTTTCCTCTGAGGAAAAAAGGTGCTCTAGCCCCTGGATCGTTCTGGTTGCCCCTTTCCTCACTTTTTCCAATTTGAGTTTTCATCCACAAGGAGCGGGTCCTTTATAAAGGAAACGGGTTTTAATGGCTCATTCAAGGCTGGCCCTTGACAAAATACTTTGCACTGTAATGGGGGACAGTATATTCAGGAAATCAACTCTCTCTCGAAACAAGCTTATTTCCCACCTTGTGTGGCTTGCCAACCCAGCCAGGGCGGCTTATAGCTGTAATTAACTACTGTGCTTGCATGCGTAGGCTTCCTGGAAATCTTCGGGGTCTAATTTCGACAGCAGCCCTTAAAGCCACACAGCCATATGTGTGAAGCTTCTCAGAGCAGTCATAGTTCCCAGAACCCTGTGCTACCCTTTATAATAAAAACATAATGCACAAGTAGGTTAAAAGGCCTGCAACGTATGGATGAAAAGGACAAGATGATTATCCTGCATAAATTAGCCCCTCTGTGGAGTTTCTTCTGGACTACCAAGAGATTCAAGCGATGGCCCTTTCAGAGTCGAACTGCCCCCAGTGACGTTCCCCTTTGGTAAAGCCAAGGACTCAGCAAGCTCTTCTGCTGGTTGCCTCTGAGTGGCATCCGGCGTTGTTCGGCATTCAGTGGGAAATTCTGGAATGAGCTTTTGGATGTCCTCCTTCCAATGCCACGATCCTGTCTCAAACAGATGGCAGGCTGGTCACTGATGCGCATTCTCTCTCTCTCTCCCTGCAGCGTATTCTGAAAAGCATAACTCCAGAAACAGCCACAGAGATTCCCATCGGCGGCATCCGCATGAATGCTGCTTAAGAGGCCCTGCTTAGTTTGGTGGATGGGGGAGAGGCAGGGCTTCCTTGCCTCTCACATCGCTTTAAGCTCTTTCCCAAAGAACGGATTTCCACCGAGAAGCATATGTGTGACGGAGGCGCGAGTCTGGTGACGAAACGGTTTAGGCCTCCACGCGTTTCCAAGAGAAAGACTGGCTGCGCTCCTTGGCACATCAGACTCTTTTCAGTTCGCATTACTGCACTGGTTCTGTTTCGGAAATGAGAAGATATACGAGTGTGAATGAGTACCCCTGACTCCATATCCATGATCAGGGGGCTGTCTGAATGCATGCGTAGTTAACTCAAGCCTCTGTCAGACAACTGTCGAAAGTTAGAATTATATTTAGCATCCCTCTGTCTGTGCCAGCACGCCCCTTAATTCTCTCAGTGTGACCTTGTAACAGGCCTTCCTGCTGTATTTGTTTCCATGGATCCATTTTCAAATAAGCTGAAGAAATACCGGAACGGTTCATTCCATGCTGCAAGCCACATCTTATCCAATTAGTACTGAGTTTCACTGCTTGAATGGGCAGCCCAAATCCTGGAAGAGGGATACTACTGAAAAACTCTGTGAGTGAGCCGTGGCTTGAAATTGCTAGGAAGGACACTGAGTGTCGGGGCACACAGAAAACAAGATCTTTGCACCCCAGAACACAGGTAGATCAGAGGAAGCGGAAAGGCAGAGCCCTCTAGCAAGTCATGTACATGCACCTTTATTTTGGGGAGGGGGTGGGTTTAATGGGAGCTGCAGGCATGCTTACATGCTTCCTCTCCGGGGCTGGAACGGTGTGGTCCAGACGCTGCTGACCACCTACAGCAGTCCTAGCGGCGGCCTTGAACTCAGCTGACTGGTGAAACGGCCGTGGTGTGAATCCTTTCACCGTCAGCCAGGCTGGGCGTGGCGAGGGGTCCGTTCACGAGCTCCTGCCTCCCTCTCGGCAGCAGGATATCCTGTCCCCTTGTCATAAAGGGGCAGTATTCAAGGGAGTCAGCGCGGTCAGTGTATGAGAGCAGCTCAGCCTGGAATTAGTCCTCCGGCGGAAGACCAGGCTTCTTTCGCTTAGGTATCAGAAAGCCTGTGGCACTTCCTTCCACTGTTCCGAAAGGGCAACGGCAGAACATGCGAGCCCTTCTCCTTCGGCACCATCGAAAGAGCGACCCCCCACATCTCTTGCTCAATTGGCGAAGTGCCTGGAGATGGAATAAGCACCACCTTGGCAGAACGGTGCCACCTCCCTGTTTCCGGCAGGTGTGTGTTCGCGGGGTCTCTCTTGAACCTGGTATACACTACAGTCCAGGGTGTAACAGGATGGAAGTAAGGGGTCGGGTCCTCCTCTTCCCGAGCTTCTTTTTATGAGCACTAAACTCCAAACCTACAAGCTGGTGACGCCATGCGGGGGGGGGGGGGGTGCTGCTGCAGGAAGACAAGTTGTATAACTACCCGTCCTGTTGGGCTTTGCTAACCTTAACACACATTCTGCTGAGAGGAGAATTTATTAGGCCCTAGGACAGCTGTTGCTTGTTCTAAACTTGTCTCTCAGTGGCACTGCATGTCGAAGACAACAGTATTAATTTCTGCCACGTGAGCATAACCCACTGAGGATTTCAGCTGCGTGGGGCACGTTAAAAATATTGGGACTTGAGAGAGAGGTTCATTTGGGAACCGCTACCCTTCCTCTGCGAACTGGGACTGTTCTTTTTTTTTTTTCTATGGAGAAATTAAAACTGGAGTTTTATTTTACAAAACGAAAGTATTCCTCTATCTTGTATATAAGGCGCCTATATTAATTTATGTTGCTGCTTCGGTTACTGAATGTCCCAAGCTGGAGTGTAAGTCATAAGTATGTGCCTTGCATTGTAAACTGTGGTTGTAAGCGATTTAATATCACAATAAAATGGCCGTTGTCCTCCCCTGTCTAGTGGGGAAATGATTTATTAAAATTAACTGAGGCTCAGCCAGAGGACATCTGAAGTAGGCCTTTAGTTGACTTGGAATTCTCCACGTAGATGCGCAGCATCCGCCAGGCATGGGGGGTCATTTCGGCCACAGAGTCTAAGCACTTGCAGAAATCCAGATGTAATCCAGTGACCTTCCAGTCCCTGCTGGGTCTGACCACTGACCGCGAGGACGTTTCTCTTGAAATTCAGTGGAAAGATGCCTCACTGCTGGTGAAGCTCATGATTCCACGTCCCACAGTCTTCTGAGACGGAGAACACAAACCCCTCTTCTCTTTAACAGCACTTGAGGCATCTGAGAAGCGCTATTAAATCCCTCATCATTCTTCTCAAGAAAGGCTGATTAAGCGGATGGCTTTCACACTTCTTTTAAGAGGCCCTTCTTAGGCTTGGGAATCTGCTGTGACATCTCTCTGTTCCGGAGAAGTCTGGCTGGTCCACACAGGTCTCGCTAAAACTCTCCCCAAACAGTGGCCTGAAGCACACACCTGTGCCCGGGCATGGCAGGAGACAGGTAAGCCAATTCACGGATCCATTTCCTGCAGTGAGTAGGTGATCTGGTGCCCTGCGGTGTTTTGGACTACAGCTCCTCTAAACCCCAGGCAGCAGTGCCCGGGGCCAGGAATCTTCAAAACTACAGTGCCCGCTCCAGGTGCTTTGGTCAATCTTAACGGTTCCTTAGAACATTTTGAACAAAACCAAGCCAATTAGCTCTGTAGGGTTTTACATGGTGAGCAGTGGAGAGACCTCCAACAAACTTCAAAGAGTGGCAGTTGAACACCAGGTAGAGAGAGATTTAATTTGGAATATTATATACGATTTCCCATTTTTAAAATCCCAAAGCTGTTTACTATCCGTTATAAAACAGTGCATTAGGAGGAGGTTGGGTAAAGCCAGGCTATGCAACGCAGTTTCTAGCCATCATTACAACCACAGGATGGTTGGTACCTGACATATCATGGAGCGGGACATGTGTCAGGAGGGAGGGGGCCACCACTGGAAAAGCCCTGTTGCCAGATGGGGCTTTGGCGGGTGCCGCAAAGACAGCAAAGCCCCATGAAGATTACAGGAGCCAAACAGGTCCAGACAGGGAGAGACTCTCTCAGGCAACCAGGGCCTGAATTAAGCATTTACACAACAGTAATCAGTGGTTCAGCCGCAATCCAGCCTTGCATCACTTGAGTTATGCACACATGGCAAGGTGCTCCATTCCACAGTATTATGGGCTAGCAGCATCTTCTGAACCAGTTGCAAAGGTGGCCCAACACAGCGAACATCGCAGCAGTCCTGCCTCAAGGTCACTAATGCCTGCATTTCAGCCGTTACTCCCTTCCTGCCCGGGAACAGATGCAACTGACGTACCAGGTGAGTGAGAGGTGTGCCATGGCACATGGGCCTTCCACAACAACAGTGAATCTTGAAGGACTCCCAAGCTGCAGATCCCTTCTTTCACGGAGAGCACCACACCACTCAGAATGGGTCAAGTCCCCAACTCCTAGACCAGGAGACACTTAGCCAACAGATCTCAAGCTATCATCGTTAATGAGTTGCTAGTTACTAAACATTTGGCAGGGGGCTTTTTTCCACAATATTTGGTCAGTAAAACCCTCATGTGCTCTCTTTGATGTGCAAGCAAAAACCAAAGAGGCAGAAAAGCGGTGGGTGCTTGGAGTTCGTGGCGTTTGCAGCCAGCAAAGCCGAACCAGAAGCCAGCTCTTTCCTATTGAGAGAACGCTTGCTCTTGCCGTACTTAAAAGCTACGCATGAAACTCCTTGCATAAGGGGGAAAAAGAAACAGCTTGCAAACTGCTAGGAAAGCACATGCCTATTTCTGGAGCTGGCGAAGAAGCCACTACCGTCTCCATAACAACAAGATACAAACTTCCTTCCCGATGGCTTCCCAGGACACGGGAGGAAAACATGAGGTACTCCCAAGACAAAAGAGATCAAGCTTAATCCGGGAAGATAAACATGAGCAGACTCTGACAATACTTTTGTAACAGACCCCAAATGCCAAGGACCCAACAGCACGGCACTGCAGCACCGAGAGGAGTGTGAGAGAAAGAGCGCTCAATTAAAAGCACAGCAGCAAGGTAGCAATGGGGATCCGAAGTTTTCTTTTTTGGAAATTTAAATTGCTCAGGTAATTCGATGCAGGCGAAGCCACTGTTTGAAGAGGTTATGGGGACGTGACGTGGGAAAGAACAGAGTTTCTAAGAGTTTTGTTGAAAATCTAATATGCCTTTTGCCAAGCCAGAGATTAAGGGGGTCTCTTAAGGGCAGCTTCAGAAAGCCCTTGGCATCTTAGCACACAGGGGCTGATCCAGAGACACTGGATTCCCCACAAGCTTGGGGGACTGAGCCAAGATTTAGCATGGGCACGAGACAGAGACAAACAGGACCCCCAATTCAACGTCTCCTTTATTCCAGCAATTCTGTACAGCAGAAAATACAAAACCCAACAGAGAAATTCCAAGCATGCAAGCTCACCAGCGAACTAGAGAGTATTTCGAACAAACCAGTCAAATAGTAAGAATTTCTGCTGCCGCCGGTCTTATTCACATTCCAGGTCAGGATTTTGCGCATCTTCCTGGATACCGTCAGGCGTGGGATCTCAAGGGACCATCATGCACTACATGGGGCTCGGGATGCGATCCACTGAGCTCACTGCCCACACGCAACACGGAGTTTAAACAAGGGACGGGGTGCCCCGGACAGGCGTTCTCCACCCGTCGTACAGATGTCCAAGTTCCTTCCAGCTTCCTTCTACATGGAAGGGCACCATGCTAAGGTCCTCTAGAAAGAGATGGGCAGGAAGTGCGTTCGTGCCCATGTGCCGTTTACGGCCACCAAAGATTCCCCCGTGGCCCCTCGTCACTTCCTGAGACTCTCCCCAAGAGGAAGCCTAGTCCTCCTCCTTTTCCACGTAGGGTTTGGCGCCTGCGCGGGCCATCAGCCGAGCCAGGTAGCGGTCCCTCGCAGACGTGACACTCTCGACATTGCTTCGCTTCGCAAATTTGCTCCGGTTCTCCAGAGGTTTCTCCTCCTGGTCTGCTCCCTCCTTGTGCCTCAGTTCTGGAGACCGCTCGGAGTCCGACGGTGGACCCTTCCTCTCCTCCCCTACGTCTCCCAAGGGCCCGGGGCTGCTGTTTTTCCACTCCCGCTGCCTCTTCTCACTTCTGTCTTCCTTCGCCCCCCTGTCCCGCTCCCCATGGCTAGCCGGCCTTCCCTTCACTTGCTGCTCCCACTCCGAGTACTTGTCCTCCCTGTCTCTCTCTTCCCTCAGTTCCCGGCGATAGTCATCTCTCTCCTTCCTGTCTTTCCTCCTCTGTCTGTCATCCCGTTCTTCCTGCCTCCCGGAAGAATCCTCGGCTCGGGGATGCTCCTCCCTGTCGTGGCCCCTGTGTCTTCTCTCACGCTCTCGTTCCCGGTGTGACCCGCCTTTCTCCTTCCTGCTGCCGTCTTCTCTCTCCGGGTGCCTCGCAGGCACCCTTGCATGGCGGCTTCTCTCCTCGCTCGGCGACCGGGAGCCCCTTCGGCCGGGGCGGTGCTTGGAGTGGGCCTGCCCGTGCTCCTTTTTCTCCCCGGCTCTGCTGCTGCCCCGCACTTGAGCGCTGCTGTCGTCCTCACCGCTGCCCGCTCCCGGGTCGCTGTCGGCATCCGGGTTCCCTTCCCCCTTGGGAGGAAGGGGCGCCCGTGTCGGCTCAATGGGACTGCGGCTCGCTTCTCTGGAGGCAGGCTTTCCGCTGGGCTCTTCTTCTTCCTTCAACCTAAAGGATAAAACATAAGAACTGACAGAAAGCAGGACCTGGGCAGGCCGCCTTACACAGGGTCAACCCTGGGGTCCATCTGGCCCACTACAGCCAACACAGGCCGGCAGCAACGGCTCTCCAGTCTTGCAGGCAGCAGCCGTACCTGGAGGTGCCAGGACAGACCTTAGAGTCTAAGGTCTCTTAGACCCTTCTGCATACAAACAGGCGTTCACCCATTGGCCCCCTCCCCAAGAAACAAGTGCTTCTGACCATGTGCAAAGTGCCTTACCTCAAAAGCTGCCTTATAGCGAGTCAGGCCCTTGTTCCATCTAGCTAGCACGGCTGACACAGGCAGGCAGGCACAGCTCTCCAGCGATTCATGCAAGCTTCCTTCTTAGCCCGCCCTGGAGACACCAGGGACCAGACCCAAGACCTTCAGCAGGCGGAGGAGGTGCTCTGCCTCTCCCCAAAGGGATTTTTTTTACAAGACACACATAAAATGCACTATCTACAAATTCAGAACCACCCTGAACTTCACTGTAAAATATTGCGAGAGGACGACATTCTCCTGACGGGGAGAGGGGCTGGACGGCAGCACACGCACATACGGCTGATGCACCTCCCCATACCCACGCCTAAATTAAGCCGTGGGGGGCTGTTACGCTGGGCACCTGAGGCCAAAGTCTCCATCTTTGGTGGCTGGTCAGGAGGTGACTCTTCAAGGATCGAACCCCTGCCGCTGCCACCTTCGGATCACGCTGAAACTCCCTGACCAGGCAACCCGGATTCGCCGCCAAGTGTTGCAACTTGAATCAGTCCTGCAAACTGGGAAGCTCATCTAACTTGTCTGAGACGCTCTTGCTGTGTTGGAAAGCTTGTCTCGGCTGTGCCAGACATGGGGGGGGGGGGAGTTCTCCCCCACCGCAGCAGCGACGATCCCCCCACATCTGAGATTAGTGCAGCCAGCTCCATGAGGACACTTTCGTGCGCACCTCTTCCTTTATACGGGCTGCTTGTTTTACTGAGTTTATGGAGCTGTGCTCTGTGGCCACGGTTGCGTCCCACGGACACGCCATGCCAAAGGCAAAGCATTCCTGGGGATCAGCAATGCCTCAAAGGAAGCCTGGAGGCAGCACCGATTCAGCCAAAAAGGGAACTTCTTTCTCACCTGCCTGCAGCGACGCCAATTGCCAATTACGAGGGCAAGGCAGTCAGCCCAAAATCTGAAAAGGTGCTGGCACTGATGCCTGCACAGCGTACTGGGCCATCCATTTTAACACAACCTCAAGAAATGGACAGAGATCTCTCTGGTCTGCGGACTCACAAAGCAATGTTTTGGAGCGAGCTTTCGTCTGAAATGTACTACAGATTCACGCCCGAGCTACTTCTCAACAAAATGCATATCCTTGTTTATTTTTTCTCATGTACCGGGGCACAATCCTGTGCAAGCCTGGCCAGAAAGGAGGCCTCTAAGTCCCAGCAGACCACAAAAACCAGCTGAAGTCAAGAGACCACCAATGAACAATTTAAAAACAGGTCCAAGAGTAGTATCTCATTACTCGATTTAAAGTGTCTCGAGGACGAGGAAAGAGACAGACGGCCGGGCTATCACAGAGAAAGCTATGCTGTTTCGATCCGGCTTTCATCCTCCTAAGCCAACTAAAACCGCTCCTAACAAAACACAGTAAAAGGAAGACTGCAGAACCTGAAAGCAAGTCCTCCCTCTGGAAGGA
The DNA here is from genome assembly GCF_004798865.1 of Varanus komodoensis. Classification (NCBI taxonomy): domain Eukaryota; kingdom Metazoa; phylum Chordata; class Lepidosauria; order Squamata; family Varanidae; genus Varanus; species Varanus komodoensis. The sequence goes on from NW_025335587.1 coordinate 20,508,032, forward strand.
ACGGACTCTTGGCTGAACTCTGACTGCCACGCCGGAGTTCGGAGAGTGACTCAATCCCTGCCGCTTACGGCTATCGAGCGGCAGTGGCCGCCAGTGCTTCGTGCCGGCAACCTCGGGGACGCCCGAACCACAGAGAAGGCCGGGGAGGGGGCTGCACGCGCTGCTCCCTGCAGGTGTACCTGGCCTCACGCAAGCTGCACTTGGGCACTTCCTCTTCCCCCACCGTCTGGTTTAGCAGGTGCCTGTAAAAGCCGCTGAGATCCTTCTGCTTGGTCACATCCAGGCATGCTAAAAGGAGAGAGAAAACGGGTCACTGGCCTGCCCAGGAAACAGCAAGTCCGGGCCCAGAGGCCCCGCCAGCACCTGTGTGGAGACCGCCTCCGAAAGGGGTGCGCCCAGAGGGGCACGCTCCACCCAGAAGGCTGCTTGCACAAGCTGCTGCCTGACTCAAGAGGAAAGGCCGTCTTAATGGCTCAACTGTTTGCAGCCATTATAGTTTTATCTTGCCTTTATTGATTGGATATTTATTCCTCTGTAAGCCTCCCAGAGACATTTCGCACTGGATGGGTTAGAAACATCCCAATAAATAAAGCAAATAATGGGGGGGTGCGGACTGGGACGCCTGCCCGGGTAAGGCTCCAGCTGGTGGGGTGCCTTCCTCTCCACTTCCAGGGCCTTGAAACCTGGCCAGGCTTTCTGGCCAGACGGAACGCATGTGGTGCTGACCTCTGGCAGACCCTGCTCGGGCCGCGCTCCACTTGGACAGCCCGCCCGTGCATGCTGCCACCGCACCTTGGGCCCGTCGCAGCCCGCCTCCCCTCACGGCTGGCGGGCCTGTGCATTCGGCCCCCCACTGCCTTTCGAACGCGCTGTGCAGGGTTTCCCCACCGGCTGTCCCGGGACCAAGTGGGACCTGCCCTAAGCATGCGCTGCTTTGGAAGCACCCACGGCTGCTGTTACTGCCGAAAAACTGGCTACCCAGATCTAGCCCGCAGGTGATGCCCAACTGGTCCTTCCCATGCGATGGTGAAACTACAGGGGGTGGGGGAAGTCAGACGCGTTCGCCACTGCCTGAAGGCAAGTTGAGGCAGCATGAGTTTATAAAGGCCGCCCCCCCCCCCCCCCGACATCCCTTCCATAATTCAAGTGCACCTGCAGGTGCTTTTCTGTGGAGAGAAGCATTTCAGAAATGTGTGGCCGAAATCTGACCGCTGGACGCTGGTACACGAAGCACACGCATCCCCGACAAGGAGCGCGATGATGGCTCTTCAGCACAATGCCCGTGCGGTCTGGAGAGGCCTGGCTGCCGGCGCAGCACGGCTGCCGGGGCTTGTGCTTCAAAAGAGGAGCCCCAGGGCGCTTCCCCAGTGTCCCAGGGAAAATCCCCCTTTCCGGCCTGCCTTTTCCATGAGGCCCCAAGAGTTGTTCCCAGAGCAGGAATCCCACTGGGGCAAAACGGCTCCCATCTCCCACAGAAGATGCTGCTTCAGGCCAACAGCCACAAATCCCTGCTTCCGAACCGCAATCCAGCCCAGTAGAAAACAACGCCCCGAAGTTAAACAAATGCCCCAAATTAATTCTCCTTCACCTTCCATGGCTGCCTCCCTCTTCTCCCTCTCTTCCTCTTCAGCTCTTTCCTGAAGCTTCTTCTTGTAGGCGGACGTCACAAAGGCCTCCTTGTCGTCGAAGGCGCCCCCTTCCATTTCACGCTCCTTCTGAATTTTCTTCTCCATCCTCTTTTCCTGTTCCTTCTTCCTGAGCTCGGCTGCCTTGAGTATATTTTGGATGTACTTGGGCTGCAAGGACAAAACTGCAATGAAGGAAAGGCAAGAAACCGAGGGGGCCAGGACAGGCAAATGGGACGTGCTGGAAGACTGTGGAATGCGACTGCTGCCGCTGGTGCCGTTCCTCGGAGCCACAGGGGCTGAATCGGGGATCTTCAGCAGGCCTCCACACGCTCTGCCTAGCCTCAGGAGCCGGTCCAAATCCGTGCTTGGCACTAACCTCACTCACACACCCTTGCCTGCCACACCACGTTGCAGGCCTTTCCCGGCACTTTGACGGTGAACCTGGCAGGCCAGGCCAGGGCAGTGCTGCCCAATGGATTCAGACTGGACTTTGCAAGACCGAGCCTCAGATCCTGTCTCTGGCACTAGAAAGAAAAACTCTCTTGCCTCATGATGCCCTGTTGCTGAAATGGGAAGGGTGACCCAGCTGGCAGGTAATGACGACATCCTCAAAGATTACACCGCTTGGGGGGACCAACGTGCCCTGCAAAAGGTTAACTGTGGTAGTGAACCCTCCACTCCTGAATTCTGTATTCCAGGCTGGTCTGTGGTGATCTGTCACCCTAGTTTCACTCTTGGTTAGGGAAGGCTGCAGAATGGCAGGCCTGGGATCCCTGCTCGGCTTGTTCCGAGCGGCTCACACCCCCTTCCCCAGCCACTGACGTTTCGGTCTCGTTCCAGCTTCCACGGAGGCCAGAGGTTAACATGACTCTGCCAAGGCTTCGCGACTGGCAGGAAAGGTTTGAAGCAAAAATATGCTGCCGTTTCTTTCTTCCCGCTGCGCCTTTTGCCCTCAGCCCCGCTCCCCCCAAAACATTATCTAAAGTGGAATTTAACCCCTAGGCTGAAAGACATTCTGGAATAAATTCTTTCTTTCCCCTCAGTGCCTCCACAGCCCGTTCCCGCCTCGCTTGGCCTCTTCTCGTCCACCCAAAGCTACAGGTCTGCACAGCCCAACCATCCCGAGCGTAGAGAGGCAAAGACAGACATCATACTCATTTCCCAGGAATGGAAATGGACCTTTTTTTCCCCTTTCCCTGCAAGGAAGCTGGCGTGGCTTTCTGCCTTCTTTTGCTGTATGTCATCATAAATATTGTCATATTCATAGACGGTGGAGTCTTCAGCAAGTGCTCTCTGGATCTCAAGCTTGGTCTTTAAAAGGAAGAGAGAGAGAAGGAAAGAGACGTTTGTGGCGTTTTCACAACAGTTCTCAACGAGGCTATAATTATCTCAGTTTGGACAGAAGGTACAAACAACAGCACTTTATTACTTTTTAAAAAAGCAACACTTCGGGAGCAAGTCCGCTCTTGCAAATTATTCCAGAAGAATACTCCAGAAAATTACTGGAGAATTACTCCAAATTACTCCAGAATTACTCTTCTCCTTCCTGCCAGTCATGTCTCGCTGCAGTTTCCACAACAGAAACTGTTCCACCAGCCACTCCATCATGCTGCTCTGGAAGATTTCTACAGCTTTTTAATGCCAAAATGGCACCTCTGGTGCAACTCCCCAGATTACTCTTGGTGGGAAGTGCAGTGTGCACAGGCTGAGACCGGGCGCTGGGCACCCGCCCTGACTTCTGGCCCGCAAATAGCTGAGGCAGAAAGCCGGATGCGAACCCCTGAACGCAACAGGGTGAGCAGGGTGCTGGTGGACGGCAGTGGCCGAATCATCGCTCGCGCTTGTCGTGGCGACTGTCAGACCCGCCTCTGACCATTTTAAAAGGACAATGTTCCTTGGCCCCACATCAGTCTTCCCTCCACCGTGAGAGTTTTCCTCTCTTGTAGGGTGGCATATCCATTCCAAAGCACGAGTTGCATAACAAAACCCATTCAGTCAGCGAGCTGCACGGGGTGTCAGAGGAAGAATTTGCCTCTTTGGGTGGTTTTACGGCGCGGATGCTAAAAATCTCCGCGCCTGACGCGGTGTTGTAAACTTTTGGCGGATCTATGGCAACCTGCTAGCTATAGAAGTCGCGTTTCTGCCACAATTTGGATGTAGCCAGAAGAAACACAAGACATAACAAACACTCTCGCGGGACCATCAATCATGCAAATCGAGTCATGGAAACTAAAAGTTCAAACGTCGATCTACTTTTATGTCCTTTTCCTTCGTAAAAATGATTGATTCCAAACAGATGCTGATGTGTAAAACCGTACATGTGTACCCTATTAATTTAACAAATTCAGCTATACACTTGTTAGTTTTCACATTATGCTGGTATCTTATCCAAAGGATTCCAAAATATGGCGATGTAAGATCGCTCCCTGAATATGAACCCCAAGTGCCAACAATTCCTCCCATTAAGAGCAGCAGCTCTGGCTTCCGTGGGTAGCAGGTTCACCTGGCCATCCAAAACAGGCCACTGGTTACCCTGTTTCTATGCATTTGCATGGATGTTAAACTAGCATCCACGTTTGGAGACAGAGATTGTGCGACGGTCACGCAGGCTCAGCTACTGACCAAGAGGACGCATGCCTGCCCATCGATGCTCGAGCGCCAAGCCCATGAAAGCTAGGCAGCAAGACTGGCACGGACGCTAAGGGGGGCCTGGGGCACATTTGTTGGGATTGGCTTTAAAAACATGCCAGGGGGTCAAACTCTGCAGCCCCATCTTTAGTCAAGAGGTGGCCAACTTCCCCACTCGGTGCACACCTTTCTGACCAAGGTTCAATTTGGATGCCAAGAAGCACTTCCTGACAGTTCGGACCCCGAGGGTGTGGAATGGGCTTCCCCGGGAGGTGGCTGAGGCCCCCTCGGTGCGGGTGTTCAGAGACAGGCTGGACGTCCACATGGTGGGCATGTTGTGAGTGGAGACGACTGGAGCCAGGGGTCAGACTAGATGGCCCGGGAGACCCCTTCTGACTCACTCTATGTTTTGACAGAGGGGGTGCATGCAGGAAGCACTAGGCTGAAGGAGAGCAATGTGCCCCCCCCCCTCCCGGCCCGCTGTGGAGCATGCCCGTGTGCTCTCTCAGGCATGACTTGATGCCGACGGGACGAGCACAGCGAGTCCAGCACTGACAAAGGGGAGGTTTGCTCGGAGGCGTCACGCCATCACAGCAAGGCCTCTTCCCGTCCGCGCAAACCCAGGCCTGCCCTTCAGGAGCAGTAATTCACTGAATTGTTCCGGTTGCCAACTCACTTGCTTCATTGCTTGCTTTTTCAGCGCTTCCCGTTGAAGGCTCTCACCCACGGAAGACTAGCAGGGGAAAAGAAGGTAGAGCATTAAGCATGACTGGAATTGCTGGATGCTGTGCTGTTTTTATCCGTGCTTGTCGTGAACCGTGCTGAGGCACTAGCAATGGGACGGTCTATAAAAGCTTTAAATAAATAAATAGACAGACAGACAGACAGACAGACAGACAGACAGACAGACACTGAGGTGAACGGAAGACATACAACTGTGCCTGCTCAAAGCTTCAGGTTTCTTAAAAATCTGGGTCAGTTAACAGTTGTGTGGCTTCTCCAATCATCAGAAATGCAGAAGCCGCTAAGCGTGGGACAGTGGCGGGAAGAGAGGTGGTGCAGCGGTTAAGCGTGTAGGACTGGGCCTCAGGCGGTCCGGGCTGCAGCCCCCACTCAGCCAGGGAGCCAACCTGGGGCCGGTCACGGGCTATTTTAACGCAGGGCAGTTGTTCCGAGGAGAAAACTGAGAGGAGGAGAATCAAGTAAGATGCCCTGAGTTTCTTGAAACCATTGATATAAACATGGCTCAAAACCTCGTCGCACCAAGGAGCTCTACACAGCAACGCGCAGTTCAGCCACCGCGAGCAGGACAGAGTGCCCCGAGCGCCCAAAACACATCACGTTGGAAGAAGAGCGACAAGAGCACAAAGGGAGGAGACACGGTGGCGGCGGCCCTGCTCGGTGGCTGCAGAGCGGCTTCCGTACTTCCACGGGAGTCTTCCTCGTGTTCCAAGCCTTGCCCAGCTGCATCTGGGACGGCACATTTCTGTATTTGCTGAGCACATGGAACGCCAAAGAACGCTGCTCGGCATGTTTACAGAACATCGGTGATCAAATACTTCTCCCTCCCAACCAGGTGACAGGGCAATATTAAAAATCTCTTCTTCTTTGCCATCTGGCAGCTAACATAGTTTTCCAATCCTGCCATGACTCAGAGTGAAGAAGTGAGAGAGCTCTTGTCACCGAGCGCTTCATAATGCAGGCCGGGGGGACCCGAATGGAAAACTGGGGGGGGGGGGGGCAATCTTTAAGAAAAAGACATTCGCATTGATGTCGAAGTGGGCTGAAGAAAGCTGGCTTGTTCCCTGACGCAGGCACGCAATCCGTAACGACCCGCTGGCAGACAAAGCCTCCGTCTATCACTGATCCCCTCCCAACGCCAGCGTGGCCTTGCCTCGTTTCACCTGCTGCTGACACAGTGCTGAGCCGCCAGCAAAAGCTTTTCAGGTTAGACTTCAGGTGCGCTGCCTTCCCAGTCCCTTGACGGGCCAAGCAAGCGTCTGAACAAGCCAGTGGAATGAATATACTTCGGTTCTCAATCCAGCACCACTTGGCCAGCTCCTTGCAATATTCCCATTTTCTCTGGGGGTGATGACTGGGGAGGACCATGTGCCCGGCCCCCTGAAAGGCAACTGGCCGCCAGACCCTGGGTGGTGGGACACGCGGGCCAAGACCACCGCTGCAGGCACGGCCTGTTCTGAGCTCCCCAGAGGCATCTGGCTCTCCGCCCCAAGAGAAAGAATGCTGCTCCAGAGGGACCCGGGGGCTGATCCAGCCGGGTTCAAAAGCACGTCTCCAGCGTGGGATTTGCAGTGAATATTTTAGCTGCACTTCACTGGCCTAGTTTGCATAACCTTTTCGTGAAACTGGCTGACATCAAACTTCGGCCAGCGGGGAGGCCTCTGTCGCAACACAGCCGGAGTATCATGTTTACTGCTCTTGCATCTTTACCTGTGTGGGAAGCAAGAGCTCTGCTCTGAACCATGGTAGCATCCTGCAAATCTGGCCCCTGCTGCCTCGAGCCTCTGACTATGACTGGCCCGGCCCATATGCCGTCCTGCCACCAGGAAAACCATATTCATGGCAAGCTCAGCTGGACGGTCGCCCAACAGCACTGCTCAGGAAGCCTGGATCAAGTGCTGGGGGAAGGCGCAGGTTGCCCTTTTGGTGACTGATTAAAAGTGCTGCTCAGAGGCTCTAAAGGAAGGGGAGCCATCCATCCGGAGCAGCATGAAGACAAGGTTTATCATGAGGAAAGGACCCCACCAACATGCTGGCGAGAAAGAGGACAACGCCTATTCGCATATAAATCTTTGCTCTACATCAACATATTTAAAATTCACAATAGTTTCCCCCAGATCTGCCAGTAAGCAGTAACCGGCTTGGTGTCTGGAGATTATACAAACAATAAAAGCGATACAGCGGACTCAGGTTTGAGACACAGCAGCTCTGAAGGGGTCCACCTGCCGTTTGTTTGCCAGGGAGCTTAAGCAAAACAGACCCAGCACAAACACCTCATTCAGTGCTTTATGGGTGACAATTTCCGGTTGTGCTGTGAGGATTGATAGATGGGAACTTCCTGTTATTTTGTATTATTTCTACTTATCAGCATGTCGTTTATTAAACAACCCGACAGAGTCAGCAAACTGGCGCGGGATTTCTGTTTGAGCTCCTTCATGGTATTCTTTGGAGACACAAAGCTTGGGAGTTCTAATATCTTCTGGAAGGGAAAACTCTTTTAACCTTGCACTGAAACACCAGCAAATTCGTTGGACTTTACAGGGAAAAGAAACAAATTGCAATGAGAGCTAGAGTTTGCTCTCTGAACAAAAAATGCTACGAAACCTTCTCATATTCTCTGCTTTCTCATTCTTTCTCTTGGATTTCAAGACTTTTTAATGCTTCTTTTGTACCTGGTACTGCTTTCTGTTAAGAAACTGTGTTTCCCCTCTTGATCCAGAGTATCTTTAAAGAAAAATATTAATGCTCATGAGAATAAAATATCCCTCTGAGAGGTGCTGCATTCTCTTTGGGCATGCTTGCCAGCAATATTCCAATTTCAGTGGGAGACCTAAAGGGGTCACCATTCTTACACTGATATACTGGGGTATATCGAAGGTCAGAATTAATATTTTACACTCAATGCCGCAGATAAGGCAAATAATGTTTAATTTTATTAGATTTGTCTTGCCAGTCGTTCTGAAAATTAGTTATTTTTCCCCCCATCTAGTTTGGGTAAACACTAGGCAGGTTAAAATAATCCAGATGCAACAATAAAAATTGTCTTTAAGCAAAACATTCAGCTACACATCCAAGTAGTTTATGACGTTTCCTTTAAAAATGCGTGATGACTGAAAGCTGATGGGCTGCCCTTGGGATGGGGAACTCGCAGCCCCCACAAAACTTTCTCTGGCGAGGGGCTTTTATGTCCTGGGCACTTCAAAAACTTATTTCGGCGCGTTTAGTTATGGTGCTAATTCAGTTTGGTTTTATGCTGTTATTATGCTTCTACATAGTTTTGTTTTATTATTATTATTATTATTATTATTATTATTATTATTATAGTTTTAGCATTTAGGAATGTTGGGAACATTGGTTATTGGGCACTTTAAAAGCAAAGTAAAGGAGTACTATAAAGCCACTCAGCACAGCTTTGGAGAAGAGGTGACTCCAGAGTGATGGGGGCGCCTCCAGATGCTTTGGCCATGATCCCACACCATTCAGTTTTGTAGCCAGAGCTAGAAGAAGTTACATGGTCACAAGTCTTCTGCCTCTCCCAAAGAGCAAGGGCCAAAATTGATGGGAGAGGTGCATCCACGTGCGGTTCGTTCCCACAGAAAGTGGGAGGGGCAGGTTCCTAGCAGTTAAGACAAGATGGAATCCCACCAGCCCTCCCCACAACTCCTTTCAGGCTCTAGCTCGTACTCATTTCCCCCACCTCTGATAAAAGAAGTGAACCAGAACAGGAGAAAACATGCCTCAAGCAGCCAGGCCTCAAGAGGATTCGGCTTCCCTCACACGTTCCGTGGAGGTAAACAAGCAGCAAGGTCAGAGAAGAAATCTGGTCGCCATGTCACAAGGGGCTGCTCGCGGAACATGAGGCGGATCGCAGCTGCCCCGTGTGTTCTGGCTTGCTTTCTTCCTTCCTTCCAAATGAACTTTTAAAAAGTTTCTCTGCACAGTGCAATACAAGAACGGGGAGAAAAACCAGACTGCTCACAGCAAGCAGGGCGCGTCGGCAACCAGAAAGGGTATTTGGCCCACACCATTAGCGGCAGGAATGTCTTGTCCACAGGGGGCAAGGATGCCTCCACAGAGCTCCTGCAAAGCAACCGGACAGTTCCAGCGAGCGGCAGGCTGCTTCCGACAAAGCAAATACCCATGCCCCGCTGCGTCTGCAAAACAAAATACCTCTTTGTTTGCGAGAACAATCCTACGCGTGTTTTCGCAGAAGTGAGCCCCGCTGTGCTCAGTGAAGCTTACTCCCAGATAAGTGCTTGTAGGATTGAGCCTAAATCTGTCTGAGCAGGGAGCCGAATGTGACCGAGCTTAAGGCGCCCGCAACCTGCTCTTGGGCCGCGTTTCCAAGACCTACTTGTGACCATCTGGATTTGCAAACAGTGTCTGAGAAAAAGACAAAAGAAGCCTCAATAAGAACGACTGTCTTGTAAGTGACACAAGCAAAGTCAACCCCAATTCCTTCTACTGCCAAACATGCAGTTCAGCCAGGGCAGAGAGACCCATGGCCCTCCAGATGGTCTTCAACTCCCATCGGCCCCGGTCCAACAGAGCAATGGTCGAGGATGATGGGAGTTATGGCCCAGCAACATCTTCAATGCTGAATTTCTCACAAGCTGCCCCCAAACTTCCTACCTTCTCCAGGGACTCGTACCAACTTACGAGCTTTGCTACGCAACTTAAGAATGATAAGTTGCACCCGTATCGCAGTGCAGCCAGGCTGCAAGGAAGAAACGTGATGAAACATGCACAGTTAACGTTTTTAAAAGGAACAAAAGTTTTCTATCTAAAACAGGATCTCCACGACCGAGTCAGGGTGTGCAGGCTCACAGGCACGGACTTTATTAGTGTTCAGTTATAAATACACCATTTTCAGACACGCAAGGCATAGTTTGTTGCTGATAAGGGAGCTGCCAGGAAATGAAACCGTCCCTAAACTCAGCTTCTTATCTTGAAAAGGCCTAAAATTATTACTGAACTAATAAAGTAATTTTGTTTTTTAAAAATGATCTTTTCTTTCTTTCCTTTCTTTCCTTCCTTCTTTCTTTTTCTTTGGGGGGGGTGGTGATAATGGCAGTTGCTAGTTGAATTAGTACTTCAAGGCCTGTGAAACAACCTGGGGCAGTTTTCTAGGATGCTTCAGCCGCACTTTGTACAACTATCCATCTAAAGACATTAAGAAGTTGTCACCTCCTGCATACACTTCTTTTGAGAATAAAAGAACTTGTTAAAGCCGACGTTATCAATGGTCAACCACCTAACCTTTTTAAAAACAGAAATGGTGCAGCATCAAAAAGATTTAATTCTTCTCAAGTACTAAAGACTAGAAATTAGTAAACAATTCCCTTTTTGTCCCTAGTCAAAAAATGGTTGGCCCAGGACTCCAACTGGAAAGGTGTGAGGGTGGAGAGAAGACCTTAAGGGGGGGGGGGCGCAAGAAGAATGATGGAAATCAGCAGGAAGCAGCCAGGGGCATGATCTTCGTTGTTTGAATCGATGTGGCTTTGCAACTTGGAATGCTACTTGCACGTTTTCCTTTTTTTAATTAGGAAAACCCTTTTTTAAGAGCTAGGGTTTAAAAAAAAATCATTATTTTTGATGTCAAAGAGAAGATACCAGGCACAGGCCCGAGGGACGTGCCTTTGAGCTCAGCCTGAGACAAAGGGCACTTCCCACCCGATATGGAGAGGCCACAGAGCGACAGATGCAAAGGATTGACTGCAGTGGTCTAGCCCTTCCCAAAGGTTCTTCCAAATCATGCGCTTGGAAATATGCATTCCCATCCGTGTTCAGACATCGAAGTGTGGCGACCTTTTTGGATGCAGGTCGGGGCATGCTAGGAGCTGTACGCTTCTGTCTAAACACACACAGGACTGCACCCGTTCCACAACAAAGCAAACTAAACCCAGCAATTGGGGTTTTATAGCTATACTACTTTTTAGGTACTGACCAAACATTTATATTATATTAAACGTTTATCACAACTTGGTTAAATGTTCTGATAGGAGCTGTACTGAGCCTTCATTCGTAAATATTTATTAGTTCTTCCAAAGAGCTTGCAAATTGTTTTCTAACCCCTGAAGGGCAATAGAAATCATTTTTAATATGTATTCCAAGTCATATAGCACCCTCTACTGGGGGAAAAAATCAAGCTTTACCAGAGAGAGAGTTGAGAAAATTAGCTGAAGAATTACCTTCACCTGTAATCAGCCAGCCGTCATTTTAACAACAGCCACTGAAGGCCCAGAAGGTTGCCAGGTGGGCAATTACAGTAGCCCCACACCTTCAGAATGTGAGAGCTGCCTTGTTTACGCAGGCCAGCCCTGGACTGTGTGTGCATACATTATTTTAGACCAGTTTTCCATGAAATGGTGTCAGTCCATTCTCTTATTGTAAGGCAGCTTAGAAGGGCTTTTACCTGAAAGGAAACCTAGTGAGTAAATAACCCAGTGACGAATTGCTAAAAACTGCATTCTGTCAGCTTTAAGGCCTTTGAATAAAGTACATAAAATTCTTCTTAATCCAGAAAGGACACAGCTATGCTATGCTTGACTAACTTGTCCTGCGGCTAGAGTTGTTTTGTAAATGTGTTTTTAATTGCCTTGAATTCATTTTAAGTTGATTTTTTCTCATTTATTTATTTAAAATATTTATATGCCATCCTAATCACAAAAAAAGCCTCAGGACGGCTTACAAAGTAATAGCACAAATAAAATTCCTGACCCACGCTGGCTGCAATTAAAAACATAGAAAAAACAATATTAAAACTTATTACAATACCGCTGGAATAAAAAGGTCTGTACTAGAACTCTGCTATGGGTCGGAAGGCAAGGTGGGATGCAATTCTAGTGCATTTTTAAAGTGAAAAACTCCTATAATTTACAATATGGCTCACTGGAAAATGTTGGGAGTTGTAGAACATTTATCTACCTTCAACAAGCTTATGATTGTAGTCTTACAAATGCAACAGGTAAAAGAGACCCCATGAAGAAACTAACCTCTTCATCTGAGTCATCCATGAACACCGCATGTTTGACCAAAGTCTTCTGTGCTTTCTTGGGAAATATAAGACCATATCTGCAGAGAGAAAAAAGAAAGCTCTTTAGTACTTGCAAGAGTCATCCAGTGGACCAAAGAGTGAAAAGTGCTACCTATTACAACAGAGTTCTACTTTTGCTGACAGTTGGAGAAACAAGTGACTATTTATTGGTAAATGCATTGCATGCCATAAGAAAATCTATGGAAGCATCTACAGCCTGCTGAATATTTATAAAAATTCTTAGTATTATTAGTCTCTGCAGTTTTGATGTCAGGTGATTAGTCTGAGATTATTTCAGCTCTGGTCAGACATAACAATGTATTCGAGTTGGGCTTCTGTACTTTCCTCAGGTTGAGTTTTTACAAAGTTCAGTGTTGGACTGATATTATGTTTGAATAGGTTTTATACTCATGCACTGCCCCCAGAATTCATTTTAAATTAGTAGGGAGGCCTGGATGGTTTATGTAGAAATCCAAAGCTGGCTTCAGTACCTGAGGCAGATACAGAAAACCTTGCCCTAAAATGCAGCTTGTCACTGCTCTGGTCATTTTCCAATGTGTGTGACTGTACACAGTGTCACCCAATTAATTAACTGTGGAGATGTGGCAAATGTCGTTTCTTTCTCTTATTAGGGTTGGGATCACCAGCCAAAGTGTCGCTATTCCATCTTCCGGAATTTTGTAATCACTGATGAGAGTTTGCTCTTGCTCCATTTTTTTCACTTTTTAAAATATTCTTTTTATCATGTCCGCAATTTTTGCTGTTCTCATGGCTGCCAGCCAGCCTGAGGGTGCCACAAAACATTTAAAATGTTGAAAATTACATTTAAAGCATAGAAACAGCGCGACTCAGAGGGGTCTCCCGGCCCATCTAGTCTGACCCCCGGCTCCCCCCATGCTATGGCTGCCATGGGGACATCAAAGCAATTAGGTATGCAAAAGAACCCCCCCCCCGCAATTAAATACCCAGGAATTGCATGTGACCAGTGCAACGGCGAGCTTCACCGGTGGGGCAGCAGAGCCGTGACACAAATAAGAGCAAAACGAGAGCTTTGGCAGCGCAGCAGCAGCACCAAGATGGCCGTGGGGCCCGACTTGGGGGAGGCTTTCCCCACACAGAGGCCTGGGAGGGGAGGAAACCTCGCGCCCCTTCTCTAGAGGCGGCCGAAAGGCGCGGCCGAAGAAGGACGGGCAGCCCTCGGACCGCGGCCCGTACGGCCGTCGAGGCGCGAGCGGCGCCCCGTGGCTGGGCCGCCCCGGCCGACCTCGCGGGGCCGTTGTGCAGAGCGCGGCGCGGCCCTCCGAGGCCGGGCAGGCGGCGCCCGCCGAGGGCCCCTCAGACCTCGCGGCGGCGGCCAGTGGGGCGCCCTCTGCGCATGCTCAGAGGCACTCGCCCCCCCCGGGGACGCTGCGCGCGGAGCCCGAAGGGGGGGCAGGCCGGCGGGGGGCCCCGCGAGGACCCCCCGCCCGCCCCCCCCACGGCCCCCCCCCCGGCGCCCCCGACGCGCCGCGCTCGCCGCGCCCGCCCCACTCACTGCCTGCTCGGCGCCGCCATCTTGGGGAGGAGCCGCCGCGCTCGCCCCGCCCCGCCCTCTGAGGGCGCCCGCGCCCTCTGCGCATGCGCCGCGCAGCGCCCCGAGGCCGGGAAGGCGCGTCGCGGGAGGCGGGCGCGCCGTGCGGGGTCGCCGGGCGCCTCGGGGGCTGCGCGGGCGCCCCCCCACTCCGGGTGCCTGGCCTTCGCGGCCCGTGCGAGTGCGCGCACGCGTGTCTGCAGCCCCAAGGGGGCGCCGTTGCCAATGAGAGGCCTTGAGGGTCGCCTGCTGCGCCCGCCAGATTCTACTTATTTCGATTTATTGAGGCACTTTCTGCGCCGCTCCATTCGCCGAAGCCTCGGGGCGGCTCACAAACGTAAACAAACTCCGTTAAAATAATACAAACTGCCAGTATAACTAGATGCCCCTGCACGATACGTAGCCAGAGTAAAATTGCAGCAGGGACGAAAACCACCCCGAACATCCTCCCTTCGTTTTCTCCGAATGAGAACTTAAGCTGAATTATCTGATTCGTTTTCAGGCCTGATCCGATTTGCTCGCCACCTGCGGCTGAAGGAGACTCTGAACCAGCCGCCGCCTTCCCTTCTGAGGTGGCCGCATCTCCTGTGCAACCTTTCCCGGTAGGTGCATGCAGACACCCTGCCTCTCATTTATCCTGAATTAAAAAGTGCTTCTGCTCCTGCAGAATTGCTGGGCAGCAGATGCTGAGCCGACAGATGCTTCTTGGTCTCGGTCTCTTGCTAAGGTCATTGTTCTCAAGGATATCACTGCAGAAGTACTCAAAATTTCCCCCTGCGGCCCGTCCCGCTTCACATATTCAGTTGCTGCTGTTGAAGCAGATAATCAGAGGAATCACACATTGTAATAACACTGTAATCCATTTATCAGGGAACGTTAAAAGCAGCCTATGATCTCAAATTACACAATATTTGGTAGATAGGCCATTGTTTTTTGTCAGCTAAAGAACAGGGAGGGGTGGAAAGCTTTAATTTCCCCAAATTTTATTAAAAAGAGATTCTGCCGAGAGATAAATCTTTGCAAAGATGGAATCTCACGTTGGAACGCTAATGTGGTGTCCTCCTGCGCTCTAGTCGATAAGGACACTCCTCGTTGCTGTAAAATCAGTGCAGGTGTGCACAAGGTCTCCTTGTGAGCAACGGACATACAAACCTTGGCCTGCTTTTCCTCCTGTCGAGGTTAAAAACAGCTTCTGAAAAAAAAAATAACTTGAGAAAGAAGAGTTTTGCAAAATGAGCAGGCCAATTCACAAGCCGTTTTGTTACGCTTGTTTTTTAATAATTTGCAAACTGTGTAAACATGATAGAGGAATGAGCTATAAATTTCCTAACTCTCTCCCCTCCTTTCTTTTACGAGAATTAAATGGAAGTTGGGAGCAAGCTACCCGGTTGGTTAAGGACATAGAATTTCACATATCGTATCAAAGATTCTACCTCCACCTAAGTACACACATCTACACAGCAGTAGCAAGAAATAATAGTTTTTAATCCTCTAATATTTGCTGTAAACACTGACAATCAATTTAACCCAAAGACGTGGTCCAGTTCCTTGCAGTTTGCAATGACTTAAGTGATCGAGACAGTGCAGGGGTGATGAACACGGAAGGTGACGCCCCGATACTCTGGTGATGTTTAAGTTTCTTTGCCAGCTCGATTAGAGACAGACAGGTATGTGTCCAGTTGTAGAGGTGCTCTAATGGAGCGAAGCCAAACTTCCACACAGCTCTTCTGTCTGTACCTGAAGTGTGTTTTAAAAAGAGCAAAAAACACCAGTGGCCAGTTAGGCTCCTTATACCGATGTGCCCCGTCTCATCTTCCAAAGTTCTGACTCGCTCGCACACACTTCGCTGCACTGCGCAGAATTCCTTAAGACTTTCCTGATGCTTGCTTTTTCACTGCGTTCCTTCACCTGGTCTTGCACTTGGGGGCCTGGAGAGGCCGCTGGGGGAAGGGAGGTACCTAAGAAACGCTTTGCATCCCACCTTTTCAGTCTCGTCAATTTTGTTTGGGCAGGGCAAGCTTTTCCATACAACTCCCATGTTACTTATTGATATTTGTGCAGACGGCAAAACGCAGGTAGAATTTGCAAGCTCATCCGTAACTAATTGAAAGTCGCATCACAAATTGTCAACTCCTGATCTTGGTGTCAGGTAAGTGTATCACTTAGAAATTTCTGATATGATAGGTGATTCATAAGCCTGGTTAGATAAATATAACAAGGTTTTTTCCCTGTTTTATCGCATCAACCGTATAAGTGTAATTCACTTAAGCTGTGTGCTACCACAAGGGTTGGTGGCAGGTGGTAAAGTTGTGTGTTGCTAAAATGGGATTAGAATTCATGGCATGTGAGGCACACAATGATTACTTCGTGTGATGGTGACACCCAGCGTCCGCCCCTGAATGCCGGTTGCTGGAGAGCAACGGCAAGGGAGGGCGACTGCCTTGCTTCGGGGGTCCCTGTGGCGGTTGGGACCCGCTGTGGGAGACGTGTGGCTGAACTAGGTGGGCTTCTGGCCTGATCCTGCACCGTAAGAAGGACGGTTTTACAATCACCTTGGAGGCAGTCGTGAAGAACTTCTGGTTGAACTTCCACGTATGCAGCGGTGGGATCAAAGTAGCAGATGTTTTCAATAAGTTCTCCATCGAGTTTCTGTAGCGCCGAGAGCAACAGAAGATTAGGTAGTGCAGCAAGAACAATCAACAGTCTTCTGCACCTGAAAAGTTAACTCTTTATTTTATCCGCTGCATCTGATCAAGTGGCCTCGAGTCCACGAAAGCTTATTAGAGGGATAACCCTAGGTGTGTTTAGGCAGCAAAAAGGCTTACAATGTCCCACCTACCCCAGCTGGGAGCCGTAGACCCTTTTTCCTGTCCTCAAACGACTGTGCCCTAATACAGTGGGTTTTTGCAGTCTTTAAAACACTACAATATTCTTTGTTTCTTAACCCCCCAAGTCACATTCAGTGTAACCGTGAAAGCTGGCGCCCTTGCAGAGAATGTATCTTCAGATATCTGCGGGAATGTCAGTTTGTCACGCTCTTTCGGCCTCGTCTCCTTCACAGGGTGGTTGTGAGAGGGGTGGACCCTCGTAAGCCACCTGGGGGAGTGCGCTCAAAAGACAGAAGTGAAAGAAGCATCGTGCTGTTGCCCGCATGAGTCTGCGTAAAACTGCAGGCCAGGAGGCGTGAATGCAGAACGGCTGCCCCTGCATGAGCTCTGGGGCAGGAGGGAGGCTCTCTGAACACACGCGACGAGCAATGTCACGCTTCGCGTTTGTGAGTTCGTTTTCTTCCCCATGAAGCTCTGCGGCCAGAACAAGCAAGGAGAGCCAGGGTGGTGTCGTGGTTAAGAGCATGGGACTGGGACTCGGAGGATCCGGGTTCGAGTCCCCGCTCGGCCATGGAGCCCACTGGGTGACTCTGGGCCAGTCACAGACTCTAGGCCCAACCTACCTCACAGGGCTGTTGTTGTGGGGATAAGATGGAGGAGGAGAATGACGTAAGCTGCCTTGAGCCCTTTGCAGGAAAAAGGCAGGCTATAAACCGAAAAATAAATAAACAAACCTTTCCTCCTCCTCCTCTTCCGCGACGTCATTTAATTAATGAACCCTGCTGCACGGTGCCAGGGCACAAGCCTTTCGGGGTTCTGCCTCTCACCTGGATGCAGCAGTCCCAGTCTTCCACCTGCCCTGTGCCTGCCCACTTTGGATACAGAATCAGCAGGACACACTTGAGTATCGCGTGCACGAGGATCGGCGGCTGCTTGAAGGACGTAATCCCTCCGAAGGACAGCCAGGGGTCGAGGTTCCAGATGCACTTCCGCAGGTCCTGCAGCAAGAATCTGTAGAAGAGGACTCCCCCGCGCCGCTGGTCCCCGACGTATTCCGCCTCTGGAATGACACGATCCACGTTTAGGACCCCACGCATCGGCAAAGCAAAGGGGAGCAAACTGCTCCTGAGAGCAAGGCGGAAGTCAAGTCATTCCTCCCCGGTGTTAGCTCTAATTATTATTATGATTACATTTTTATACTGCCCATAGCCAAAGCAGTTGACAGCAATAATCATACCCTCAAGTCACCCATCCCACTTCTGCCCAGGCCTGACCCTGCTTAGCTTCCAAGATGAGGCAGGATCAGGCTCTTCAGGCTACTAATACTCCACTGGGAGTGGACCAGGACGAGCAGTTAGCCTTGGTGCACTTTCGACCAACTCATCAGATGACAGCGAAGACGGGGGTGTGGGAATTGAGGAGGCAGAGGCTGCGGTTCACGGGGAGGCTGTCTTGGGGCCGCCACCCCCAGATTCCCAGGCAGAGCTTGGTGGCAGGTGAGCCCCTGTCCTGCCCGTTCCCTGGTCCCATGCCGGGTGCTGGCCTCGGAGAACTGCCCAGTAAGAGGGTCTGTGTAGATCCCAAAGGCTGGCCCTTCTAAAGAGGAGCGGAGCTCAGTGTGACTGAAAAGGAGGGCTGCAGAAGTAGTTTCTCACTAGCCACTCTGTGCATGCACAGAGACTCGCCTTCCTGCTGCCGTGCTTTGTCAATACAGAGCTCTTTCGGAAAGAGGCCGTCTTGGTTCGGAACCCTCGAGAGGAATCGGGGCAGCCAGCCCAGCCTGTCAGTCGTTTCCCACCCGCTTTTGATATGTTTGCAAGTCTCTCAAGCCACAGGCGCTAGCAGAATCCTGCTTCCGCGGGGCCACAATACCCAAGACATAGGATGGATCCAGTTCTCCCGCATCCTCCTTCAGGATCTCGCAGCTGGCTGCGTGCACCGTCTTCACCATTCCCTGCAGGTCCTTGTACTCGTAGGAAGGCAGCTTTTCGCAGGGCCTGAGGCTGAAGTCGAACACAGCAATGGCCCGGCCCGTTAGATTCCTCAGGGGAACGGCAAGGTGGCGTTCTCCGTACACGCAGGCAGGAACCACCATGGCGCAGTCTACGCACTTGAACAGATAATCCCTGGAACAGAGGAGACCGTCGAGGCCGATATCAGGTGCCGTTTGCAGAACGCACATCTCGAGTGGGCGACGCTCCGGAGCCCGGCCTTGGCTCTCTTGCTGGAGCCGAGCAGCGTTCCTTCGCCCTGCTTGGGTTGGCAGATGGTCCTGGGGCCAGCAGCCCGGTTCCCCATTACCGCATGTCAGTATGGGGTGCCGGACCCACAGCAGGGTGCTGGACGAGCTCCGTTCTCCTCAGACTTGGATGAAAAGCCGAGGGCATGAAAAGAAGGACGGGTGAAGCAGAAACACGGGCTCTTGTCAGCAGCAAACATGCCGTTACCGAGAGGTCGTCCGGCACTCCTGGCTTCCTGCAAGGGAGGCCTGGAGTGGCACCCCCGGGGGCAACACAACTTCCTGACACCTGTGGCAAGTAGTTGTTCTTCTAAGAGCAAGGCATGGAAGGTGGTGAATGGCAGAACCGATGGGGTTGGGCACAAGCCAAGCAGCGAGCACTCGAGCGCAGCTTCCCCAGAGCCAGCGACCAAAGCGGGCTTAGTCTGCAGGCAGGTCCGTACCCACCATCACCAGCCCCAGAGCGCCAGGCATCCAGTGGCACGGAAGGGGCAGGCAACACCTTTGCAGGCAGGCTGCCATCCCGGCCCTCCCCGCCACACCTGTCACATGAGTCGATGCCACAAATGCCCCTCCCAGGCCCACCTGAACACGTCGTCTTTTCTGCTGAGCGCAGGAGCTGGAGCAGGGTAGGTCTCCGCCTGCCCGTGTGCATCTGACGCCATCACTTTCCGCAAGATATAATCGTACATCTTGAAAAGAGAACAGGGGAGTGGGACAGCTGACAGGATGGAAAACCCCAAGAGATAAACAAACACTTTGGAAGTGGAAAATACGGGAATGTTATGGGGCCCGTTTGGGAAGGCAATTGCCGCTCCGAGCCGGAAGAGGGAGGCAGCTCCGGCTTTGCCCACCTGGCCCTGCATTGTCTCCGCTGACAGGCAGGCCCTCTGCACACGCTCAGGAAAATAGAGTTCCCATCACTCGCTACCTTCTTATAACTGAGAACCCTCTCCGTCCATACAGCGCTTGCGTTCGGCCTCTGAGCTACAGAGTTTTCGTCTGCTCAGTTAAGAATCCTCCTCTGCTCCCAAATTCTCGTCAGCGATATATTTTAGCGAGGAGCTGCCAAGCAAGGGCCTTTCTGGTCTAGGTTTTGTCTGGACCTAGAAACTTAGTTATTTACCTATGGGGACTGTAAGTGTACACATCATGGATGGGGGTGGCAGGAGGATAAATCTAAAATGCTTGGAAACATGAAAATGCCGGCTTTCAGTCTCCAGTGAAATGCCCTTAAGTTTTAGCTTGTTCCCAAGAAAACTTCCATTGGAAGCAGGACCCAGCAGAAACCCTCTCACAGAGGATGGGGCACCGGGTTCTTCACCTCGCGCACTAGAGTGGCCGTGCGTTCCCTGCCGTGGCTCCCCTTGGGCTGTGGTGGCCCTGATACGTGCCACGGATGCCGACCTGCTGCAGCTTAAGAGGGGGTTGGAAAGGGATGAAAACGGCAGACGGGAACATGCCGTGAAGAAGCCTTCATTAGAGGACCAGCTCCCTCTGCGGGCAGCCCAGGCGACGGCAGCAGAGCATCTCTGCGCTGGCACTGCCTTTTTTCAAAGCGGAGAGCTCAGCCAGGCCTCAGTAGTAAACCTGATATGGATTAGACAGGTTCCCTGAACTCCTAACAATCCCCAAGCCACGGGATGGAGTTGGTTTTAATTCAGGGCACTCTAAATGAACACATTTGCTCCTTCCCTTTCAAGTTATCCTTTGAGCGTCTTTAGTCTACTTGTTTAGACATAGAAGGCCCCTCTTGGGAGACTCAGTCGTAGCTTTTCATAGTCGTAGAAGCAATCTGGCCATTTCTAAACGACAGCTCTCGTCAGCTCTTGCCATGGCAGAAAGAGAGGCAGATGTTACAGAACTAGGCACTCTGGATCAGAGAGTTGGCTAAATGAAACATTAGCCGGAAATGCGAGGAGGAAAGAGTTAATACGTAGTAGACCAGTATTTATAAAGAACTTTTCCTGGCTGCTCTGTGTGCTTGATCCCCTCCCTCTTGGTGGCAGTCAGGACGTTACCCTGGTTTCGCCGGGCTCCATGAAGTACACCGTGGTGGCCTGGAGGTGAGACGTCCGTGCCAGGAGCCATCCCACGGCAGTGAGAAGCACCTGCATGATACTCGCCTGGGTGCGGATGTTGTGGTAGGCTATGCTGAAGCAGTTTGCCACCCCCTGGGGGAAAAGAAACCTTGCCGTTTATTTGGAAACAGTGGTCTACAAAACCATAAAGCAGGGGGCAGTATTAAAACCATGCTGATAACCAATGCATTAAAAGGAATTTTAAGAAAATGGCCTCTGTAAGTTGGGTCGGAAGAGGCTGCACCTCCAGCCTCGCAGGGAAAACATCAAGCCAGGGAGTAATCCGGCTGGGACCCTACACTGACCAGAGAAGACGCTGCAGAGTTTCCTTCCCATCCCATCGGAAAACACGCCCACTCAGCTGACTGTTGCCCTCGGACAGCGGAAGGAAGGGGAAAGGCTGCTGGGGCCCTGATGTGTTGGCCACGGGAAGAACGGCCTTATTTGTGCGAGGGAAGCTCAGCCTGGCCCAAAGCACCTTTCACGTTTGCTTAGAGCTCACCACCTTCTTCTCGCCTTGAACACACGGTCTCCTCCTCCCCTTTCCCTTGTGTGTTGCGTCATTTTGTTTTCTGAATCGGGGTCTGTCTCTCTGAGAGCTGCTTTGGGAGACACTAATTGTCCAGGAAGTGGGATACAACTGGCAAATGTTGTGAACCGCCCGCAGCACTTTAGTTGTTGGGTGGTAGAGAAATGCGGTGCTCAAAATCAACATGTACGCCAGACCGGTGGTGCATAAATAAAGGTGTAAACAGGCCACGGTGTTCACTCCCAAGGAGAATCGCATACTCTGGCCAGGTCAGAGTTCACGGCTTTTCCTTTAAGTGCCTCACGGATGTCCTGCTGCTCCCACCTGATAGAAACGGATTTCATGGGGTACAAAGATGGTTCGTTCATTCGTGTCCCGGAGGGTGTCCAGCCCAAGGATGCCGAAGACTCTTCTCCGGATATCCTCAAGGGGAAGAACCAAGAACGACCCCTGCTGCTCTCGCTTGGGCCGACCGCGGTTCCAGAAATGGATATTCCCGTGCAGCTGAACTCTGGGAACGTGGATTGGCTTGTCGTCCAGCACTGCTGCAAAACTGTCAGACAAACACGTGACGGGAAAGAGGTTGCAGTGAGTCAGGTGCCATGGTAGGAAACAGCAGAGGAAAATGCAAGGCTAGGAAGACTCCCCACATCTTATCACAAGAAGGCACAAGGATGTTGTGTTGGAGGTGCGCTGCCTGATGTACTGAGTGGAGTCGGGCCATGTAACAGAGTTTGTGTGTTGAGCGCAAGGGCGTTCGCCTCATGGGGTGACATGGATTGAAGCTGTTCTCTTTCTCAGAAAACCGTGCAGCATAGTTGGTCTTCCTTCCTGCACCCTAGGGATGGGTTTTGGTCGTCTGTAGGGATCTACGCACAAATTTGCCCCATCTTTTCATTGGTGATCTTTGAAGGAGAGGCTGTGTGTTGAGGCACCTTGCGCTCCGGTTGCCTTTTTGGTCTTGAGGGGGTGTAAATACTGTGTTTTCACACTGGAGGGCAAAATAATCCATTTATCTTTTGCCTTTAGTGGGCTGTTATTATCAATTTCATTTCTGTACTGGCTTGGAGCTGATGCTCTCTGGACAGTTTACAGATACCCATAAAACAAGGTAGTAAAACACAATGAAAATATATTTTAAAACATTCACAGCTGCTTGTGCAACGGCACGATAAAAGGCAACACCGGAAAAGCACACGGCTAGGCCAGTCGCGCAGAGTCGCCCGTGTGGGCCGAACGTGCCGTGTTTGGCCAGTTTCGCTCAGGGTACCAGGAAAGGAAGCTGCTCTGCGGGAGATGCCTCACCTGACTCCTTCCATGTCCATGAAGAGCGTTTGGTTTAGGACATGTGGCGCGTCGTCTTCTGTGCAGGCCACGTAGCGGAGGAGCACATCTCCCCGTTCGGGAGCGAGGAGGTTATATTCCAGCAGGGCAATGTAGGCACCGATCTTCTTGCCATCCCCGTGGGCATCTGCGTCCTGGTGATGCAGGACAAAGGCTTCAGGTGTTTGTTTCCCGGGGACCTGTTTCTGTGTGTCCCCCACCCGTCCTCCTCCCCACACTTAACACACAGGTGTGCAAGCCCCGCGGTTTCCCGTGTGACTGAGGCATGTGCAATCTGCAGGCGAGCTGCTAAAAGCGCTGGGGGCCGGCAGGGGGAGACCCCCTGACTGTCTTGCAGATTCAGCCAAAGCAGCATCCCAGCCCGGTGCCTGTTGCACCTCCGCTTGAAGATCTCTGCCGGGGAGAGGCTGCCCTGCCCCAGGCAGTGGGTGCCATTGCGTTGCTGGACTGCAGAGAAGTCCCTCCTGAGGGTCTGCCCAGCTCTCCCCTCCAGAGCTGAATCCCAGTCGCTGCATTGCTGTCCTTCGGGCGACAGCTGAGAAGAAGCCTTCCCGTCTGCCCTGAGAGCCCCTCAGGCTGTTGGTCTTCCCCACACTACACAGACCCAGTTCCTTCCATTGCTGCCCGTAAGATTTACGGTCTGTAGCAGTGACTTCTTTGCCGACCTCTGTTCCTGCTCTAATTCACGGGCATCCTTCTGCAAAGGGCAGCGAACATCCCCCTCTGTGACACAGGGGTCTAACCTGTTTTACCGCTGAGAACAGTGGCTGGGATCCCATGAGCAGCATCGCTCCCTGTGGATCTGCTGTGTGAGAACTCTTGAGCTGACCCTACCTAATAGACAGGCCTTCCCTATATGGATCCTACTGAGAGTCCTGTGCCCCAGCCTCTCTCGTGGCTGGCCGGCCAGACGCACCCAGCAGCTTGGAATGCAGGACATCGCCTGATCTTTGTCTCCGGCAGCTGCTTATCTGTTCAGTGGAAGGCTGCCCCCCATAAATGCACTTGCTTTTCTTTCTCCACCCGAACAGCCGTGGACGCTTGGCTTTCCCAGGGAGGGCGAAATCGCGGCAGTTATACCAACCCGACAGAGAGCCTTGAAGACGGCCTGGTACACTGGTTCCATGGCCCCTCCGTGGATCATGGCCATGCGCTGGATCCCCGCTAGCCACTTCCTCCGCGCGCTCCCCCGCAGCCTCTCCGTGTGGGTCCGCTCCACTTCCATCATGAGAAACTCCACGATGTTATCCAGGACTTCGTCCTCGTCGCCGGTGAGCTCGGAGGCAACCAGCTCGATGTAGGTTTGGAAGTCCTTCTGGGCCAGCTTCACCACCCCGCTGGGATGCCACTGAGGAACGGGCAGCTGCCGCTTGGCTGGAGCACGGCAGCGGGAAGCGAGGGAGGCAGTCAGAATGGCGTGCTGGGAGCCGTGCAACTTGGTCTGAGCAAAGTTTAGCACCACAGAGAGCCACAGGCAGGGTGGCAGATACCAAGCCAGAGGGGCATATGATCCCATGCCCCCACACCACCCCCAGGACGGCAGCTTCAGGCCGTCGTCAGCAGCGAACCCCATGCTGCAAACATACTTTCGTTCACAAGGGGGAGAACTTGCATAACTCTTCAAATTCAGTATTTCAAAAGTAAAGGTTTCCCCGTGACATTAAAGTCCAGTCATGCCTGACTCTTGGGGGTGGTGCTCATCTCTGTTTCCTGACCGAGGGAGCCGGCGTTTGTCCCCAGACAGTCTCCGTGGCCACATGGCCTACATGACTAAACACCGAAGTGCACGGAACACTGTTACCTTCCCAACAAAGTGGCACCTTTTTATCTACCTGCATTTGCATGCTTTCGAACTGCAAGGCTGGCAGGAGCTGGGACGGAGCACGGGAGCTCACATCGTCTGTGGATTCGAACTGTGAACCTTTCAATCAACCAGCCCAGCGGCTCAACCCACTGCGCCACCGAATCCCTCAATTCCGAAAGTACACGTTCCCAAATATGTACAAACCACACTAGAGGCAAGACGTGTGAAGGGGGAGTGGGGGAGCGACGCCATTCCCCTTTCCTGCAAGCGCTCTTCTGCCCTAAACATGGCTTGGCTTTGGTTTTGGGTCCTGGCAAAAGGATGATCTGGGGGACCCCAGGAGTGATCAGGACAGCGCCCGGACATTCCCATGGTGTTAAAACCCCCTAGACATGGTTGACTATAGCTCTCGTCACTCAAGCCAGAATCGTGCCTGCTGGGAGGTGCAGTCCAATGCATCGGCTACAGCAGAGGCAGTGCGCCTCTGGGGAAGTCGTGGCATTCGTGTCTGGGTGTACATGCCCCACAGATTTCTGTTGGCCACCGTGAGAAGACAACCCTGGCCTAGATAGACCTTATTCCCGGACGGCTCTTTCTTTACGCCTCTCGACAGAAATGGCCCTGACTGTGCTTGCCGCACTTCCCAGGCAAGGGTGAGAGACAACCGTCTCCCCAGCTAATCTCGAGAGCAGCTTGTGTGGGCGGAAGTCCTCCACTCTCTCCGAGGTGCCGAGAGGCGCTCGCACCTGCCTCAGCCGGGAGCATTTCCCTTACCTTTGTTCAGCGCCTCCTGCTCCATCCCTTCCTTAAAGGTGCTCAGAACAGCATCCACCTCCTCCATGTCCAGGAACCCGGAGCACTCGTTGTCCCACTTCTCAAAGACGGCTGCCAGGAAGAGTTGTCGGCGGGCCAGGGAGGACTGGTGGTGAACCTGCAGGAGGGAGGCGGCGGCAGCGGGTGAAGTGGGTCACGGGCACGTCGTGGGCCTGTGGGCATGGCACCCTCCACAGAGCTCCCGTCCCAGGGAGCTGGCCGCCTCGCCACCCTGGGCCCCCGCTGCTGTGGCCCCCGCTCCCTCCGCTGCCATTTGCCGAACCCCGGGAGCACCACAGAGCACGGAGCTGCTCTTGCATATCACTGCCACCCTCTGGAGAGGGACAGCTCCGGAGAGCCTCCAACGTGTGCCCTGGCAGGTGTCGGCCCTCGGTCAGCGCTCCCCCTCAGCGCCCGCTGACGCCCTGGCTCGGGTCGCCACAGAAATGGACTCGCTACCCTTGGTGGCTGAAAGGCCCGGGTGGGGGGCGCTCGGGTGCTGCCCGGTGTGCCAGCACAGGCCGCCTCCCTGCAGCGGCCCCCAAAACGAGGAGCAGGGAGCGCAGTTTTCCCTGCGCGGACGGGCAGCGAGCCTCGGTGGGGCGCGTGTGTTCGATCTGCGTGGATGAGAGCCTGGAAGGAGACCGTGAAGAAGGGGGCAAGCGGTTTACTCTCTCCAGCTGCTCGATCTTCTCCTCCTCGGTCTGCACGTAGCCTTCCCTGACGAACTCCACAAGCCGTTTCAAGTTGGGCAGGGAGGGCTCCTCGCCCACGAAGGTCTCCATGAGCTGCACGAACTGCGGCAGGTTGAGCGAGTGCTTTTCGAAGGCGCTCGTGGTCGAAGGGGGCCCGCATGCCTGCATCTCTATCATGTTCCCGCGCAGGCCTGCAAGGAGGGAGGCCGTGTTTCGATCTCTGCGTGCTTCAGGGCTCAGGTGGAGGCAGATAGGAGGAGCTTTGTGCTTCAGAGGAAAGGATCCGGAGGGGCACTCGCTCGCTTTCACGGAGCAGGTCCCGACAGCGGGTGGGACAAGCCGCGGCCTCGAGCCTCAGCAGGCCCTGGGGCTGCCAGCTGGGCGCAGCCGCCCTTTGCCGCTGGGGGGAGCCTTTGCCCGGCATGAGCCAGCTGCTCTTCTTCGCCAGCACGGGGCAGGGCAGGAGGCAGGTGCCGACTACGCCACCGTGCAGAGAGGAGCGGCCCCCGCAGGGGTCTTGTACCCACATGCCCTCGGCGGGTGCCCGCCCAGGCCCTGTGCCCCCATCCACAGACTGCCCACATCCATCCCGGAGGCCTCCTGACTGCACGCAGCAGGGCCTGCTTTCCGTCAGACGCATCAGCTTCTTCTGCACAACGTTCCCACTGCTGCGCAAGCTTGGAAGGCGCCCGAAAGGCTTCCCCTGCAGCGCCGCCCACGTTGCCAGTGCGTGGGACTTTGCGGCTCAGCGATCCGGCTTCCCGTCCCCACCCAGCCCTGGGGACTCGCAGGCCAGCCTACCCCACAGGGCTGTTACCGAGGGGAAGTGGAGAGGAGCACCGCCGGGCAGGCTGCCTGGGCTTCCTTGCAAGAGAAGAGAGGTGGGAGAGGAACCAGAAAGCAGGCCAGTGGGCTGTGCCTGCTTCACCAGCGCCGGCCGTGCGACCACAGCGTGGCTGCAGGGAACCGCCAGCGGCTGTCGAAACCTGAGCCGGGTTGCCTCGTGGTGCCCGGACCTGACCTCGCACCTGGGAACCTGGTGTTTTCATTGTTCCAGTCCTCCCGGATCTCCTTGCCGTAGTCGGTATATTTGAAGGACAGGTCGGCTGTCTGGAAGTCACCTGTGGGACCACAAGAAGGTGGTCTGTTGAGGAGGCCAAGTGGGCTGCAGAAAGCGGGGGGGGGGAACGGGACCACTCACCTGACCATCTTTGGCCGTAGATCAGCTGCGGTGCCCCCTCGGCTGTCTTGCTGGCTGTGGCAGGCGGCGAGGGGGGCAGATCTAGAAGAGAACAGCGCAGAGGTGGATACGCAACTGAGCCCCAGAGCACGGAAAGGAACGGCAGCGTGATACCTGCTCAGTGCATTTCAGCGCCTGCCTGTTTCTGGGCCTAATGCAGAGTGCTGCTTTCTAGCCTCCCTCTCGCTGTATTTTCTGCTTGGATCCTGAGGGCATTCGTCTGAGGGCCTTCTCCCAGTGCCCCCCCCCACAAGGTAGGGGGCAACCCATCCGGATCGCCCTCCCTGGAGAGGGGTCCCCCAGCCCCTGCAGTACGGTCTTTTCAGCACCGGTTGAGGAACGTGTATTCCCCCTCTAGGAATTGGTTTGTGAACTGTGCACTGTTTCATCCCTGCCACTGGCTTGAGACAACCTCCATTGAGTTCTGCCGCTGGCTAGTTCAGTCTTGTTTTTTAATCTGATCTGTTCTTTGCTTTTATTTGACTGGCTTTATTTTGCTGCTGTGTGGTGTCCTGCAACCCAATGGCCTCCGTGGCCCCTTCCAACTCTTCTGTGAATCTGCTTTATCTGTTGTCCAGGGGCAGGGTGGGCGGTTGGTCATCTAGGGAAATTTGGCCATCATTTTTAAAGTGCCGTGGGTTGCATTAATTGATAATCTCTCCTGGAATAAAGCAGCGTTCATTGTCTTCGGGAGCTAGTCAAATAAACCCTCAGCCTTCACCCTTCACCCTCACCTTTTCCCGGCCTTGCGTTAATTGCTGCGCGGAGCTCAAGCGGCAGGCACCCATGTATCCATCAGCAGCGGCACCATGAATTCCGCACGAAAACACGCTCTTCCTACCTTTGCCCTTGCTTGCTGGTGGTTTTCTCATGCTTGTGGCAGACGGCCTTTCTGTACTGGCGCATGGGCGCACCTCGCTGCCGGGCTGCCCTGGCGCAGCTGCCTCGCTGCTGGGCTCTGCTTGGCCGTCCGGCTGCTCCCGCGCGGCTGCCGCATCTGCCCCGGCTTCCTCTGTGAGGATCTCACGCTCCTCTGAGCCAGCCTCCTGGTCAGGGCCCAGTTCTTGGTCCAGGGCCTGCTGCAAACTCTGGGCTATCTCAGCGAGAGAAGCTTCTGGTCCTGCATTCTCTTCGGCGTCTTCACTGTCCAGAGCCTGCTCAGCGGGGTGGGCTTCAGGGCCAGCTTCCTCCTCAGCGTTCCCAGCAACTTCCTCGGCGTTCCCAGCAGCAGCTTCATTGGCAGCGGCTTCCCCTGCAGCCCCTTCCTCGGTTGCAGGTACAGCAGGCTCATCAGCAGCTGGGGTTTGTTGCCCCTCAGCCTCTGGGCCAACGGTTTCCAGCTCCACAGCCGGTATTTCTGCTCCATCCTGTGTGGACGTTGCCAGCGTGACTTTACTTCCCTCCTCTGCAGCGACGACCTTTTCCTCCAGCCCCGTTTCGGGTTGGCTTGCAGCTGCTGAAACTTTTGGGATACCTGCTGCCTCGGGAATGGCCACTTGCATATCCGAGAGGACGTCTTTCAGCATCAGATTGAGGAGCAAGGCCTCCTCGGATAATCGTAGCGCTGGCTTCAAAGATGGGGGAGTGGGCTGCTCTGAATCCGTCTGCCCGTCGTCTTCCATGTTCCCCCAGAACTCGGTCATTTCCACTTCGTCCGGTTCAGTGATGGGCCCTGGAACGGAAGAGAGAGACGCTCGCTGTGTGGCCTGCTGCGGGAGTCACACAGGTGTGCAAGGGGTGTGCCACGCACGTGTGGCAGGAACGCCACCCCCAGGCAACCCGGGGCGGCAGATCTGGGAGCAGTCCTCTCTGCCTACCCAGTCCAGCGGGACGTGGTCTTGGGCAAGTCCACGGAGCTTGCCCAGAATGTCCGCTGGCTCAGAGGTACTGGCCGGGCTCGCTTTCCGAGGGGCACAGAAGCAGAGCACCCAGGCAGGAAGGGTTGGCCTTAAAGCAACACATGCACCCCAGCTTCCGAAAGTCGCGTCTCCTGAGAAAACGCTGCGCAGAGTGGCCAGACCAGACAACTAGTTTCTCTCTGCAGGCCGAGTAAAAGCGTGTACGGCATGGGGCCGAAATGCATTGCACGACTCTGAAGAATATTTTTTTTGCATCGTGAGGGTTTGTCTCCTCTCCCAGATGAAGTGGGGCCGGGGGGGCACATTTCCAGGACGTTCCCAAGTTTGGTCTGATGCTTGTGAAGGCTGACACATGCGGGGCGCCCCCACAATGCACCTACATTTCCTGGGTTCACAATAGTTTTTCCTGGAAATTGCTGAGCTGTGGTCGTAGAAGGTCTCCAGGAGAGAGATGATCCTCAGTCTGTCCAAGAGCCCCACCTAGGAGAGACAAACAGTCAGATTGGCGATCCTGGACGGTTTCTGCCCCACAGAAGTGGGCCTGATCACCTGTAATATTGGAGAGCTCCCAAATGCACCTGTGGAGCGATTTTGAATCGCCTGCGGGCCGCTTGTGTGTCCGTGCTGATGGTGAGGGCGCCGCTCGGCTTGGGATCGGTCGTGTGGTCGTGCGCTGAGTGCTTACTGCCAGTGGCGACCTTCATGTTTACGTGTGTGTAGAGTGACTGGCTACGTGCAAAAGGTAAATAAGTTCTTTATTTCGAAAAAAGTTGGTGAATTGAAAATCTTTTTTAGTGTAAAAGTGTGACTCCAAGACGTGAGTTCCAGCACTTTTTTTTTTTTTTTACAAAAAACGCACTCTGTGTGTGTTTTTTTATCAGCCCCCAACCTGGTCCCGATGAGATTTTTTGGACAAAAGCCCACATCCTCCCCCTCCTGAGAATGGGGGGGAAAGAGTTGGGGGGGGGGGGGGGGGGAGAAAGCGATCCACACACCTCCCCGTCTTGTAAGACAGAGCCCCACCACTAGCGTCCTCCTTTCCCAGGGAGCAGGCGAAGAGATGACAAAGACAGGAAGGTGCAAAAGGAAGCGTACAGATGGTGGAGGGGAAACGTGCAGCCAAGGGGAAGCGAGGCCACTGCGAAGGAGTGCCCCTCTTCAGCCCGAGGAGACGTGAAGCGCAGGCCGCATTATCTCGCCCTTCCAGTTTTGCCATCTCCTTCCTGTTCGGGGTATCGCAGCGTGCCGAAATCCCCGCATTCACTTCTGAATCGCCAGGTTATTTCTGAGGCTGCCTTCGAGTCCCCGTTCCCGGGCAGCAGAATGGGCCCCCAAGGCCACTGACGCTGTGTGTGCGTTTCCCCTGCACAGCCAGGGGTTGACCTGCCGGTGGTGAGCTGGAAGGGGGCTGAGAAGGCCGAATGAGAGCTGAGCTCCTTACAAGCACCGGGTGGACCCAGCGGCCCCTGGAGAAGGGGGCCGGGGACCTGGAAATGGCTGACTGCCTCCTCGTTCTCACGACCAGTGACTTGATGGAGCACCGAGGTCCTCCTGAAGGAATGTGAAGAATCGATCATGGGCCCCTTGTATGCTGCAGGCGGCCCTCCCGTCTTTATTTAAAGCCTCCGCACCCCATGTCTTTGCCAGAAAAAGGCTGCGGAGAAACGTGCTTGCAGTCATTAAAAGAAAGATCTGCAGCCCATAGAGACATAGCACACAAGGAAAAAGGGAAGGGGAGGGAAGAAGAAAAAGGAAGCCTTTCTTCGGGACTAGTGGCACGCCCTTGCTTGCCCCACCTGGCTTTGCTTCCCCTGGACAATACTATTCCCCATGCACCCCCCACCCGCAGATATGTGGGAGAATGAGGTTCCTGCTGTATGCTCAAGGGACCCTGGCCCAGCCGACCCAACACGGACTCAGTCGACCCGGTTTTCAAGCGTGTCACGTGGAGTTCATTGTGCTGTGCATCGCATCGCCTGCCTGCTTCTCCTGGTGGCGGAGGCCCCCTGCCTCTGGGTCAGCAGGTCCACGGGCTCCGTGTTTTATTTCAGAGCATGCCAGCGCATCCTCAGATCTCCAGCCCTAACCTGTTTCCCGACCCGACTGGGATGCAGCTTCTGCTGTAGGCATGATGCACCGGCGGGCTTGCAGTATGGTGAACAGATGCGGGGTAGACCGAGCCGGACGGGGCTGGGGTCGCTTCAGCACAGTTGCTTTTATCTGCTCGGGGCCAGGCATCCGGCGGGGGAGAGAGAGATGGAGCAGCCTGGCTGTGAAGGAAGGGGTTTGTCACCAGACTGGTAGAAGTGGGAGCCACCAGCTTTCTGAGTTGGGCCAGAGAGTGTGAGCAAGAGGAGCGACTGGTCGTTCAGCAGCCACAGAGGTCTTTGGTGGATTTGCCGCCCTCCCTCGAGAGCTTGGCACAGCAGGAACTGATTACAGGACTGGGAAGGAAACCAGGTCTAGCCGAAGCAAAGAAGTTGCATTAAATTCATGCTGTAGTTCTGGAAGCAATTCAAGCCTGTTTTGCCAGCACGGGATGCCATCCATCCTTTCCTCGTACCGTGGGTGCCTGTAGGTGGGGTTGGGAGTACAGTTCTCTTTCTCCTCCTCCCTGGAAGTCAAGAGCGTTTTTTAAGGCGATGAGTCTCCTGGTGAGCAGGAGAAGCAGTTCCGTTTCTTCGTGCCTGGAGCCAAGCCCTTGCCACTGGGCTGCCAACATTTCTGCACAGAATTTCCCCTTCAGGGCCTGCTGTTGGTCTTTGGTCTCGTCAGAAATAAGCCTCCACTCTCAGGAGCACACGACCCAGGTTTCATCATGCGTTCGTTTACGCAGATCCTGAGCATACAACGGTGCCTCTGCAGATTTTAAACAACGGGGATTCTTGTGACAGTGACGCTCACTTGCTCCCTTGGAAGAAAGACCCTCACCTCCGAAAAGTCCATTATGGAAGAAAACCAAGGCTGAGATAAAATCTTCTCAGGCTCACAATTTTGGCTCGGAGAGGTGAGGTGACAGCTGGAGGGGGGCATTAGAACCCCCAGGCATCACCAGTTTTTGCAATCATGGTCAGTTTTGCCACACTGGCATCTCTGTTCGGATGGGGAAGAAATGCCTCCCAGTCAAACTTTCCCTTGGATGTTCCTCATGTTGTGTTTTCAGCTACAAGGAACTGACACTCTGCCGTCCTTTGAAATCGGCAGCTCTCCAAATTTCGCAGCGGGTTCTCGGATTGGAGAATGTCTGCAAAACTCTGCATTTGTGAATATATTAAAAACGTGCTGTATCAGCAAGATGGCCTGCAGAAAGCCCGCACATTGGGCAGCTTTGCAAGTGGACATGCCTGGTCTCGGGCAAACGCTCTCGAAAATGAAATGCCGTGCCAACTTCACTCTTTGACAGATTCCCATAACTTGGGGGCCGACTGAATTTAGCACTGGAAAGAATGAGCAAGAACGGAAACGGACTGACTTGCCCGTTCTTATGCTTCTGCTACTTGCAGCAAGAGTCATCCACGGGACCAGCAGCTGTCATTTTAATTTCCCGCAGTGATGTGACATTGTTCCCACTGGGTGTGTGGGCAGCTTCACACAAACTGCCCCGTCACTGCCAGAAGGGGCCTAAAAGTTCATCTAAATGCCCCTTGCTCGGTTTTGCTGCCTGCAAAGAGGATGGTGGAAGAGGCCTCGCAGAGCGTGTTTCCTTTCCTAATCCTGGAGGTGGTTCAGTGATTCCGCTAGGTGACTCTTGCCAAGACAAGGCTAGTCACAATCCTCTGGGTCTTCTACCCGACACACACAATTGTGGGGCTTGATTAGGCTCCCAGAGACCCTTGAATTTCGAGCCCCGGTGGCTCCAGAGAGAAGCTCGGAAACTCTGGGCACGCTTTTGTTGGTGGTTCATTTTGCACCATTTAACCTCAGCCCGGAGCCTTCAAGAAGTGTTCGATGGCAGCTCTCCATCAGCCATGCTGGCTGGGAATGGTGGGAGTTGCAGTCCAACACAACTGAAGGGCACCTGAAAGGAAACCTGCCTCTCTCTGACTGTACCTTTTCTTCCTGCACCTGTGAGTCGTTCCGACAGAAGGTGTTTGGGAAGGGGAGCGGAGTCCGTACAGTTTTGCGCATGAAGAAGTGGGGCTGATATGCTATGGCCGTGGTGGAGCTTTCGGGGGGAACGTGCAAAGCTACCTTTCCATGGTCGCAGTCGAAAAACAGTTGGAGAAACATCTGCCTCCACACATCACGTCTTATCGCTTCTCGCGTGTTGTTGGCACATTGCAGGAGGTGCTGCAGTAGCTGCTGGAACATGTCGCTGGTAAAATTTTTGATGTAAGGAAGGAGATACTGGGGGGAGAGAGGAGAAAATCAGAATTCCCCCGTAGCGCACCCTTCATGCTGAGTCGCCTCTGCATCATCCCTCCTCGTGTTTATCTATGTCCCGCCTGCCACTGCTTCAGACACACAGCACACACACAAAATGTCCACCTTCGTGAATGCTGCGGGGTGTGTGGATGACCTTTGGGAGGTCAGAAGCTAAAACGCAGTGGGCAGCCTCCAGGTCAGGACCCAAGTCCGCCCCGTGAGCTTCCACAGACTACCATGCTCCAGGTTAATGAACGGTCCAGAAGGACCGCCATCTCTCCCTTTATTCTTTGCAACCATCGCTGAATTCAGTTTGTCAGAGGCAAGCCCACTGCCACCTCTGCCAGGCTGCCAACTACAACTCCCATCGGCTCCACCCGGCATGGTAGAGGCCCAGGGCTTCAGAGGTGTGTTCCCTTGGGTCACAACACTTTGCCTGCCCCTGAGCTAAGGTTAACTCCATCACCTGAGGATTAATAAGAAAGAATTCAGAATGCAGGTGGGAGAGACGGGTGCTTGATGGCAGAATGTGCCGACAAAGTGAATTCCTTTCAGTGCCTATTATCCCCGATAATTTTCTTTATTAGCTGCAGTCACTTTGAGGTTAAATATCTCATCGTAAGCTTAAAACAAGATTGACAAATTGCCTTTTTAAGAAACCTGTTTCTCTGCAGAATGCTAAACGGATGACTTTCAAAGGCAGGCAGCGGGGAAATTGGCACTTGTGTGTGTCTCACTGCGGCTGTTTTACTATTCCCCCTTGAATTTTCGTAATGACAATACCAATAGGCACCACTAAAGCATGGCAGCAGGCTATGGTTCTAGTCCATAAGCTTCTCTCCTTTCTATCAGTCTAACCTGGTTGTACTGTTTATTTCTGCCGGAGGTGAGAATTCGGCAAGTGAAGTCTTGCACTCCTCTCTTTTTGTACACACACACGCACACACACACGTGTGTAACTGTGCAGAGTGATTGCTGTCGAGGGCCTGTCGCGGCCCCTTCAGGGGTATTAAGCCTGCTCCGTGAATTGGCTAATAGAATTTCAGCAGCAAGAACAGATGCTCCCGGAATAGCGCTAATTGTGTGAAAACGACGGTGCCGGTGGAAGAGAGTGTGGCAGCTCTCAGGGGCGGTCTAAATTTGTCCACGACTTGGAACATTCCCTTTCTGGGCTGCGTCCCCAACCAGATCAGCCTGGGAGGATGCAGGCGATCGCTTCGGATCCATTAATCCAGGCTCACAGCTCTGCTAGAGAGTGAGGGAAGCGCCCGCTGGGACGGTGCGATGGGGATCCTTGAGAGGGAGTGGATCATGACTCGGGACATGGCAGGGGAACGGGGGGGGGGGGGGGGGGTTTGCCGGCTGCAGAGCTTCCTCATGCTAACACATGTAAATGCTTTCCAGCAGCCCCATGTTGCTCTTCTGCTCCCCCCTCCCTGAGCGCCCTGGAGTGATACTCAAGCGCACAACCTCACTGGGGCCCACCGGAGCCCACCCTGGAGCCCAGCAGCAGTACTGGTTCCAGTGTGTGGCTGTGGGGACCCCCCTTGGGGCAGCCGCCTTCTCACGGCCCCGTCCCCGTCCCCAGATGCTCTCATTCCTCAGCCGGGAAGCCCCTCACCAACGCGGCTGTCCAGGCTGGAGGAAGAGCGGAAAACGGCGCCAAGACGAGGGAGGCAAGAGGACTGGGGTCCCAGCCCTGCTCTCACCTCCACAAACTCCTCTTCATTCACCTTCACCGACAGCGTCCCGACTGATTCCAGGGGTCGCGCATAGATTCCTATGGAGAGAAAAGCCGCCGCTGGCAAGCCCTATGGGAGCATCGCTCCAACACTAAAACTAAGCACACAGACGAGTCCCCAGCAGGAGTCCAACCTTCTGAAAAGCCCTGTCGGTGGGCCTCGCTTCCTTGTGAACGTGCAGAGGGCTGACTTGTGGACTCCACAAGCTGCCTCTTAGGTCCAGCACGAAGAAGTCCGGGGCAGAAATGTGTAGGGTTTTTTGTGGGACACCTTGAGGAAAAGTCCCTTGCCAATGCAGGGAGTTGCCGGCTGGCTGTTCCCCATCATCTACCCCAGGGTCAGTGAAGACAAATGAGAGCGCGCCCGGCAGACTTCGCTTGCCCTTTGTTCTCGAAGCCGTTCACAGGCAGTAAATTCTCTTTATGAAACCATAAAGCACTGCTTAATGCGCCTTTAGTGCATTGGGCTCAGCTATGGGAAGAGCCCCGGGAAGCAGAGGAAAGACAAAGCTTCTCTGTGGCTGGAAAGGGCAGATGACACCCAGATCCGGCTCTTGGAAACAAAGCTAGGTGGGGGGATTATGGGAACTGAAGTTCAACAGGTTAGGGGTGACTGGGACAACACCCCTTCTTTTAGCTGCTTTGCAAAGCCAAGGATCTTAACTGGGCATGCTAAACTGAGCTGCCCCCAAAGGCGAGGAGGCCCGGCTTCTGCTGCGCTCTTGCCTGGCCTGGACCAAAGGGAAGGTGGGTGTTGCGTTACCTGTCTGGGGATCTGCAGGTGCCGAGCTGACGACCTCCAGGAATGATTTCAGGGCGCTTTGAATCTGCAAAGCAATGTGCTTATTTCAAGGGTTGGCCGGCTGAAGTGCCGCGTACTGACTGGTTTCTGACGAAGGGTAACTCGCATTCAAGGCTAAGCCTAGGTGGTGGCTGAAACATGGGCTGCAGCCTTGTCTGAACCCAGCCAAGATAACAGCCCATGATGAACAAGCCAGTTTATAGCGCAGGGTAAGAAAAACATAGACTGTGGTTAATAAGCTATGGCTTGCTTGGGTCGCTGGGCTCAAACAACAGGATAACTTGCATTTCCACAGTAAGCCATGCTCAGCCCTTGAATGCGAGTTGCCCTGTTGTTGGGGTCCAGTCACTGGCCATGAGGTAGTTCTGAGCTGGAACTCCAAAGGCCTGATGGGACTCGGAGCATGCAGACTGCTTCTTGCGATCCTGTGTGGGTTTTCTCTGAACCCCAGTTTCCTACAGCATCCCTCATGCCGACGCCATTGGCCAGGAAGTGCGGTTTCTCCCCGCGTCCCCAAAGCCTGAAGGCTGTGCCTGAAGCTGGATTACTGGCAGTGACCTTGTTCCTTTGTGGCCTCAGCACCAGCAGGGGGGCCTGCAAGAGGTCCTCCGGAGCAGAATTTGGCTCTCCGCACTCCGGGCTTCCCCTCCGTGGTTTCGCCCTCGTTACCAGCAGAAGCGGTATCCGCCTGGAGACGTCCTGCGTCCATTCTTTGAACTGCGTGGCCAGCGCCTTCCTGCGCATGTCTTGGACATCTCCCTTGATCTTCTGCACCTGCTCCCTCTGCTCCCGTTTCTCTTTGACCAGCGTCTTCATCTGAGCTAACCTGGAAGGTGCAGCAATACCCGGACTTTCAGAGCAGGGTCCCCCATCCAGAGTTAAAATAGGGGCTTGCTTCCACTCGGCTCGGGTCCTGGCCTGGGACCCGTGATGTCGGGGTAAGTTTGGACGGTGGGCACTCATCATGACCTCCTCCGTAGCCGTGCCCCTCAAGGAGAGAGATTGCAGGCTGCTGTTCCCATCCACGTCCACAAACCCAATCTGGCCTCTCTGCATTCTACCAGGGCAGGTCATTTGCAGAGCCAGGGGGTCTTAACTGCCTCCTTGGGACAAGCACACCCCAGAATTCTTCGCATCGCACGGAGAACAATATATGATGGCTGGGAAAATTCAGCCCACCCCAGTTACTGGAAGGTTTATGAAGGAGTTCTGGGAGAAGCCGGGAGGCCAAAGGGAGTGGGGGGGCCATCGCCTCCCTGCGGGTGGAGAAGTTGCCATGCGTCAGCCCTGCCAGCCCCGCCGCCGTTGCAGCACCGCCTCTACCCAAAAGCCTTCAGATGCTCGGCGATGCGAGATGAAGTGGATTGTGCCGCTCTTGCGCTCGATCTCTAACGGACCACCTGCCCACCCCACGTGAGAAGCAGGGAAAGGGGCTGGTCTGCTTGTCTCTGTCCCCTGTTACAAATGCAGCGCCCCCCATGCAGGCAGAACGGGGTGCCCAAACCGAGGCTGAGGCGGGGTCCGCACACTCGGGAAGCTGCAGCCCTTCACACTGGACAGTGCAGTGGGGAAAGCAGCTGAGCCGCACCGCCCTTGAGCAGCAGCAGGCACGAAGCCGATGGATTTCCAGCAGTTCGGAAGGCATCTCGGCACTCCCGGCCCTTGGCATGCTGGCAGGGCACTTCTGGGGGCTGAGGTCCCAGGGCACCTGGACCTTCAGCCTGGTCCTGCCCGGGCTGAGGGCTTGGCTGGAGCCCTGTTCAGGAGCATTCTTCTCCTGTTGGGGAAACGGGGGGATTCTCCTGCAGCGGGTCCAGCTACCGCCTCTCATTTTACCTGTGGCACAGGTGAGAATAGAGTGCCTACCACCCTGTGCCCCCCAGGCCACCTCCCCCTGGATGAGCCCCGCGGGCTGGCCTGTTCGCACTCCCCCTTGTTTCCTTCCTAAAGAAGATGGCTCTGGTGCCTTCTCCACTGAGGGTCCCGAGCCCCGCACCGCTCCCACCCACCCCTCCAGGTGCAAGCCCGGGACTGAGCTCGCGGACGGGGCTGCCGGGGCCTGGCCTCACTCACTTGTGCATGGTGGTCTCGGGCACCTGTGTCTTCAGCTCATCCGTGATGGCCTTCATTCCGCGCACGTAGGGATTGGGCATCGCCAAGTTCTTGTAGGACGGGTTGTGCCTCATCAGGTACTCCCCCAGGAAGTTGATGGGGTCCAGTTTACGGGGCTCAAATTCCGTGGTTTCCAGGGCTCCCTTTCTTTCCGCCACCTGGAGCAGCTTCTCCACCCCTGGAATCAGGGTAGGGAGCAGCTTTTCAAGCAAGTATGTCCGAGTTTCCAGGGTCGTCGACTCGTCATTGAACCACTCGCGGGATAAGCCGTCCGCAGGTTCCTTCTTCTCCACCTTCTTCTCCCTCAGCTTGACTTTGTGGAGTTTCTCCACCGTCTGGCCCTGCAGAGTCAGGGTCCTCCGTTGTATGCTTTCATGAAAAACGGCCTTCCAGCAAGCGTCGATTTCTGGCGGCAGGGGCTGGATGCCAGCCTCCGGGTTTCCCTTTTCCGCTTCCAAGGGCAGCTCCAGCAAGGCACTTCCCTCAGGATCGTCGTCACCCTTCTCTGCAGCCATGTTTTATTCTGCACGTAAAAGACGAGAGTTGCGTGATTGTGGCAGCTGCCGTACTCCGGGTACCCTCGCTCTGTCCTAGGACAGCGTTAAGGCCCATCAAGTTCACTTCGGAGTGCTAATAGGATGCCAGTTGCACCTCGCTTTCACTCTTGGGACAAGGGTGCCAGGTCGGACTCTGCCCCCAGCCACATCTCTTGCGCCCTTGCATAAATGCACACTGTCAAACCCTGGACCACGTTCAGTGAAAGGGTCGCTGTAGTGTGGCCACACCAAATTTGTTTGTTTGTATTGACTGACTTTCGTCTGCAGGATCCTCAGGCAGCGTCACAAAGGGACAGCGATCCGCTATAACACCTTTACAGTTACACACCCGGGAAGCAAATGAAGCAACAGTCTTTCAACCCGCCAAACCAAGCCAGTAACTTTATTACTTATTTATTTAGGAGACTTCTATGCCGCCCCATTCGCCGAAGCCTCGGGGCGGCTCACAACCATAAAAAAACTTCAAAATAGAATAATACAACTTAACAATATATTTAATATATTTAATAAATTTAATTTAATACACAATTCTAAAATGGCCCAGTATTAAGAACCGAAGCGGAGCCATGCTGGATCAGGCGAAGCGTCCATCCCGTCTAATCTTCTCTTCCCTGCAGGGGCCAGCTGAGCTGCACTCCTTTCCTGCCTTATTGGCCAGGCGTTCTGCCCATCTCTCCTAGTCTTGCCTGCTCTTCGCAACTCCTCCACTGAGTTGGGGCAACGTCCTCATTCATGACATCAGACCATCAGTCTGTCTGGCTCAGCAAGCTCAACACTGACCGGCAGCAATCCCCCCACCCATTTCTGGCAGGGGCTTGTTCCTACCCTGTCTGGAGAGGCTGAGGCTTGGAACTGACAGCTGTGCAAAGCAGGTGCACTGCCACTGAGCTGTGGTCCTTGTCCTAAAAAGGAAGGTGCTAGTCCTCATGGTTCTAAATAAAGGGCTGGTTTCGAGAAAAACAGAGGGGGTTGCCTTTTCCCAGACATTCCTCTAGTCCAGGACTTATTTATGCTTCTGGGGCTTCAGGCAGGGGATGTGTCCCAGCGCTGTCTGGAGACTGTAGGGTCTCAGCCTGGGGTATGTGCGTGCAAAGCAGAGGCTGTGCAGCCAGGTCGCCGCAGGGCCCGTGGAAACGGGTGCCAGGCGATGTCCTCGTGTCCTCTTCCGTGCTCGTGCTCCAGTCTCCAATGGCCTCCTCGCTTCACGACGAGGGAATCACATTTTATTTGCCACCGTTACCTTTCAGAGGGTCAAGAAAGGGAGGCTGAGCTGCTCCGAAGATGTCAGGCATCGAGGAGAGAGCGGATTAATTTTCATCGTCCAGAAACTTAGGTGGGAATCCAGAGGGCTGCCTGCCGCAGGATTGTCCACTTCTGTATGTGTTTGGCGTTGCTAAGCAACAATTCCCGGAGGCTGCCGGGTTTATCCACTCCTCCCGCCTTGAGTAGCCAGAGAATGAATGAGTACATTCGGGTCCGTCCCCCCCGCCATTACCTCACCGAGTTGCTACGGGGAGGGGAGAGAAGAACGGCCAAGCAAGACCCTGC
Organism: Varanus komodoensis; assembly: GCF_004798865.1. NCBI lineage: Eukaryota > Metazoa > Chordata > Lepidosauria > Squamata > Varanidae > Varanus > Varanus komodoensis. The sequence goes on from NW_025335587.1 coordinate 20,548,192, forward strand.
TTGGCAGAGGAGAATTCCCGCCGGAGGCAGGTGGCAGGCGCGTGGCCCTCCGGGGAAGTGAAAATCCCGCATTTCAGCACTGCTTCCCACAGCCGGAACGGCTGCAGCAGGGGGAGAGGCCACAGCGGAGGGTTTTGTGGCTGTGAGTGGGAGAATTAAGAGCAGGCCAAGCAACACCTGGAGGACCACAGCTCCTTTCGTGGGCTCTTCACCTTGCCCAGGAAAAATGCGCTTGGGGCGGGTGTCCCCGGGGCACCTTTGTGGGGTGTTTGGTGGAAGATGCCCTTTAGCCAAGAAGCACCTCTTGCAATGAGCCAACGACTGAGGTGTGTTTCTGGCAGCTCCGTGGGACTTCAGGCGCGTAAAAGTTGCAGGGTGACGCCAGTCAAAATGCAGGGATCCGTGGGGGGCTTACTTCGCCCACCCCCCATGTCTGAGGGCACGCCTCTTCCAAGTGGCCATCTCAGCCCGTTTCAGACCACGTGGGGAGGAAGGATGCTTGGGGTCACAGCCCCGGTTCCTTTTGTGCTAGCTCCTGCCTGTTACTGTATTTTGAAACGCTATTAATCCATAATATGGGCTGAAAGGGGGGCTGGGCCTTCTGGATTTCATTAAATGAGGAGAAGGTTCAGAGAAGGGCTTTTTCTGTAGTGGCGCCTCGACGGTGGAACTCACTCCCACCCAAGTTCAGCTGGCGCCAGCCCTTTCTTCTTTCAGGTGCCAGTTAAAAAGTTATCTTTTCCGTGATGCTTTTGGTTTCATGTTTTCAGTGGTTTATGTTGCTGCCGCCGCCATACTCTGATTTTAATGCCAGGTTAAACCCTTTTTGCACATATAATTTTTAGGGTATTGGGACATTTTAAAGTAGATCAAGGGTTTAGTTTTATACGTCTTTTCTTTTTTTTTTCTTCTGATGTTATATATTGATGTTATATTATGATTTTATGGTCGGATTTCATTGTTTTAATTGTTTATTGTGCTTTCAGCCGCCCAGAGAGCATATGGCTATTGGGGCGGCATACAAACCAAAGGAATAAATGAATCCCAGCACACTCTTCCCACTTCGAGCCTTGCTCCTTAGCTGCTACCTTTTTTTACTTTGAATTGTTGAATTGTCCGCTTATGGAATCCATTTGCACGAGGTATTCTGACGGCCACGGGCCAGCAGGCTTTAAAAGCAAATGAGGCAAGTTCATGGAGATTGAATGCCTCCGTGGCTCTCCGTGGCCGCAGGTGCTTCTGGCCAAAGGCTGCATCCTGCGGCCGAGGCGGTCTGCCTGTGTACACCCTTTGCTGGGGAAAATGGGTGGGAAGGTGCCATGGGGGGTTTCCCACAGCCACTGTAGGCTAGGTGGACTCCTGGTCCCGTCCAGTGAGAATCCTCTGAAATTCCTACCTTGCACTTCTGAGTCATAGTTATCGAATCCTCAACCCCTTGGAGTAGGATCCAGTGCAGGAAGACAGGAGGGAAATTACTGAAGCAAACAAACAGCCCGTTTCCTCGTTGTCGGTGGGAGGAGCGGTCCTCTGTTTGGCAGAGTTCTCCTTATCTGCTTTAGCTACTCCCTTTGAACTGCAGTCAAAGGGCAGCCTGCCTCCGCTTTCCATGTCAGCCCACAAAGGGCAAGATAGTCTTTTTCTTCTGCAAGCTGGAGGGAAATTCCTTTCTGTTTTTGTTGATGCTACGAGATGCTTTGGGAGGCAATCCGTGTCTGAAGAGTGGGATAAACAGAAAATGAGATACTAAAAGAGGAAGATCTTTACTGAGGTCTTGCCTTCCGAGCAAGGAACTGAAGCAAGGAACTCGCAGTTCCTGTGGACCTCGCTTAATTCAAGCCCCTGGGTTTGAATTAAGAAAGAAAGAATTTAATAAACATTGCTTGCCAAGTGCACAATTCGGATGGATAATTCTTAGCACCCTCACAAAGCCGTCGCCCAGGATCGTTCACCTGGAAGCCCTTGAGGACCAAAACATTTTCAGACCAATTTGGATTCCCAGAGCACATGTGTCCCAAAGTCTCCTTTGACAAAGCAGAAAACCACAGACACAAACATGACTCCAAAGTGCCTCGATGCTGGAAGGGATTACATATGCTATTCACACACGTGTGAATGCAACCTTCTGTGTTTACTCTTCCGGTACATGCTCCCTCTTTAAATAAATACTCAACTTCTGCAGCTTGTCATGCCACTTTTGGCCGCTCCTTCTGAATCTTCGGATGGCTTTCTGTATATTTTTAATTTAAAAAAACAACCTCAAGTACCACTGGAGCCCCTGGATGCAAAGCCAAGAAAGGCGCACTCTGTATACGCACGGCCTCCGCTCTCTTGGTGTGTGTGTGCTTATAAGGAGCAGCAGAGTAAAAACTCAGATGCAGCTGCTTTCTCCAGGGGAAGCAGGTTGGTGCGATGGGGAGGGTTGCCTGGTCGCGAGTTCTGCATTAGAGATGCCCTGCTGGCAGTCCCCTGTACACCTAGTAAGTGCGGAATAATCCTGTCTCGGGCAATACCTTGTCTTGGGCCAGCTGGGGAGCCATTTTTTCGCCTGAGAGCCCGGCAAGCCAAAGGCAGCCAATGCGGACTGTACTGGGCTAGATGAGCCAAAGGTCTGACCGTGCAAGGCGCTTCCTGCGCTCCTCCTTCAGTCAGTCTTCTCTTCGGAACAATGAGGACTGGAATACTTACTTAGTTTTTAAAGGAAAGTAGTAGCACTCTGTCTGGCGTGCAAGAGGCTGCAAGTTCAGTTCCTGGCATCGTCTCTGGTGCAAAGGATTGGGGTGTGCAGCTGGTCACCCCCCAGCAAGGCTTCAGTGCCAGTGGACGTGGCCAGGGCTGGGCGTCCTCCTCAGGGAGGCTCGGCTGCTTGAGGCCTTGCTCTGCCGCAGCTCACGGGCAGAGCCCTCCCTGGTCACGAGGAGGGTCCGCAGGCCAGTCCCCAGCAGCAGCTCCCGGGAGGGCTGGAAAAGTCACCCAACCAGAAACCCCACGAGCCACTGCAGCCAGCCGAGACTGGGTGAGATGGACTGGGGTACGGCCTGATAGGGGACGGCTTCCGATGCTTTTTTGGGGGTGCCAGCCAAGTCGTCTAATGGCCGTTTAACGCCCAAGTTGTTTATTCCTGTTGCTATTTGCTGTTCTGAGTCCTCGCCTGCCACCGGGAAGATACTTTCCATCCGAGAGCGGGATCGGCTCTTCAGAGGGACGATGGAAATGATTCCCTGCTTCTGCTCGGTCGAGCTTGCCTTTCAAAGCATCCAGGGCAAGGACGTGGCTCCGTTTTCAGGGAATTCCTGGGCTTCTCTCCTCTGGCCCCGGCCGGCCCCAGGGAGCATCGCCTTGGAGATCTCTGCTTGCTTCCGCTCGCAGCTCCCTTCCGGGGCAATGAGCGAGGCTGCTCCCGCTCGCGTCCACCAGGCGGTCAAGGGGGAGTGGTGCCCTGGATGCGCCCTCCACGCCTGGACACACTGGGATCCCAGAGGCTGTGGGGGCAGCCGTGCTGGAGGCCTCATCCCCTCCATCGTTGCTGGTGGCCGTCCAGAAATCGCCTGTCAGCTGCTGTGGGACATGGGGAGATGAAGTGACGCGAAAGGGGCCCTCCACGTTGAATCGGCTCTGCAAGGATCGCTGCCCGAAACCTGCTGGCTCAGGGGCGCACGCGTTTCCTTCGTGGTTCTGCTCTTAGGCCGGTGCCTGGTACAGCAGCGTCGGAAGGTGAAGCTTCCCCCGCAGCACCTCATGTCTGCGAAGCTTTACCTGCCGAAGCTGTTGCAGCAGCCACGGGGCCGGGGCCGGGGCTAGGAGGAAAAAGGCGCAGAAGCGACAAGGCCGGTCTTTCAGGGTGCCAGCTGCCGTGGCACACAGGGCGCCGCCGGTCTTGTTTCTGTGTTTTTAATCTGGCGCACAGGAATGTGCATTCCTTCCCCCTTGCTTTATCTCCAGGCAAGGAAGTGCCGCGAATTCTTCACGGGGCCGGCGTCGAACGACAGCCGGATCAGCACGGGATGGCTCGGCTCGTGGTGGGCCAGAGGAGCCAGGCTGGGAGGAGGAGGTGGCAGCCCCTCTGCCCACGCTGCGCCTGGCTGCTCGGCCCCGTCCTCCGTTCCCAACTCGCTTGGCTCACGGAGGTGCCGGAAGCCCCAGGGCGGGAGGCCTGTGCGTTATGTGGGACCAGCACAGCCCCCCGCCCCCCAGCATGGTGCCCCTGCGGCGCAGGGGAGGGGATTCCGGGACCCCGGCATTGTCAGATTGCGGCCCCCATCATCCCCGGGGCGAACTGAGCTGTCGCTGAAGGGCAGCCCTAGATCAGCCTCCCCCAGGCGGAGGGGCGGGTCAGACTACAACCCCCATCGTCCCCAGCAGGCATGGGCGACGCGATGGTCCCGACGCAGCTGGAGGGCACCGGGGAGCTGGAGGCGCCCGAGGTCGGCCTCGCGCATCTCGTCCCCCCGTGCCAGACTACCCCGCCCACCATCCCCAGCCCGGCCTTGCCGCGCACCAGCCCGCCCGAACCCGGCCCCGCCGCGGGCGCGCGAGGGTTAACCCCCGCAGGAGCGGCGCGGGGGCGGGGCCTGCCGCTTGACAGGTGGCGCATGCGCGCTGGCGCCTCATTGTGCCCGGCCGGCCCGACCCCGCCGCGCCGCGCCTCAGTCGGGAGGG
>NW_025335587.1:20552947-20579579 GCF_004798865.1 Varanus komodoensis
CCGCGCCGGTGTGGAGTGTCCGCCGCCCGCCGCGCGCCCGTTCGTGCGCGCCTGCCCGCGATCCGCGCCCGCCCCGCGCGCCCCTCTCTCTCCCGCGCGCGCCCCGACGGGCCCCGCCCCGCCCCGCCGCGCGGGGGGATCGGCCCGCACTGGATGCGGCGCATCGGTGCGCTGCGTGCGCGTTAAGCCGCGTGTGGCGCAGCCGAGCGAGCCTCGCGCGGGCACCGGGGCGATCCGGCTCCCAGCCCCGGCCCGGCCTCGCGGGCGCCCTGGGCGCTTCCTTGCCGCCCCGTCCTACCTCGCAGGGCTGGTGCGGGACCAAATGGCGCGAGCGGGGAGACCTGCCGTGCACCCCTGCAGGATGGGCGAGGGATGTCCGTCACGGCAGCGGGTGCAAGCCGCGGGGGCGATGAAGGGGCATGAGAACCCGTCTCCGGCGAGGCCGGTGGGCCGGGCTGGGTCTCGGGGGAGCCGGCAAAGAGCCCCCCCTCGGCCTCCAAGCTCCCAGGGTGGCCGTGGGCCAGTCCCAGCCTAGCCCATCGCGCAGGATAGCGGGAGGATTACGTAACCAGCCTTGCGGGGGGGGGGGGGAAGCGGCATATAAATATAATAAATGTACCATGGAGATAAAGCCTGATACGGCCCAATATGGTGAATTGGGTTCTTCTTGCTTTTCTACTTGGATATGCTTTTCCTTGCCATTGAAGAATGGAACAATCCTCACGCGACAGCGCTAACTGTATTCTGTATTTCGTATGCATTTAAACATGCGCATCTTTCCATCACGCTTTTGTGAACTTCTCCACCTGAGGGTCTGGTACGGCAGAGGAGGCTCTCAGTGGCTCCCAGCCTTGCTGGCTATGAGCCGGCTCCTTCACCAGGGCCGGCCTGCTGGCAAGCATCGATCGATCGCTGAGGGTCCTGGGAAGGAGGAGGTCTCGCACCTGTCCTGCTGGGGGGGAGGGTCCCGTGGCCAGCTGGTTTGCCACCAAGTGGACAGGGTGCTGGACTGGATGGAGCTTGGGTCTGCTCCAGCGGGGCTTTTCTGATATTCTTAGAAGGATGGGAATGTAATTAAGGTGTCTGGCCTCTATGCCTGTGAATTCCTGGTGTTTGAGCATGTCAGGAAAATGGGTGGCGGGGAGGTCGCCGATAGCACACTCCTCCATGTGGCTCCATTTCAGCGTAATGCTGCGCACTTCCGAGTGAGCATGTTTAGGGTCACGTCCTTGGTCTTCCCCCGTGTTGGGGGTCTCTTCCGCAAGGGGTTTTGGCCCCTCGCCACCCTCGTCACCAGAGGCTCTTTCCCTCTCTTACGACTTGCGTGCTCGAAGGGCAGAGGGAGGGAGCAGGTGGCAGCCTCTTCTGTGCCCCTCGCCACCATCAGCGTCGCCTCGGCCGGAGAAGAGCGTGCCGAATGAGCAGGCTGCCCTGCAAAGAGGAGGAGCGTCCGTTGTCAGTTGGCCCTGCTTGGGGGGCTTGGTCTGGTCCTGAGCCGGCCTGAGCCCCCCCGGTCTGTTCCGCGATGCTTTACTCCGCAGCTGTCGCCTTCTTTCTCCGCAGATACCATTCTTACGGTCTCTGGCAGGGTTCATGTTGCTTCCAGGCAGAAACAACGCCACCCTGCAAGCGTTTGGCTCTGGTTCCCGCGAAATGCGCATCGGAGGCGTGTTGTGGGTGGTCTTGGGTCCCTGTCTCCCTCTCACCTGAGCAGCGTCCGTGCAACTGGCAGCTTCTGGCCCAAATCTGCCCCACCGAACTGTGCCACCTGCCTCCTGTAGGGGCAAGACTAGGATGCGACGAGCAATCGCCTTGGCAAGTGACGGTGGCACCAGCCATCTGGAGAAGGCCGTGCAGGGGGCGGCAGGATGCCTCAGCGCCCCGCTTCCGCACCACCGAGGCCCTTCCGGCAGACGCGCTCACAGATCCGGCACCGTGCCGTGCCGAAGAGCAGAAGGGTTCTCTTCCTCTTTGAGCTATTAAGCCAGGGGAAGCACAAGTCTCTGCCTGCGCTTCTACCTTATTTGAGCTGCCCAGGTCACTTTGGGCCTTGTTAGGAAAGGTGCTAACTTTGCACCATTTCAACATTTACGCCTGGACTTCATCACCTGAAGGCAAGCCGAAGAAAAGGCAGCTTTCGACGGCATCAAGGATGGAACCAAAAGCTTCCCTCAACACACAGTCTAGGAGAGCATCTCCCCGTGAAGGCAATGAGAATCCTTTAGCGCTTGCGAGCCGCAAAGGGGTTCCCGGGAAGTTCTTCCAGTTTCTCGAGTTGCACAGCTTTTGAGCTGGGTCATTCGCAAGAACGAGGGAGCACTGAAGCCAGTCATGTTTCCCCACCATCCCCTGCTAAAGTCCTTCGAGCTCTTAAGAAGCAGGGCTCTGGAAAAGATGGGGCTTCTTATCAGGGGAAGCTGCCTTGTCAAAGGTCAGATAATGCCACTCCTAAAGCTCTCCTCCAACGGCCGACCGCAGCTCTGCAGAGAAGAGAAGGGCTTCTCCCAACAGGCGCTGTGGCCCCTTTGTAACTGGAGGCACTGGGAAGTGGAGCTGGGCTCTTCTGCATGCAGAACAAGGGCTCTGCCCCGGGCTGCTCGCTCCCTACAGGGCATCCTCAGGCACAATCCTGTGCATGTGTTCACACACACACACGCGCGCGCGAAGCTGAGGAATGGATCGCCCCCAGCCCGGTCAACGGATTCGCTGCCAGACTGATGCACCAGGCTCAGAAACATCACGTAACTTGCAAACTCCAAGTCCCGAAATGTAGATCAGGAAGACCCTACTTGCGGAATATGTCAGCCTGGCTCCTCTTAGTTCTTGGCAAATAGCCGCCTACTGTGTCCGTAGGACACCCTCCTGCATCTCAGAGAAAAAGGACACAATGAGAAGACGATGTTCCCGGAGACAAGTGATGAATGCATCTATTAACTCCTCACAGAGATATCAATAAAAATGACTGTCAGTAATAACATGGCTTGCTGTTCCAGAGTCTTCCCAATCACAAGGACATAATCTGTCAGCATGAAATGCCCCCCCCCCCACCCCGAATCTCTCCTCCAAGATGGCTGAAGGTGTCCCACTGAAGGTCCTTCTCTACTTGGCAGTTCCTAATTCTTGCAAGCATTTTGCTTGCAAATTCACAGCGGCAGTATCCCTGCCTGAGGCAAGATGCTTTGGGTACACCCCTATGCAAATTTGAACAAAAAAACGGCCCGCGGCATGCTGGGACTTGTAGGCTTTTCTGTCTAAGCTTGCCCAGGGTTGCAATTCGTGAATCCGAAGCTGAAATGAGACAGGAGCTCAAGGCCTGCTCTCCTTAACCACGGTGTGGCGGATGCAAACCCAGGAGGCGCTTTCAGACGTCCTGGAGCCGACGCACTCCGGCACCCCCTGGGAATCTGCAGCATCCTTCATGGCCCCGAGTGCCTCCTTCGTGTTCATTCGGAGCCTCAGGCCCTTTTAAGGCCTCCTCAGCGGCGCCAGGGCAAATACGGAGAGGCTCCGTTCATCGTCCCCGTGTCTTGCTTTATACGAGCATCTCACGTCGGCATAGATGTGGCTGAGCTCCCTCAAGCCCCGCCTTGCCCATGAAGCCCACCGGCTGTGCCCCCCTGAACATTGCGGAGGCCTCGGCTCAGGTTGGGGGGGGCAGAATGCACCTGGGGGGCACTCCGAGGCACCCCAGAATGTCCTGGGTCAACTTTGCTTCCGGAGTTGCCCTGGGGAAGGAGCTGGGTCAGCTCCCCTGAGCTGGCACCTCCCAGGTGCGTTGGATTCCAGGTGTGTGGGGCAGGGCTGACCTAGTTATGTTTCTTGGGGGCGGGCACAGAACAGCAAACCTTCAGCAGTTGATTTTGGGGGTGAATAAGTTTTGCAGGACTTTTTCTTCCCCACCAGCCTTCAGGTCTGTTGCGCCGAGCGCAGCTGAACTGCTCCGCCGTTTGCAGACACTGCTTGTGCCGGGCTGGGGCTGGGTCCTGGGGAGGGCCACCGCTCTGCACCTGTCGGGCTGGGTCCGACGGGGCAGTGTTGTGTGCGCGCACGTGTGTCTGCACCGAACTGATGCTTGTGTTCTGCCTTTTTCCTCCTCTGCCCCAGCCCCTTTTTCTTTCATGTTGTGTCTTTTAGATTGTTGTCCCAAGGGCAAGCACTGTCCTTTTTGGGGAGGGAGCTAAGGAGTGGGGCAGCCATGCATCCACATATAAATATTCAGGCGTCGCACAGCAGGCTGTTAACGCATCGAGAACCCGAATTCTGGTTAATTTTACTTGCTTCTCTGCCCCGAACTCTTCCAATGGAAGAGCTGTAAATAATGACAACAGCCCGGCTGGTTCGCGGGGAGGGGGCTTCAGATGTTGACTTGTAGCTCGCTCGTGGCCTTGTCTCACGTGGTTTCTGTTCGAGTTGGCTTGTGGGGGGGGGACGAGAAATAAGCAGCATGCAGCCCCCCGCCCGAAGAACCCTTACCCAGCCCGAAAAAGGGATCCCGTCGTCCTTATTATCAGTGGTAGTATTTATACATGGGCGTTTTCTTTCTTTCTTAGAAAGAGGGAGGTGCTGAGCTGAGCATTTGGTCCGGGCGGCTCGTCTGCTCCCTCCAATAAGAGACCATATTGTTTCCTGGAGGGCAGTGGAGGCCGCTGACCCAGAAAAGAGAAGACGGCTGTTTTCCTTGTTACAAACGCTCATTTCTCTGCCCCCCCCCCTTACTCTCCCCAAAGTAGGACGCTGCTGCGAAACCCTCCGTTCTGCTTGCTTTTTGTGTTGTGAGGGTGCTTAAGAACGCCAACAACAGCAGCCACAAAGACACGCAGTTTGGCATTGGGGGCCTTCCCCCCCTCCCCTCCCCAAGATGAGGCCTCGGGGGTCATCTGATTTGACTTCCAGGAGCATCTGAAAAAGGCAGCCGAGGGAAGACGGGGCTGGAAAGAATTACGGAAAAGTGGATAGCGAGGCGTTTCTCTCCCCGTGCATAATACGAGGATCCAAAGGGGTCATTCCATGAAGCGGAGATTCGGGACGGATCAAAGGAAGGGCTCCTTCCCACGGCGCAGGGTTAAACCGTGGGATTCGCTTCCCTGAGACGCGCGGGCGGCCCCCGTTTGGGACAGCTTCCAAAGGGACCTGGGGGGCTCCACCTGGCCATGGGTTGCACACCTGTCCCGCCGTGACGGTTGCCAGGTCACCCTCCCCCTCTAAAGTGAAGAAGCAGGTGTTGCAGGATCGGACCGTCTTCTCGCTGTCATCAGTCCGGCGGGCGCGTTTTGTACTGCTGCAGTTTCCGAACAGTTTTCAAGGGCAGCCCCAAAGCGTGGCCTGCAGCCTCCACCGCCGTCTTTTGCTAAGAGAAACGCCCTCGGTAGTGTTTTGTACACCCAGATGTTGTGGCCTCTTGTTGGTTCGGAGCAATCCTCCCTGGCCAGGTCCCTCCAGATGTTTGGGCCCCCAGCACGGCCGACAGCCAGGAGTGCTGGCTGCAGCTGTGGCCCTAAACCTCTGCAGGTTGCCAGGTTGGGAAAAGCCGGCCGGAAGCATTTTGGCCTGATGCGCCTGTCCAAAAGGGCTTTCCTGCATAACACGCAACCGTAAAGCCATGACATGGGAGGGAAAGGGGGCCTGGTGGGGAGGAAGGGGAAAAAGCAAAGTGTTCCCCCCCCCCGGCACCTGTTCCTTCTTATAATGGTCAGCTGGCACGGAAAACAGCTCCGAGGGAGAAGCTACCCGCAGCCCCCCTTTCACTTCCCCTGCTGTGCTTTCCGGGAGCTTCTCCTCCGCTCGAACCCGCATCCAGCAGACCTGAATGTTGTGCGGCAGCCGCGGGAAGTCTCAACTGAGTTTTGAGAGGGAGCGGCGGCGCTTAACGTGGCTTCGTTTCCACGTGAAGTCTGACTTTCATGGCGGGCCAAAGGATGCAGCACCGAGTAGCCATTGAAATGCGGCTTTGCAATCAAAACACACAAGCACACACCGGCGACTTGACAAAACCGCGCCGCAGAGTGCGCCCCTTCTGTTTCCTGAGTGGGGCAGACGGGGCTTGGAGTCCTGGGAGGCGGCAGGGTAGGGACCCAGCTTCCGTGTGTTGCTGCTTGTCACTTTGGTCCTGCGGAGGCCGGAGCTGCCCCACAGGGATGCTGGCAGCGGCGGTGTGGGTCGGAGCTGGCGCAGGCTTGAAGCCTTTATGCGCCTGTGGGCTTGCCTGCCTCTGAAAGCACCAGGAGATCCCGCAGTGCACTCTGAGGTGTCGCCGGCCGAGGGCCCCAGGAACCTCTCAGGCCCCATCAGTGCAGCTTTGCGGCCCAGGTGGAGGCTTTCTCTGCCCGCCACTGTACGCAGAATTAAATACGCCTGCGCATTCCCCCTCTTGGCCTGTGCTTTGATTTGGGGGGTGTTTGCTCGGATTCGGCCGTTGCGTCTCGAAAGGAGCAGCGGATGCGGTCTCGAGCGCACACGGAGAGCCCACGCATCCTGTTTGATTCTGACTGTTCGCTGCTGCTTTCCCCTTTGCTCTTGCATTGTCTCAGGCGAGCGCTGCACCGGGGTCAGTTCCGGCGATGGGGGGCAGGCCTGCCAGAAGACGTGCACACGTGACTCCTGTTACACGTCGTTGTCGGCAGGGTGGAGCATGTTTTGCCTTGAGCCGGTGACTAATGACTTGCGCATGGCAGCCGAGGGAGGAGAGTGCTCCTCCTCTCCGGCTAGTCGATCAACCGTGCACTCACACCTCCCGCGTGACGGAGGGGACAGGTGCACACCTTTGCCAGCCCAAGTGCTTCAACTGTTTGTTACGCTGCTGCTCAGCCAGAAATGGCAGCCCTGTGCGAAAGGACAGCCCCGCCTGCAGACATACCATCTAAAGAGTCACAGCATGCAAGGAGAATGCGACGGGGAGGGAAGAGGAAAAATCGAGACGCCTTCGGGAGAGTCCCTGTTCCCCCTTTCGTCTCCCTCGTACAGCTTGTGGGTATTTTTTGCAGCAGGGCCTTAGCTCAGTGGTGGAGCTCAAGGTCTGCATACAGAAAGTCTTTGGTTGAGTGTCCGGCATCTCCAGCTAAAAGGGTCTTTGCTAGAAGGAGACGGGGACAGCGGGAATTCCCCTCCACCCAAGTGGGAGTAGACAACTTCCCTTCTTTGCAATCTGTGCAAGTGGCAAAGAGCCGCGACACACAGCCCGGCTCTCGACCAAGGCCCTCGCTTGTGTGTGGACGATGTGGCGCTTCTTTCCTCTGACCCAGACTGGGCCCGGGTGACGGCCAAGCATACAGAATGCAATCAATGCACGCTGCAAATCACGGCCAAGCCAAGCCAGGCCTCGAGGATCAACGGCAAGTGTGCAACCAATGCACGGACAGCTTCGGCATGGAGGACGCTGGCAATCCGGAGCGTTCAGGCATCTGTTTCAGGAGCGCTTCTCTTGGCAAGGGACGCCGCTGATCCGGGACAGAGGCTCGGGCATTTCTGGGACAGGTTTTGTTCAGAGCATCTGTTAGCGGGTATCGCCCCAGGAAGAAACGACGCGGGACCGCAGGTTTCTAGTGGTGCCGTTTTGCTGCAAGAGAGTTGGAACTTGGTTTCGCGCTTCGGCTTTCTTTACACTCCCTGCTGAGCCCCATTCCTATAAAAGCAGCAGCCATTACCGTCATTCAGATAGCACCTGAGAAAAATAATCATTTGTGGAAGACAATCGATTTCTGAGTGATTGCAAGGCCTTGCCGTCAGCTGAGAGCTGGTCCGTGGCGATGGGAGGCAGAGTATCAGAGGAAGGGTGCGGAGGTCTGAGCAGTGTGGAAACAATCAGATCCCTCCTTTCTTCTTGCAGCTTGTTTCATCGGGAGCTGTCTGAACCCAACCATGCTAACAAGCCATGGTTTGTTTCAACAGCCACCTGCCCTCAAACCATGGTTTGCAGCACAAACAACCCATGAAAAGAACCCATGGTTTGTCGTTGGCTTGTGAATGGTGGGTTGTTCACGGTTCACAAACCATGATTTGCTAATGAAGTTGGCTTCAGTCGAGGGAGCAAGCCACTCTTAACCCCTGAGTGGCTGGGTGATCCTACGGTCTGAAGCAGCCAAGGTAACTTCCTAAGTTCCTGTACCTGTCCTGACCTGTTAGTCCATTGACTAACCCTAAGGTGTCGGGGGGAGAGAAAATGGGGGGGGGTCTTCTCTTGCCCCTTAAGGCTTACGTTCACCTGTCCCTTTCCTCGCAACCTTCCCTGGCGCGGTGCTCCCCAGATGAACTGGACTACACCTCCCAACAGCCCCAGCCAAGTTTGGGGACCAGCTGCGGCTGGGCTCAGGTACCTCTCTCCACGGTCACCACTGAGAGAATCCGGGAACATGCTGGTATAATTTCGGCAGCCCGTCCCGTCGCAAGGGCAGAGCCACTGCAGGCCTCCCTTCCAGAGCCGTTCTCGCGTCAGCCTCGTTTGTGGTTGTCTGCCCGAACCCTGTGATTATACGCTTCTGGGTGTAATTTCGTTCCTTGTTTTCCTTGATCCTCGACGCGGACTGGCGTGTTGTGACGGCTTTCCGCTGCCACAGACAAACTGACCGGCTTCTAATTTTGCATCTTGGCAGCTGGCCGGAGCCGTCGCCGTCCCCACGTTGTGCAAAAGTTGCCCTGCGTTACGTGAGAGAACAACGGCCCCCTTCTCCACCTTCTTCACACCAGGCATAATCTGGGCTATCATTTTGCCCTGCTATATTCTATCAAAACAGTGCTCTTCTTTTAAAAAAGCCAGCTCGCTGCAGAGCATCCTTTCTCGCTTCCATTTCGTAATCTCCCGCCTTTGGCTTTTCACACGGTCGGATCGTCTCGCCGTGTCAGGACTTTGTTCAGCAACTGTCAAACGTCGCAGGGAGCTGCATGGCCTCGGCCTGGCCGGATCCTGTCCGAAGACTCAATCTGGCGTTGTCAATATTCACTCCAAGGAGGTCTCGGTCGTCCAAGAATTATTTTTAAAATTAGAGGCGGAGAACAGGAATATGCAGCCAGGTCTTCCCCTCCCGCTGAACTCTCTGCCAGACGGATCTTTCATGGAGAAGCCTTCCCCAATCCAGCACCCTCCGGGTGTGCTGGACTGCAACTCCCATCTTCCCCCAGCCGACGTGGGGACACCAGATCTGGAGTCCCGGGTGAGCAGTGTAGAGGGCCCATGCTTGCAAGCGGTTTCAGGCTGGCCCGAGCTGGAAGGGCCAGCCTAGGAGGGACGAATCGGGCCCAACCACATGAGCCGAGCCTGGTTTCTGAACAGGCCCCGACAAACCAGGACGAGGTCCCAAATAGGGCCGTGCTTGTACTGCGAGGCCGTCCGGACGTCCGCCTCGCGCGCGGTGCCCGGCCAGCATGGAGCTGGCGCCCTGCCGCTCTTCCTGGCCAGCACCCGGGAGCTGCAGCCCGGCCCTCCTCGCAAGGCCCGGCCCTCCAGGCAAAGTCCGCTCGCTGCGTTTGTTCCCCCCGTGCCTGGGGAGGCAGGCAGGCGGACCTTGGCAGGCCCGGCCCACGGATCTGGGGCGGCCTCCTCGGCAGCGGGCCATCACGCCACCGGCGGTGCTCTGCCTTCCCGCGGAGGTGAGCCAGGCGAGGTCCCTCCCTGCGGAGCCTGCACGGGCTTGCCAGCTCCTCTCTTGCGCTTCTCCGCCTCCCAGGCTGGCGGGCGCTCGCGATGGAGAGGCCGAGCTCGGCCCGCCAGCCTCCGAGGGGAGCCGCGGCCAGGGGGGTCTCCGAGGCCGGTGAGGGAGTTTTACCCCGGAGGAGCTCCCCAAGCGGAGAGGAACCGGCAGGGGGTTTGCGTGCCAAGACAGGCGCGTCATGAGGACTCTCTCCCTCGTCTCTGCCGTCTTCGGGGTGGAGGCCTCCGTACGGGCAGGCTCTGCCAACTCGGCTGGCGTCGAGGCAGGCGAGCCGGGGCAAGTGCCGTGCCGAACCTCCTCCCCACTCAGCCCGCTCAGCCCTCTTCCTCCGGCTCTGGCTGGCAGCTGCAGAGGCTGCCTGGCTTGCCCCCGGCTCCGTGGCTGCCCGGCAAGTGAGGGGAAGCAGCAGCCGGAGAGAGGAGCAGCCAGACAGCCGGGGCGAGACAGGCTCCCCCTCTCTTGGTCACAAGCGGGCTGCCACTGCAAGCCCAACGAACAGGCCAACGGGCAGCCGGCACCAAGGCGGACGCCTGGCGGAGGAGGCACCACAGGGGCCCCAGGGGCTCCCCAGCCCTGGAGCCGGTGGGCCTGCTGGTCTCCTTGCCCGTCCTCCGTGGCATCTTACTCGGAAACGTGCCCGCGCCACTTCACCTTCCTGCGCAGCCCCCTGCTCTCCTGAGGTGCCGCGGGGGCACAGGGGGGAGGTGCCACAATCCAGTGGCGGACAGGCCGATGGGATTCTCGCAAGTCGGGCGCGTGTCGGGCTGTGGTTCCAGAAGCCGGAAATGCCCCCGCAGGACCCTTCGCCTTGCCTGAATCGGCGCCTGCTTTCTGCCTTCCCCTCATGAAAATCGTCCGTGGCGCTTCTCCTCTCTCCTTCTCCCCTCCTCCATCCTCACAACAGACCTGCGAGGTAGGCCAGCCCGAGGAGGAGCCAGAGGCGCAAGCCACTCCACCGGCTGGGGAGCTGCGGCTGCTTTCCCCAGCCATGCAGCCTCCCGATGTGTCCGACTCCAGTGCCCCATGGGAGCTGTAGTCCGTCATCGGGAGGCTGCTCGGTTGGGGAGGCCCGCCTAGCCCAGCGTCACAGTCCAAAGCATGTTTCCTACCGAAGCTGCAGTGCAGCTCTGCTCCTTTAACGCGTTGTCTCTGGCACCCCCGCCTTCCCAAACCATGGCTCTCTCGCCGGGATCATGCGGGGTCGGCCCTTTTATTTTTTTCTCTGTTTGTTTATTGGCCGACCAGCAATTTCCATCTGGCCAGGCCCCGCTGGTTTTGCCCAGTCCATCCACGCGCCTCTCGGCGTGGGTGCCTGGGGGCTCCCCGCCGAAGCAGCCCAGAGACGGCGGGGGGCCAGCCAAGTAATGGAAAACCCCCAGGGCACACCCGAGCTGCGGCTCCGGGAACACCCTGCATCCAGAGCACGACCGCGCCTCCCTGACCTACTTGGCACGGGCCCCGCACGGTCCGTGCCCTCGCTGACACGCCGCTCGGAGGCCAGCTCTGTGCTGCTGGCTTTTCAGAGAACTACGAGCGAGCGGGAGAAGGCGGCCTTCCTCCACCCACTTCCCTCTTCAGCTGTGGGTCTTTCATGAGGCCCCGGAAAAGGGCGACTCTCACTTTCATTTCATCTGTTTTGGCACATCCCCGCCCCTCAAATCAGTCCGCTTTGAACAAATTAAAATTAAGACACAGGGCTATGCAGAGAGAGAGAGAGAGAGAGAGAGAGAGAGAGAGAGAGAGAGAGAGAGAGAGAGAGAGAGGCACGTGCAAACACACACTCACGTGTGTGCACGGAGACACGCCGGCAAAGAAGCACATGCGAAGGCGTGGAGAGGCAGGCAGGCAGGCAAGCAGAAAGATGATCGCGCGTGCATGAAGAGACACGGGGCATCCGTGGAGATTCACACACACTCACGCGCACGGAGAGATGCGGAAAGGTGCCGTGAGCGTGCACCCACGTGGGCACCAAGACACGCAGGCAGACTCGCGGAGAGAAGGATACGGGACTGGGCACCCAGGCCGACCAGCACGCAAGGAGAGCCCCCGGCAGAGAGCGGGGCGACTCTCCCCGGGAGCACAGCCCGTCGCTCGGCTCCCCACCCGGGAAGGGTCCCCGGCGGACACGCCGGGCGTGAGGTGCCCCTTGGGGCCGGGGCCTTGTGCCGCTCGTTTGAGAGGCGGGCACCGCGATGTCATGGACTTTGGGCGAGGCCCCGGGGCCCTGCGCGGAAGGGAACCCGAGCGGCCTTGTTTTTAAGCCGCTTCCTTTGGCTGCCTCGGAGCTCACCCCGTGCGCCACCCACCCTTCTTGGCTGCCCTTCAGGCACCTCCTGAGCCCGGGGCAGGTTCTGCGTGGGCGTATCGTTTTCTTCCTGCTTCCCCCTGTATCTTCTCTGCACAGCAAAATGCTGAGCCGTTTTCTGGGGTGATGCAGCAGCTGCAGAACAGCAATCGCGGTGTGCTTGATGGCGGGATCATGCGTTGGGGCCACGTCTTCCTCCCCACAGTGGCCGAGCAGAGGCCTCTGACACGCTCACAGAGCAGGGCAGTGCCCACTCCTGCCTCCACTGGCTGAGGTAGACTGCATCTGGACAGGAAGGCTCCATTCCTAATACGGCTGGCTTGCCTCCTTCCTTGGCCCGGAACACGGCCAGCCTTGAGGGTGGGAGACACGGTTTGCTGCCCCGAAGCAGAATAAGCCCTTTGGGGCTGAATGTGGAACTGGCCGTGTGGAAGGCAGCCTGAAGGCGTCGCACATCCCTTGGGAAGTTAAGGGGACCCCTGCAGCTCAGTCACACCGGGGCGCTTGTCCCTGCACCCCCAAGTAGGGCCGGAGCCCCGGACAGCCCGTGCTGATCCCAAACCAGGTGGCCGGCTGTCTGACTCGGAAAAGGGCGGCTTCCGATCCCGGAGGCATCCCGCCCCGTGCCGCTTCTCGCTGGCGCAGAGGGTCTGTCCCCGTCTCACCCGTGCCCGGTCCGCCCGGTCTCCTCCGTCCCGTCAGAGGCCACGTGGGCGCATCTGCCGGGCCTGCCCGTGGCGCGTTAAGAAGGGCTTTGCGTGGATTAAGCTGACCAGAGAAAGTGGAAGCGCTTGAAAAGATTTAAGGAGCCTGGGCTGATTAAAGGCTTGGCTGCAGAGAAACCCACTCCAGGTCACCCTGGAGTTTGAGCCGCGGCGGGGCGGGGGGGGGGGGGGGGGGGGCTTTGGGCCGGTGCCCTTTTCCCCCGTGGCCCCCACTCCCCCCCCCCCCGCCACTCGCTTGCCAAGCTGCCTTTTACTGCTGACAACACGCCTGTGTCTTTGGAGAGGATGTGGCAAATATTTAAAGGCCTGGTTGGCCCAGGAAGTCCACCCAGGAGGCCGGGTTGCCTTCAGGGCCGGCCCTGCCTTCGAGCTTCTCAGAGGCACCCAAGTGGGAGGCCGGTTTCCGGCCCACGCGGAGCCCTTGCTCGGCTCCCGCTGGACCGCCGTTGCCTTAACATCTTTGAACAGCTTCCTTAACTGGGCAGTCGGGGCCTTCTTGGGGGTGGCCCCTGGGCTCTCCAAATCCAGGTCTGTAGCAGGTTTCTTGCTCCTGCACTCTCTCAATCTCTCTCAGGTGTTTTAGGTTGCTTCCTTCTTCCTAGTCTTCTTATTTAATAGATTTTATGCTGCTGACCTTTTAAAGGGACTTAAGAAAGATTCAAATATAGTAGAAGATGCCATAATACATGCAGAAATGTATATAGAAAATGCATTTTTAAATGACAAAATGGTTCTTCAAACTGCCATGTAAGCATATGGATGCATTCCCCCGTCGTGCCGCCTTTCTTTGTTAATACACCTTTTAAAAAACTGCTGAGTTTTAGTGTTTATGGGCTACTTGCTTTCATATTCTTTTTATTTGCTGAAGTGAGGTAAGCTTGTTCAGAATAAATAAAAAGAAATGAATGGGAGCGAGGAGGAAGAAGGAAATGCCAAAAGAGCAGGCACAATGCCAAGCTTAAAAAACTAAACAAAAAGCAGGAAGGAAGCAGGCAAGTAGCTAAGTTAGAAAAAGCCGGCCTTAAAAAAAAAAAAAGAATCCTGCTTTTTAAAAAAAATAAATGCACATCCCGTCCACCTGGATTTCGCCTGGACCCGGCTGCTCGGTGATATAAGAAGGACATCTGGTTATGGTGGGCATCCACCCCCCCACCACCATGTTCTCATCTCCTCGGCTTTCGTCAAGCACAGATCCCGACTTGCAAAAAGCCCAAATCCCGTGGGGATTAGCCCATGGGGGGGCACTTTGCCAGCCCGGAACTAAGGAGGGCCCTGCAGAAAGTTGGCGGTGGCGCCCGGCTGGCCAGCCTGCCAGGGATGCTGTGTGGGTGCAGGTGGGCAGCAGAGGAGGAAGAACAGGTGGAATTGCAGGAGGGCCACTGGCTCCCCTCACCTGTTCGGAAAGGTGTGTCCGTGCTGTGCGAGAGCTTATGGGAACAGCTCTCGGCGTTCCTGGTGGGTGCCCCCCTCGCTTCCCGGCAGGACTCTTCCCGCCCTCCCGTTCTCCGGGGAGCTCAGCTGCTTTAGCTTCCTACCCTCCCTGTTTAAGATCCTAAGGAACGTGTGCCTTCACAAAGCATTCCAGGTCCATTTGGGGCTGTTATCGGGGCTTCGCGCCCCTTAACCTTTTGAGCATAGAAACACGGGCAGGAAATTAGTGCACTGGTAATTCCCGAATTATAATTCCTATTCCTGGCTTGTCAGGGGTCCGCTTTGGCTCCTTTTCTCGAGCATCTGAGCTCGCTCTTGGCGGAGCACTGTTGGGAAGAGAGTCCCACGATCCGCCGGTTGGAAGGGCAGCGCTTCCGCCAGAGGCCCACACCGGGCTCTTGCGGCAGCGAGGTTCATGGGATGCGCCGGGAGCCACCTGCTGAGGCAGCGAGTCCCTCTTTTGTCCTGGGCATCAGCCCCGCCGAAGCGAGTGACATGGGCTTGCCTCGCGTGGATTTTGAGATCGTGCGTGTGCGTGCAAGGCTGCGAACTTTCAAGGATATCCAAACTCCCATGTCTGTCACGAGACAATGTACCGCGGATTTGTTTATGTACAAGTAAAACTTTGCCCTGCACAGCAGCCCCTGGAACCTGCCCCCCAAAATGCAGTTTGCTGGGAAATGTGCTGAAGCCGCTGACTGCCTCAAAAACTTCCTAAATTTGTTTCTTATTTAAATAAATAAATAAAAAACTGCCCACATAGGTGAATCCCACCCAACGAGGCTGTCCGTGGCTTCTCTGCATGAGTCTGGGTTCTCCTGTTTCGTCCACTTGCATGTACTGCCTCCTCTGAGGGCAGGAAATTTCCCTTGCCCCGGTCGCTCGAGGACCTGGCTTGGGGCCCCGGTGGCCGCTCCCCTGCCCCAGTCGCTCGAGGACCTGGCTTGGGGCCCCGGTGGCCGCTCCCCTGGCCCGGTCGCTCGAGGACCGGGCTTGAGGGCCCCCGGTGGCCGCTCCCCTGCCCCAATCGCTCGAGGACCGGGCTTGAGGGGCCCCGGTGGCTGGCTCCGTCCTCCTCTGTGTGTGGAAGGCCGTTTGCTGGGGGCCTGCAAGCGATGCTGAAAGGGATCAGCTCACCGAGGCAGCAAACATTGAATTTTACGTCCAGCTGAAGCAGTGTCTGTTCCCAGTCCCTGTTGTGCATCCTTTGCTCGGGGGAATCGCTGCTCCACACCCCCTTTCTGCACATGCCCCCACGTCCAGGCCGCGGGGCGCGTGAGCCGGCAGGCCCTCCCACTGCCGTGGGCCGGCCATCCGCGCCCCTGCCGTCGCTCGCTGGGCTTCTCCACCTGGCGTCGCGGGTGGTGGTGACGGCCTTGGTGGCTTGGCTGGACCCAGCTGGCCACGTGGACGTGGATACGGCCCAGGACCACACGGGCACGTGTCTCCGCGTGTCTCTTGCCACAGCAAAGGAAACCAGCCCCCAGCGGTGCCACGGGTGCCCGTGGCTGCCTGGCCACCCCTTTCCCTCAGAAGGGCAGCCTCTCCGGAGTCTCCCCCCGCCACCCCGTTCTTTTTCTTTAAATGCATTACGCTCCGCTATGATGCTTTGATGGCTTGCTAGACCACCGTTGCCTGGATACCTGCTTTTCCTTTTCTTGTTAATCCAGCACCGCCAGGTAAAAAGGCTCCGCTTTCATAATCACCCCATTAGAAACGCCACGGTGATGGCGCGCGATCTCGCCAGCTCCTTGCGGGTTCAGTGCCCCCGCAAATCCAGTCCCTCGATCTGGGGGAAGGATGGAGGATTTCGGCAATCCCCTCCCACCGCCACATCCGCTCTGCACCCGTTTCCAGAAGCTGGCGTGCTTCTCTGTTGCTTGCCCGTGGCTATTAGTGAAAGAAATTTTCCCAGTGGCCCCAGTGGTGAAGACAGAGCTCTGGGTGCTTCGTGGCTGCTCTGTGCGAAATTTCTTTGGGGGCCTGGAAAGAACACAGAAACTTAGAAATGGAGCGAGTCAGAAGGGGCCTCCCGGGCCATCTAGTCTGACCCCCGGCTCCCGCCAGCTCCGCTCACGACATGCCTACCAGAAGCAGGTGTAGGAGACAGAAGCTGGTTTTGCGGCTGGGTGCAAGGAGCTGTCGTCGGAGCCGTGGGCTCGCTTTTGGAGAACCGCGTTAAAGAGGAGGGCTGCTTGCCAGACGAATTTCCGGCACTTCTACGGGGGCGTTCGCCTCACAAGAAAACTTCTTGTAGAAATTAATCCCAACCGCCCTGGCAAAGTTTTGTGGTTGGCCCGGAGCAGAGGCAGAATGAGGCGTCACTGTTTTCCAACCATGCTTTTCATTTGGCCTTCTGCAGCTGCTCACCCTGGTGTAACCCCCACTGAAGTGGCCTCTTCCAGGGACCCGTTGGGGTCTGTGCTGCAAATGGCTGCAATTATTTCTTTATTTAAAGTTTTTATATGCCGTCCCCTTGCTATGTAACCTCGGGACGGCTCAGGCACCGTCTTAAACCCATTTTAATGTCTTGCAGCGTTCGCTTTTTCTTAGCCTGCTTTAATGTTGCTTTGAGGGGGTCAGACACTAAAAGTTGTTGTTGTTGTTGTTAGTCGCGAAGTCGCGTCCGCCCCATCGCGGCCCCATGGACAACGTTCCTCCAGGCCTTCCTGTCCCCCACCATCCCCGGAGTCCACCCAAGCTCACGCCGGCTGCTTCGGTGACCCCATCCAGCCACCTCATCCTCTGCCGTCCCCTCCTTCTCTTGCCATCAATTGTTCCCAGCATCAGGCTCTTCTCCAGGGAGTCCTTCCTTCTCATCAGGTGGCCAAAGTATTGGAGTTTCATCTTCACGATCTGGCCTTCCAAAGAGCAGCCAGGGTTGATCTCCTCTAGGACTGACCGGTTTGATCGCCTTGCAGTCCAAGGGACCCCCAGGAGTCTCCTCCAGCACCACAGTTCAAAGGCCTCAATCCTTCGGCGCTCAGCCTTCCTCATGGTCCAGCTTTCACAGCCATGCATTGCAACTGGGAAAACCACAGCCTTGACTATACGCACTTTTGTCGGCAGGGTGATGTCTCTGCCTTTTAGTATGTTGTCTAGATTTGCCATAGCTTTCCTCCCCAGGAGCAAGCGCCTTTTAATTTCCTGGCTGCAGTCCCCGTCTGCATAATCTTACCCATGTCTCGCAAAAGGACTTCCCATTGGGTTGAATGGGGCTTACACTGCTATACATGTTTCGGCAGAAAAAAGCCCAATAACTCCCAGTATTTTGCATCCAGCAACATTTTTTTCTGCATAAACATGCATAGGATCGTGGGACGTTTTTCTGCATAAACATGCATAGGATTTCGGAATGTTTTTCTGCATGAACATGCATAGGATTTCAGGACGTTTTTCTGCATGAACATGCATAGGATCATGGGATGTTTTTCTGCATAAACATGCATAGGATTGTGGGATGTTTTTCTGCATAAACATGCATAGGATTTCAGGATGTTTTTCTGCATAAACATGCATAGGATCATGCCTTTAAAGTAAGACCCAACAGCAAGATAGGAATGTCTTTTTCGTCATTCTTACACAGATGGGAATCTTCCAGTACGATTCTGGCTCTGGGGCACGCCACATCAAAAACCTTCAGCCCTGTCTTTGTGAAAGAATGCATCCTTGGAATCAGAAACATTTGCCTTGTCACCTTCAAAGCCGGACATTAAAAAAACACTGGAGACGCTTCCCACGGCCCCTGCCTCTGGAAGCAAGCAGGACGGCGCTGTTGGCAGGATGCTGGGTCACTGACCAAAGATGCGAATGCCTGACGCAGCCGAAGGAGAGCAGGGCTGCAGCGGCTCTCACTGTGCCAGAGGTTCCCGGCCAGCCAGACGTGGCTTGTGAAAAACGAAAAGAAGCAGCGCTCGCAACCTGGCCGGAGGTGTCGCTCCGCAGCACCCTCACGGGGATGATAGGAGTTGTAGTGCGGTGCAGCTGGGGCCGGGAAAGCGACACGCGGCTTCTCCGTGAGCCGGTGGGAGCACAGCACCCGGCCGGCTGATCGCCTCTGTTCCCGGAAGGAAGTAGTCCTTCTCTGCAGAAGAACCCCAGCGGGGAGATTCCAGCAGGAAAGCCCCGAATCGAAATGTGGCTGGACGATTTGGCTCCGTCCGCTCTGGGCACGGACAGGGACAAGGGCTTCCTGTCCCGCTGTGCTTTAATAAGCTCCGAGCGTCAGGAATTCGGTGATTCCGTTGCCGCGTTTCTTCCTCTCAGGGCCGGAGTGTGTGTATGGAGCAGCAGGGCCTTTGACGAATTCAGTCTTTCTTTTTTTAATTTTCCCCCGTTTATTTTTGTTTTTTAGACAGAAAAAACCCATAAATACAATCATAACAATAATAATATAACAAGAACACAATAATAAATGAAAGAGAGCACCCACCACCCCAGAGACAAATTCTACCATCATACACTCACTATAACAATAATATCTAATATACCTCAATTCTACCCACATCCCCTCCAGAAATTCATATAATCTTGACTGGGTTTACAGCCTTTGCTTTCTGTCAGTACCGCTTTGACAAAATCTTCCCAGATTTCATTATATTCATTAGCTTTCATTGACCCTTTTTTCATTTTTATTTCTGTCGTCAGTTTATCGTTCATTACCATATTCCATTATACCATTCATGCCTTTGCAAAACCCAGTTCTGTTCCCAATATTTAACTATCGCTAGTCTAACTGCCATTATCACACTTACAATCAATTCTTGCATAGGTTCATTTATATCTTGTTTTTCTATCCACGGTTATTTATTTATTTATTTATTTATTTATTAAAACATTTCTATGCCGCCCCATTCGCCGAAGCCTCGGGGTGGCTCACAACATAAAGTTAAAATACAAAAAATAACAATATAAAATAAACAATGGTAATAACACCATTCTCGGTGACCCGAATTCAGCCTTTGCAGGCTGCTCTGCAGGTTACCCAGGCAGGCTGGCACGTGGGGATTAATTTCCCATGGGCTTCCGGAAGGCCGGCTTAGCGTTGGACTAGATCCGGGCGACCCAGGTTCCAGTCCCCGCGCAGCCACGGAGCTCCCGGGTGGCTCCAGCCCAGTCACTGACCCTCCCCCTAACCTACCTCACAGGATTGTTGTGAGTATGCAATTGAGAGGAGAGGATGCCATAAACTGCCTGGAGTTCCTTGGAGGAAAACTGGCAGGACAGGACGAGAATAAATAAAATTAAGGGGCAAATGATGCGGAGCAGAGACAGAGCCGTCCCTGCCACATACCTACACTGCGTGTTGCTTGGGTGTGTCTGACTTGCGAGGGTCTGTACTCGGCTGGGGTGATGGGAATTGCAGTCCAAAAACCTGGAGGTCACCAGGGCTGGGAAGGACAGTACCCACGGATAATCTTCCAGCCCCCAAAGTCTGCCATAAACATTAGTTCTTCCAGATGCAATACTCTTAAACAGTTACATAATTCTGTTTGCTGGGGAGAGTTGCTGATAGCAAGAATCCGCCCTCATTTCTGTTTCTGCCTAGGGCGTCTGCTGTGTTGGTGTTGTTCTCTTTATGAAAAATAAATAAAGATGGGGCACCTGCTTTAACCTGGTCTCTCCAGAATGAACAAGGAGACGGTCTGGGGTTCAAGCAGGCATTTGGTGCTCTTGTTAGCTGTGGAGTCGCTCAAAAAGAGAACTTGGTAAGCGCTGGGCAAAAACTGGCCATTGTGACTGAGAAAGAGAAAGCCTGTCGGGCAGGGGAAAGACGGCTTCCGACTGGGGAAAAGCAGACTTCTTTGCACGTGGCAAACAAGGCATTTCTGGATGGATTTGCGAATGCAGAGCAGATTCCTGTGTGACCCGAAGCATTTCCTGTCCACCTTGTGGTGGAAGCTGACATCTCAGACTGAGCTTTGATCCTGCTCCAAGCTGGACAGGTCACATTCCCATTTTATTGGGCGTGCGCGTGCGCGTGCAAAAGCCACGTTTATTTGGAATTTCTTTCGGCCGCTCCTCCGCGCAGCGCAGGAAGGACAGGACGAGGGGCTGCGCTTGCCTGCGAAGGCCTGGACTTGCTCTGTGCCAGAGCACGTCCCAGGGCGGCGATCCCCACCCCACGCCCTCCAGAGCCCCCCTCCAGGCCTTCGGACAGCTGCCGAGGAGCTGCACTCCCCGCCTCTCACGGGAAGAAGCCAGGCCGAGGCTGGTCTCCCGCTGACCTCTCCGGGGCAGATGGCTATCGCGGGGGCTCCTGTCCTGCCACGCAGGGCCCAAGGGAGGGGAATGCCCTGCGCGCTCCCAGGCCCACCCGGCCCCTCTGCCTGGAGCGTGCGAGCCTTGCAGAGCCGCAGACGTGTCGCAAGCCAGGAAGGACGTGATCCACATACCTGGGATCGCTGAGCGAGGCCGGAAGCCCCCGTTCGCGAGAAGTCGGGCACCCAGCATTTGGCGCCCTGGCTCTTCCTCGGCTTGGCCCAAGGTTCGCGAGACCTCGTGCCGCTTCTGCCTTTTGTTCTGGCTCTTTTTCAGGCTGGGGGGCCAAACCGTGGGGCCCATGGGCCAAAGAGGACGCGCCCCGTATCATCTGGGGTTCCCCGGTTTTTGCACCCTCCAAGGCTGCAGTGCATCTCCTCTTGCCTGCACCCGTTTGTCTCGTTCCGGCTGGGCTCACCTTGGGCTGCCGGCCGGTTCTGCTCAGCGGCTCTCAGTGACCACACCAGCGACCCAAGCTAGCGCTCGAAACCAAAACATCTCCCCTCCTTCCCCTGCCCATTTCATTTCCTGTCCTGTCCTGTCTCCATTTATTTTTGTAAGCCGTCCTGAGGCTGCTGCAAAAGATGGCCTATAACTGTTTTAATTAAATTAAGTTAGGCAGAACAAAAAAGTACACATGCCATAAAAACACGATAATACATTAGAGCAATGCAATTAACCAATACCATATTTAACTGGACGCGATACAAAACCAAGCAAACCTTACTACAATAATGTAATACGTACTGCAATGCATGATAATACACAATACATAATATTGACACTATCCCTAATCGACTGGCCCCCACGCCAAACTCTAGTCCCCTTGGGAAGGGAGCCTTCCTCTTGCGGGGGGCCAGGGAGGCAGATGGAGCTGCATCAATGCGACGATGGTGACCCCTAACCTCTTGTCTCCCCCTCCCTTTCTCTCATGCATGTAGGAGGCAGACAGCGGTGAAGACGACGGCCGGTTTCAGCCAAGGAGGTAAGTGCTGCGCACCGGTGCGTCGCTGCCTGCCCTCGCTCGTCCTCTCTCGGCCCCCTCAGCATCCCTTCGCCTATGCAGAAGGCCCCCTGGGTGTGTGTTGGGGGTGGCTTGCGGGGTCTCCTGCCTCCTTGGGCTCTGTGCCTCCACACAAAGGACCCCTTCCCCCTTGATGGGAAAACTCGGAAGGAGGTCTTCCAGGCAGGCGCCGGGATGGTGAAGGTCCGGGAAATCAGCAAGTGTTCGGTGTGTTTGACCTGGAGCAAAGAAGAGGCCATGACAGCAGCCACCGGATACCTGAAAAGCCGCCATGCAGAAGCCGAAACGGGCTGGTCCTCCTTTTGCTCCCGGACTAGAAAGAATGGGTGGAGATGGCAGGTGGGCCCGATTTCAGCAAAGCGGAGGCGACGCCTCGAGGCGTTTGGTGGTGGGGCAGACATGGCCTCGCGGGTGGTGGCTCCTCTGTCGCTCTCCAAGCAAAGGCCGAGCACCTGTCTGCCAGGGATGCCGAATTTGCATTCGGGAGTGCCGAGCCTGCACGGAACGGGGCCGGTCTCGGTGAGCGCCAAGCCCCTTTCCGGCTCTGCGATTTCAGGGTCGGGGTCTCCAGGCTGTGGGTATCAGCACTGTGAGTGAGCGGAGGCAGAGGTCGCCGGAACGGGGCTGCCGGTCGCACCAGGGTAGGTTCAGGCGGCACCGCTGAGCCATGGGTTGTGGCTGGGTTGTCGTGCTGTGGGAACCCCTCCGGTGCGAGGCGATGGTGCGCCGAGCCGAGCGTGACGTGTGCGCACAGGCAGGAGATGACCGCTCCAGCATATTTAAAATATTTTCTCGCCATGGGAAATGACCGTCTCTGCTCATGCCCGACCTCTGTCCCGAGACTTCCTCTTGCACCCGCCGGGCTGGGAAGCTCTAAAACCCAGGCCAAGAACTGCCGCGAGGGTTTGCCTTCCCCAGAGCCGGGAGCATGTTCCATAAATATGAACGAAATCTCCTTTTTTATCTCTTCTTCCTCCACTGGCGGAAAAAGCAGCCACCCCTGCTGTTCTCCCCCCCACCCCCCCACCAGGAAGCCCTGTGTAGACACAAATTTCAAATAATCTGCATTTAATTCAGGAACAGGGTGACTACAACCACCACGAGGTGGAACGGGGAGGCATCAAATATGCAGAATGTTTTTAATCGCCCCTTGCAGCATCCAGCACCCTGGGCTCACCCAAGATCAGAAAAGGAGCCGGCCAGGTGCGCCGTATTTCAGAACCTCCGGTCTGGCCTGTGGGTCGGCCGGAGCGGCCCCCACTGTGGGTCAAACAGCCAGGGCAGTTGCTTGGGCTGAGCTCGAGCTGCCCACCACCCTCCAACCCTCCGAGCACAGAGCCCCCCCAGCCATGAGGCATCCCCCCACCCCGCCGCCTCCGTTCGGGCCGGAGAGGATGCCAAGAAATTGCCGCAGTGGAAGCTTCCGGCATCCTCCCCAGCAGCCCCTCATCTCCGCGCCTTCGCATTCCTTCTGCTTTGCTTATCAGCCCAGGACATCTGCTTGCGTTCCTGATCCGCCTGGGCTCTGCTCATCCTCTCCAGGAAATGCCACGGCGCCCCTGCAGGGGTGCCCCCTCCCCGCCGGCATGAGAAACCCGCTGCCCCCGTGCCACTCCAGGCCGTGCTCATCTGGAAACTCCCCCTCCGCTCCGCGGCTCTGGGTCTCGTCAGGGGCTTGGGAAAGGCACGCCCTCGCCACATGTTCAGGGGCATCCCCGCGAGAGAAGTGCCGCCGGGACGCGGGAGCTGCACTTCACGGGGCGGGGGCGCTCCTTCTCCCGATCCACCTCCCTGGAAGAGGCGCCCCAACGCCGTGCTCTCCAGATGCGCTGGACTGGATCCCTCGTTGACCCAGCCAGCCGCCCGGGATTCGACAGCGCAGCATCCCCAGCCCCAGCCAGTCCTTTAGCCGCACTGGCCATCGCCCTTTCCCAGTCCGAGGCCCACGGGGTACGCGAGGGTGCATCTTCCTCGCTCTCTGGCCAAGCAACGGGACTGTGCCATTGGCAGGGCTGTCCTACAGCGGAGGCTGCGACATTCGTGAGCGCGGAGACGCGCTGGGCTAGCGTGGGTTAATGCCGATGGGGGCGGGGGGCGTGCAGGGAGGCGGCTGCCCACTGCTTGCCACCAGCTCCTTTTCAAGGCCAGGGGGAAGCGCATCGACCGCAGGCCGTTCCGTCCTTCCGCCCAGGGGACACCCTGCAACGGCACAACCGAACTTCCGCCTGCTTCTCCGGCATTCTCCTTCACCCCGGCTTGGGTTCCCTTGGAGCTCTGTGGGGATGGAGTGACCCTCCGGGCAGGGCTGGCGCCCGGGGCCGGCATGGCTGGGTAGGAGCCCTGGCAGTAGCCTCGGGATGTGGCCAGAGCCGCAGCGAGGGCCGTCCGTTGCCCCTGCTCCTTCGGCTAAACAAACCAGGTAGAAAAGCTTCAAGCGAGCAAGCGAGCAAACTCAGCCTCACCGCTGGCTTGGGCAGGCGGAAGGTGCCGTTCCACCAGGCTATCGCAACCTGAGTGGTGGGGGGCCTCGGAGGGAGCTTGGACCGATGTGCAGAGGGCTGGTCGCAGCCGTTTGTCCCGGTGCTGCGTTGCGGCCTTTAGCATCACAGGCCACGTGCCCACGGACAGCAGCTGCCGGGGAACATGGGGTGGGGAGTTGCACTCCTGGCCTGGACAGACCTTGGCCTGATCCAGCCAGCCTGATGCTGCTTGCTGCGTTTTCCCAGGACGGCAGGGGCGTCTTTCAGGGTGAAGGGCCACCTTGAGAGCCCAAAGGAAGTGACCCAAGGGCAAGGGATTTTAAAAACATTTATTTCGACCAGTTTGGCCATCATTGGACACTGCCTCTTAGTGGATGCACTTCTCCAAAATAACTGGGACTTGGCTTGTGGCCGTGGAAGTCCCGCTTTCCTTTTCTTCCTACACGATGATAGCAAACATGATCGGGAAACAGAGCAGAGTGTCAGCGCTTTGCAAAACGAAGGCGGTAGGTGAGGCGGGGAAGTGCCAGGCAGAGTGTGCAGAGGTGTGTGTGAAACCAGAAATGTATTTCCTTCTCGAATTGCAAATACTTCTTGGGCCACAAGATGGCTAGAACTGAAACTGAACACACGCTTATTCTTAAAGAAAGTCGGCTAGACACTGGTATTTTTCTCAGAGGGTACATTTGGTAAAAGGGAAGTGGGTGAGGGTGAAGTTTTGCCTCTTTCTAAATGCTGGGAGTAGTGCAGGGCCGGGGCACGTTTCCGGGTGTGCCTGCCAAAAAGATTTGCATAGCCGAGGCACCCTGAGCTGCCCGTTTAGCCGAAGCGCGAATTTGCTCGCCTCGTCTCCAGTCCTCCCTTTTGTCATCTTATTGGAGTGAGAAGGGAAGCCCACCAGATCCCTGCCAGCTTTCCTTTCACAGCAGGGTCCCGAACGGAGGCCTTGCGTCAACGGAAGACCATCACTCAGGTTCCCAAAGCAAGAGGCGCCCACGGTCCTCCTCGGTTTGGCTGCCTACCCGCCACTTTGCCAAGGTGCGCTTTGGAGCATACATACACCTTCCCCTCCAGACTCTTTTGACTGTACCTCCCAACATTCCTGGCCATTGGCTTGGCTAGCTCAGGCTGATGGGCGCCGAAGTCCAAAACAGCTGCAGGGCACTGGCCGGGGAAGGCTGGGATGGACCATTCCTTTATAGCCGCATGCAAACTATTTAATAAAAACTGAGCGCCAACACCATGGCGCAAAGGCCATGAAATGCGCACGCCCGAAACGGGGGTCCCCTCTGGGGGCGCGCTGGCGTTTCTCAACGCAGTCCTTGCCCTTAATTAATTAAACCGCGGCTCCGTCTGCGGAGCCTGCAACTCCCCCTTCCGTCGCTAGGCGGCAGGGCATCCCTCGCCTGGGCGCCCCTCGCAGCCCTCGCTGAGGAGCCGGGAAGGAAGAAGGCAGGGTATAAATCGAAAAATGAACGAACAAGGGGCATCCTCCGCCTTCCTGGCGGGCAGGATCCCAGGCCCGCCTCCCCCCCCTGCCGTGGGGCAGCCTCTCCTCGGGAGCCGCCCCCCAGCGCTGCACCAGGCCAGGGCCTGTGCCCGGGGTGCCCGGGAGGCGGGGGACACTGCACGGCACCCCCAGCTCTGCAGCTGTGCCTTGGCTCGGAGGCTCCCCGGGGTCCGGCAAGGGGCTGCTCCCACCTGCGCGAAGCCCGTCCTCTCTGCTCCCAAGAAGGGTCCCAACTGGCCCCCTTGCTCCCGCGGGAGGGCTGGCCCCCGTCCCGCCTCGGAGGCAGCCGTTGGGCAGCACAAGCACCCTGCCTTTTTGCTGCGGGCGTAATAAAACCTGCATTTTCATCCCGTTTTGCTTTTTTTACGGTTGGGCCGCCTCCCTTTCCCCCAGATGTGTCCCGAAGCGGCTCTGCAGGGTCAAGGAGGGAGCAGGAAGAGGGATCGCCGGGTTTTGACGCGGTTACTGGGCGAGGGAAGCTGCGCGGGGAAGTGGGGCGAAAGATGCGGACCATGTGGAGGGGAGGGCATCTTTGCACCCCGGGTCCCTTCCAGGACTAACAAGGTAACATGGCCGAATCAGCGACCGTCCACACAGCTGAAAGGCAGCCGTGTTGACCCTGCTTCTGAGCCCCACTCCTCAGGAAAGGGGGCACTGCAGGGTCTGAAAACTGGAAAGCGGCCACCCCAGTGCGGCCGGAGGAAAGCGTCGCCGTGGGGCTGTTGCGCTTAGGCAAAGGGCAGGTAGGGGAGACCTGGTGGAGCTGTGGGGAATTACTCGGTGTGGGGAAAGCGGGGCGTGGGGGGTGTTCCCCCCCTCCTAACGCTTGAACTCCGTGGGGTCGCCCCGAGAAGCGGAATGGGGGGGAGTCCAGGACACTCTCCGGGCCGCGCGGCAGCTGTGGCGGGGCGAGGGGCGCCCGGTCGCGGGGCGGAAGAGCCTTTGCCGGCCGGCGCAGGGGGGGGGGCCCGCGGCGCCCAGCATCCCCAGCCGCCTGTGCCGACGCGTCCCGCGGCTCCCGCATCCCCGCGCGGCCGCGGGGGCGGGATCGCACCCCCCCCCCCCCCCCCGCTGGCTGGCTGGCTGGCTGGCTGGCTGGCTGGCTGGCTCCCTCCGCAAGCGGCCCCGAGCCCGGCGGCCGCCCGGCCTCCCCGAGGGGCGGCGCCGCGCTCCTCGTGGCCGGCCCAGGACCTCCTCCGGGGCCGGCCCGGCGGCGGCGGCGCGGCGCGGTTGGGCAGCCTCGCTCTTGCGCACT
>NW_025335587.1:20579679-20622084 GCF_004798865.1 Varanus komodoensis
GGTGGCTGCGGCGGCCGCCCCGCCTCCGCCCCGGCCTGCCCCCCGGGCCGCCGCCGCCGCCGGGCCCCGCTCCTGCCCGCCATGATCCCCTACTTCTCCGACGACGCCGTCATCTCGCAGAACGCCATCAACCAGCTGTGAGTGCCGCGCCCCGCAGCGGAGCCCGGCCGGGCCCATCATCCCCAGCCGCGACGGGCGAGCGCTCTGCCCCGACCAGCAGGCGGAAGCGGCCCTTCGGCCCCGGCGCGTATTTGTCGGCGCCCGGGCTGCCGCTCCGCCGCCGCGCGGCCGGTGCCCAAAGCGGCCTCCGGCTTTTCCTCCCGGCCCCAGCGGCGGCTCGCCGCCCGCCGCCCCCCCGGCCGCCCTTTTAATTGCTGGCCCCCCCCCGGCCGGCCCCGCTTTCCCCGTGCTGTGCCGAGAAGCCGCCTCGGGCCGGGGCCTCCTCGTTCCTGGGCGGCGCGCCCCAAGCGCTCTCGCGGCGGGGTCGGGGTCGGGCGGGGAGGGGGCGCTCTGGTGTGCTGCGCTTCCCCGAAAGGTGCCCGCCGGAGGACCGAGGAGAGGCGGGGCGGGGCGGGGGTGGAAATGGCTTTTGGAAGGGCTCCACTCGGCTGGAAGTCTGGAAGTAAAGGGGAATTCTGGCCGGGCTCCGTGGAGAGGAATTTTCCCCTGGAAACGAGCTTGCACGCTCGCCGGTGGCCTTCTCCAGGCTCCTCTGTTCCCTTCGGCGCGAATGCCCCCAGAGCAGCCTCCCCGTCGCCAGCGCAGAGTCCCTGCCCGGGCTGGCCGGGCTCCTTCCCTGGGGCACCGCCAGCCCTCCAAGCGCTTCAGCCACAGCTGGCCGGAGGAGCCCCTCGCCCGGCCCCCGTGAGGGCCCCGGCCAGGGTGGCCCCGGCCGCCCCTTGCCCTGCCTTCCTGGGGGCAGTGGCTGGTGGATTCCCTTTGTGACTTCCACGGTGGGGCAGCGCTCCGTCCCCAGCGCGGCCAGTTAAAGCACTGGGGAGCAGGGGAGGGGAAAGGGGGTTCCCTGCCCGAGACACCCTGCAGAACGGCGGCTGGCTCATCACGACTCGCCGCCAGGCAATTCCCGTTTTCCGGAGGCGGCTGGGAACGTGCGCGGCACCTTTCCTGTCCCGGCCGGCGGCGCTCATTCAAGGCTAGCCCCATTTAGCCGAGCAGGCCTTTCGCTGGCCTCCGGTCCCTCGCTGAAGTCAGACCGCTCTCTGCCTTTTGGCCTCACTTCTCCGCAGGATTGGCGTGCGCAAACAGTCGAGAGCTTTTGGCGGCGTGGGGAAAATACAGAAATTCACAATTGTGTGGGCTAGTGACTTTTCCTGAAGGGAAGCCCTTCTGTTCCTGCTGCGTTGGCAAGATTGTTCTGCTGGTCTCTTGGGGCACCGTTATCTGTACTGGGGTGGTGGGTTGTCTCTAAACAGACCCTCTCCTCTCCTTTATCTTCACTTGTAGGTGCTGGCTTGAGATCTTTTCCCAGCAGGCATTTAGGGTATAATCCTCTGCATGTTTGGGCAGAAAAGCCCCGTTTCCCCTGGGCAATGCTGGGAGCTGTAGGAATTATTTCTGCCCGAACCTGAATAGGATTGTACCTTTAATCTTTCCTTTGTTGCTCTGATTGTTAACTTGATTCCTGGCTGTTCAGTGTTTTAAAGACGGTAAAGTCTTGTGCCGTTTTTGCTCTAATTGACACAGCATTGTTTGGGGATTTTGTTTCTTGCTCGTAAGCCGCCCCAGGGCATCTGCCAGTTGGACCGCACGTCAGCAGGGTGGGTGGGTAACCGCTGCAGGTGAGTCTTTGGGAGTCCGTCTCCTGCACCGGCTGGTTGTGGGCATGACTCAAATTGTCGTCAAACCCACAGGCCTGAACCGTGGCGGTTTGCATTCTCCTGCCCCGAACGCTTGCGCTGCTGTTTTCTTCCTGGTGTGTATCGGCTTGGCCTGATAAGAGCCAGTGCGGTTTCCTGTGTTGTGACCAAACTCTGGTGCACACCCTTGCCGGGATCACAGGTAGCTCTTGTTCCCTTCTTGCTTGTGGTCACCTCCCCAGGGTTCTGCTTCCTTCGGCCAGCCATGGGTGTAAACCTCGGTGGGGGGGGAGCTCGCTCGCGTTGCTTCTGCTATCAGGTATCTGCGGGAACTGCTCGGGAATAACTCGCCAGCGCACCAAGTCAGGAAAGCTCACTTCTCCGTTACGGGAGGGACTCTCTTCTCTACAGGCAGCATGGCTGCTGGTGCCCCCGCTCGGAGCAGCTTCTTTCCGACCCAGTGCCGTTTCCCCCAAGCCACCCACTCCCATCTGCCCCAACGAAGCCTGGGCGGTTGCAAAGCCACACGTTTGCGGTGACGGCTCGATTTTGCCGGAGTTTGGCACTAGCCACTTCCCCCCAAGCCACATAGCCCTCATCTTTTGGGGGTTGTATTTCGGGCACTCGGGTGGGGGTGGGGTCTCTCCAAAGCAGGCATCTTTCTTCCAGTGCCAGAAATGGCTTTCGGTCTTCTGTGGTTTGCTCAGCTTTCGGGGGTCTTTGCAGATCTTGGGCATTGTGTTGTTCTTAATGCCAAGATCGTAGCTCCTAAGCTAACAAATATTTCTCTTTCGATCAGAAATCGTCGGATGCAAATGGAAAGAGAATTTATGGGTGAAGTAATAGAAATTCATGCTGTCCCTGGGGGTCCCGACACTTTCCGGCCTGCACAAGGACAGTTCCCTGCCCCAAGCAGATTGCAGTCTAAACGCTGACATAGGGGAAAGGGGGCTAGCAAGGGTGGCGATGTGCCTGCTGAGCCGAACGGCCCGCGAACAAACTGGGGGGGCATTAATGGAGTTGCAGCCCCGCGCATTTGCGGGGCGCCAGGGTGGAGCAGGGCGCAGGCGTGGGCGTTTCAAGCGCATTGTGTCTTAGGGCACTTCCAGGAGGATCCCGGAGCTCCGGCGAGAATGTTTGGCCCGCCTTCGCTGACACCCGGTGGATGGCACTTTCGCTTCAGCATCTCAGAAAGGCGTCCTCTTGTGGGCATAATTCCCGGAGGCTTTCCCGGTGCTTCGGGCAGGGAATTGCTCCACAAAGCCGGGGCCTCAGAAACGGTCCGTTGGGCCCCTTCCCAGTCCGTCCCTTCTTGCTGCCGCACAGATGCGCATGGACACGCTGGGTGTGGGAGAGAATCCCCCCTTTTCCTCTTCCCTCGTTCCTGCCTGCCTTCGCGGGACGCTGGATGGCCGCTCCCAGGGTTGCTGTGCCGGGCAGGGGGCTGTGGAAGGTCAGAGGCCCAAACATCCGGAGGCCCCTTCGCCGGGAGCCTGGCCGTCCCCTTTGGAGCAGCTGACACCATATTCGGCACGCAAGCACAGTTCCGGTTCTCACACGACTCTTATCTCTCCGGGCTCGGTCCTGTGAAGCTTGAAAGAGTGCCCGCTGTCGTTGGAGAACCAGCTTCTCCAGACAAGAGCCTTTTTAATCCCTCGCTCGAGTCCCTCCATGCTGGCGGCCGGGGCAGTTGCAGGCCGGTTAGTATAATGCCCGTTCTGGTAAATATGTCGAAAGCATCGTTGGAGATAAAATCGGAAGGAAAAGCCTTGCCAAAGAGGAATCCACGCAGCTTCTGCGCAGGAAAACGTGTCATCACAACCCTTCCCGAGTTCTTTGGGAATGTCAGGAAGCTTGCGGTCCGGGGAGGCATTGTTTACTTGGACTTCCAAAAGGCTTTTGGCTGATTCATCCCCAAAGACCCTTAGCAGTGGTGGAATAAAAGGAGAGGCTTGCTGATCACAGGATCAAAATCAGGAAGGAGAAAGGACCTCCCTGGCCAGTTCTCCTGGCAGAGGAGGTCCTGCAGCGGCTCGCACTGGGCTTCCTGCGGGATCAGAGCTCCCGTGCAGGGAAAAGGTTCCACTCGTGCATCCCTGGAGCATCCTTTGGGTGGCCTGGCATGCACTGAACACCGGACCGAAGGGTCCCTGGGCTGACTCCTCAAAAGAAGCATGGGCCAACTGTTTCCCAGGACCGGTGGGGTGCCCCATGGGTCAGATGATCCTCGTGGGGGGCCAGCCCTTGGTTTGGGTCTGTCTGCCAGCCATCGGGATTCCCCACCCAGCAACTGAGATGCAAAGAGCGTGGCGCCTCCGCCTCTCGTCGGTGGGAGTAACGGGGTGATTTGAGCAAAGGCCTTGCCCTGCCGAGGCATCTCCTGGCCGTTGTCCCCCGGCCTGCCGTGGCTCTTTTTCCTTGAGTGCGCGCTATTTCAGAGCTTGGCCACTGCAGGCGCGCGTTTCTCTCCCGCATCCTCATTCCGGGACGTGTGCTAGCGCGGCGCGCTCGGACGAAGCCCCTTCCCAGACTCGTCTCCTCGACCCCCAAAGGGTCGCAGTGTCTCTGCTGCGTTCGTGGGCGCCAAAGCCGCCACGGGCGTCCCTCGTCCCCATCCCGAGGCGCTCTGCCTCTGCGCACCGGGCAACAAGGGTGCGGACTGGCGCCACCTTCCCAGCCTCCTTGGAGGGGCGCTGGGAACGCTGCGCTCGTGTCTGTGCATTCATTTATCTTTTGAATGCACTTGCACACCGCCCCAAAATCGAAGCTCTCGCTTGGCGTGTTCTTGGATCGTGACTGACCGGTTTCACGGGTGGATGGGGTGGTTGGCTGATAGCTTTGCCCCTGTTTGTCATTCCTCCTCCATAGAAAAGGCCCCCGAAGCCTCTCAGGAAGAACAACGACCACAAGGCCGTCCTGGCCCTCAGATTTACAGTCCGAAAGGCACCGTGCAAAAGGAAATGAGATCGGGGCGGAGGAGGAAAACACAGGAACGGTGCAAAGTTCCGCTTCGCTTTCTTTCGCCTGGAGCTGCGGTGCCACGTCCTTGCATCTGTTCCCTCTGGCCTTGCAGGGCACTCTCTGGCCCTTCCCGGCACCGTGTGCTCCTGACTGGGAGCTCCCCGTAGCCTTTGCTGGCCTGACCAGGAGTCTGCAGCACAGGGGCACGGTGTGCAGCCCCGACCCAGGCCTTGAATTCGGGTTGCTGTTGCAGGTGCTTAGGCTAGGCCTTTGCAGCCGAGAAGAGCAGGAGCAGAAAGCTCAGCCTGCGGGTGTCGGGGCTGGGGGGGCGCCCTTCTCTGGGCCAGGGAGATAACCGGCACGCTTGTTGCAGGAGGCGGTGTCACTGCATCCTTCTGGCATATAAACAACAGACTGGCGGCCATGACGGTGCCGGCGCAGCCTTGCCTTTCCGTTGCGTGTCATCAGCAGGTTTCACCCGGCCAGCCGGCTGTGGTAGAAGAGAGAGGTCTCTGGTTTTGTTATTTAAAAACCTGCTTGCATGTTGGCAGATTCCCTTCCTGGCCCAGAGAGAGCAAGAGCTGCTGTTTTGTTTTTGACCAAAACCTGCCCTTTCCAAGGCTGCTGAAAAAACAGGTCCTCCCAACTCCTTTTTCATCTCCCCCCACATGCCCACACCCACCCACCACTTCCTCACTTCTGATTTTCTTTCGGGTGTGGAAAGTTTAAAGCACCTCTTCGCTCGGTGCTTAGTGCAGCACGCAGCTTTTGCTGAGCAAGCTGAAAACATTTCCGCAGTTGTCCGCGTCACACTCGCTGCCGCAAAACCGTGCCGCTTCAGCCGGAGGACGCCGGGTCTTGGGTGGCGGATGAGCATCATGATTAAGCAACGGAAGCTTTAAATGGCAAAAACCTCACAGATTCCCAATCAGCAAACAAAGACCGTAACTTTTGATGAAGAAACCTTGCCAGGATGGCAGTATTTTGAACCGTGCGGTTTCAAAATGTGTAGCAGGACTCCAAGAACGTAGTCTCAGGCATGCTG
The DNA here is from genome assembly GCF_004798865.1 of Varanus komodoensis. Lineage (NCBI taxonomy): Eukaryota > Metazoa > Chordata > Lepidosauria > Squamata > Varanidae > Varanus > Varanus komodoensis. Next base: position 20,585,503 of record NW_025335587.1, read on the forward strand.
AGATGGGAAATATTCCTGCAGTTCCCAGGATTCCCCATCCAGTGCTTTCTTCCATGTAAACATGCACAGGTTGCTCTCTCGGAACTGGGCAGCTTCTTAGCCTGCTGGTCCATACCGGGCCCCGAGGATCCTGGGGTGTGTCTCTTTGGGGTTATCCTCGGCCCATCCGAGAGGAACCGTCTCCTCTTTCCTAGTTCTCATTTCTCCAGCTTCCCTTCAACGTGTTCATTTTTCCAGTGGCCATTACGGGTTGTGGGGGAGGCCCAGCACCTGGCCAGCCTCGCCTTCCCGGAATCGGGTTGCCACCCCGCTGCACCGTTCTCGGTCCCCTTTGGCCTGCTTGTCTGGGGGGCCTCCTTTGACTTTCTGGTCACATGTGTGTGTGCTTAGTTTTGTCTCTGAAATGTGTTCTCCTTGGCTTTTCCTGTCGTCCTTGGAAGCAGAAGGTGGGGGCGGGGGTGAGACGGGAAGGGACCGATTGACCCTGCGGGTGGACTAGGATTTGCTTGGGGTGAGCAAAGTTTGCTAGCTAAATGGAACCTTTGCGTCCCCAGGCAGGTATTTAATCAGGGAAGGAAACCTGCAGTTCTCCAGGTGTGCGTGCATGTGTGTGTGTGTGTGTTTGTTTTGAAAATTAGAAGTTCGTAATCTCAGCAGACCTTGCCCCTTGCTCAGTTTCAGGCATGCGGTGCGAGTTTTGATTGGGTTCACCTGGCCTCTCTTAATTGTCTTGTTGCATCGGCGAGATCTCTGTCGGATGTTAAAGGTGTCTTTGTTTTCCGCCTGGGAAGGAACTCTGAGCCGGCCTCTGCCTTGTTTAGGTTCTCGGCCAAAGCGCTTTTCTGATATTCGCACCAATCTGCTTTCTGGGAAATCATCCTTTGGTGCCCAGTCGCCACCACCATCGTGGCAGCCATTTTGCGAGAGCGCCCCCAACGCCGTCACAATCCCACAAGTGCAGTGCAGAAAAACAGGCCAGCTGTCCCTACCGGGGGGGGGGGGCCCCCATTCTCGGGCAGCAGGTTGGAGGTGTCTGGCCAAAGCAGGCCGGCAGCTCGCCACGCTCTGAGCGGGATCTGGGCTTGGTCCGCCTGCCTTGTGCGGCCACAGGCCTCGCCTCTGGGCAGGGGTGGAGAGAGCGGTGGCCTGGGAGGGGCAGGTCGAGCCACGGGGCAGGGAGAGCCTGCTCTGGCTGGGCTCGGGGCTGGCTTGAGCCAGGCTCGCACGTCCCTGCATCGCGGCGCGCAGGCCGTCCGAAACCTCCCGTGTAACCGCACACCCCGGCTGGCGGTCGCGGTCGCCTGTCCCCTGACGCGAAAACGGCCCTTCTATTCCTGGCCTCCACCTGTGGCTTGGGGCTTGCAGGGCCGCCTCGGCGCCGGACTTGGCTCGCCTCTTCTTGCCCGCCTGCTCTTGCTGCAGTTTGCTCAGCACCGTGCTTTTGTATTCTGTGCGTGCACCGCGGCCCCAGCTGGGCACTCGGAGCGGCCGGAGGCTTGGCAGAGGGGTGCCCCGGCGGATGGACCCCCGGGCGCAGATCGCCACGCCGAGCTGCTAACCGCGCAGCCTGAAGTCGGCCGTTCACCCTCATTTTTAAATATTATTTTCAGAGCAGCACATGCAAAGAGTCCTTTCATGGTATCAGTTGAATGAGCAATCAATGGCTCCCAACGAAAACAAGAAAACCCGGGAGTTGGAGTTCTCCGAAGAGTGGAGTCCCGGATATCTTACCACATGTTTACTCCCATGGCCTGGTTTTCATGACACGGCCGGCTCATCTCGGATTATTTAACTCTCGATTCGTAGTAGGGTTATGCAAGGTTGTTTGCTCTCGAATAGCCCAAGGTGGCTGAGTTCACAGCCCCGAACATCCCGAACAAGGGTTGCACAACCCAAACAGGCTGCATCGCACAAGCCGTCCCGCGGTGTCCGCTGGGGCTTATTTTCCAGAAGTGTGTGGATGGCTGCGTTCTGCAAGGCACTTTGCGCTGAGGGACAGCTGCGCCCTGAATTTCGGAGACGGGCCTCTTTCCGAGCCCTCCCTGGAGGAACTGAACCCAGGCCTCCGGATAGGCCAAAGCGTCAGTCGGCTTGCGTTTCAAGGCGTGATTCTCAAATTCAAACTTCCCCGTTTTGAGCACGAACTGGAGGACAGCTAGAAACCAGAATCTTGGAAGGCTGATGCTGTTTGCTCCCCACCCCAAAGCGCATACCTTTGTCAAAGTCTGCGCATAAAACATGGCGAGCCACCCGGAGGGCCATTGGGACTGTTTGGTACAGTGTAGAAATGTTTTAAACAAACAAGCAAGCGAACAGATGGTCCATAAGTTCCATATAGTGTGCATCAAAGGTCTGTGGTTAGCCGGCGCTTTTTATTCAGTGCAAAGATCGTGCAAAAAAAACAGGAAGAGGGAATTCAAAAGGGCACTACAATGCACACGAAAATCCACGTGGCGTTCTCGGGGGGGGGCCTCGGTGGGGACAGCCACGCATGCCTGTGGGAATGAGCTTCTTTGCAGAAGGTCCTGAGTTAACTCCCGGCGTCTCCAGAGATGTGGGAGGGACGCCGCCTGAAGCCCGGGGAGCCGTTGCTGCCGGTCAGTGTTGGCCGCACTGGGCCAGGCGGCCCAAGGATGCGCCGCAGCGCCGGGCCGCTTCCGATGTTCCGCGTTCTGCCGGGTGACGTCACAATCCCCTTGGACACCCCTTCCCGCCAGTGCTGAAGTCCTCGCTGTGCGGTGCCAGTTCCCGGTGGCAGCCGCCGGGGGGGGGGGGCAGTTCGGACTAGCCTGCCCTGCAGAACGCTGCGGAGAGCAAGAGGGAATGGCGTGCCCAGGCCATGCGTAAGTGGGAGTGCGTGTGCATGGGTCACTCTGCTCCGGAGATGCTGCCCCCGGCCCTTCCCACCGCTTTTGCTTCCCTGGCTCCCCTCCCTGAGCCCACGGCGCTGTTTGCCGCCCGGTGTAGCCTGTGGAAACGGGCTGGGGGTGCACAGGACACGCAGCCCCCCTTCCCTGCTCCTTCCAAGCCTCGCGGGCCTCACAGAGGGCAGCATGGAAATCCAGTGAATACATAAGAAAGACGATCTCAGCAGGGGCCTAGTCCAGGAGCGCTACCCTGAGACACATGCAGCCCCCGAGCGATCCTCCCTTATTCAGGTCCGCTCTTGGCCGTGCTGGCTGGGGATGATGGGTGTCTTGGCTCTGTTTCTCTCTCTCTCTCTCTCAACGTGGAGCTCCTGCCCGCGCTTGGAGTGCACCACGAAACGCCGAGGTGACGGTGCCACACACGTCCCGCCACCGGCCTGCTTTTGTCGCGGGCGGCCCACGCTGAATGACTGATGGAAATTTCTCCTGGGAAGAAAAGGGTTTCTGGTAAACCGATCCCTCCCAGGGCCCCGGCGAGGGATGGGGAGGAGGGGTTTCCATGCCAAGTCCGGGGCGGGCGGCCGAATCTGGGATCGGGTGTCGCGCTTTGCAGGAGGTGTGAGGCCGAGATTTGCCGGCGGGTTTTCAGAAGAAGGAGCGAGGCGCTTGCTCTACCGGCCGATTGCAAGCCTTTGTGTTTGCGTGTTCTTGCTGAGAGCGGGATCAGAACGTGGCACCGCAAAGAGCAAGGCTCAGCCGGCAACGCCACCGGCTCCAAGGGCCATGGCTGGGTGGCCCCAGAAGGGAACCGAGCGCCCTGGGGCCACCATACAGCTCGGGCACCTCCGGGGCGGACCTGCCCTCCTCAGGAGGAGCCCTCGCTCCACCCTGGGGTTCTCGGGTGTGTGGAGCAGCACCGCACAGAAGGGGCCTGCGAGCAGAAGCCCTTTCCTGGAGCCCCGGCTTGGGCATGGTCTCCCCGGAGGACCCTCACTTCCCGGGACGCCTCCAAATGCACGCAGCCAAGCTGGCACACGGCAAGCACCGCGCCAGCCACTTGTGGAAGCGACCCTCTCGGGCCTCCGCAGCGGCCGCCCTTGCAGGCAGCCGTCCTTCCATTCCCCGCACCCCTCAAACGCAGGAGAGAAGTGTTGCGTCCGAGAAGTTTTCCCTCCTTGGCGGTGGCGGCGGCTGCTTTCGCCAGCGCCCTCGCCCTCCATGGCAACTCCAGGAGGCCGCAAAGCTCCTCGCCTGGCAACGGCAGGCCGCGAGGCTTCCAGACGGGAACGCCGTGGAGGCGAGAGAGAATTGGCCGGGCGCCTGGGCGGGCGCCCTTTGTACACTGCACTTCGGCTTGCAGTGGGGTAGCGAGCGCCTTCGCGGCGGCCGTGGGACTCTAGGTGTGTCCCCACACTGCTCGGAAATCGCCACACACACGTCTTGTTTACATTTCTACGTAATGCTGAAAATGCTGCAGATATGCCCGCAGGCGTTCCCGGCCTTCCAGTCTGCATGCCCCTCTGTTTGTATTCTGAAGGCCAGAGCCAAACATCCCGTTGGCAAGTGCAGGTTTTGGCCGCTTGGAAGCAATGCGCGCTCGCCGTCGGTGAGCAGGGCACTGGCAGTCGGCAACCCTGTTTGTGGTGCGATTGCATCTTTGACAAAGTGTCTTAGTTAGTGGCCTCGTTCTGTGCCTGCCTGGTGGCGACTCGGCTTTTTGTTTTTTGCAAGCAAGCTTCTAGTCCTCAAGGCTGGAGAGAGGCATTGCAATGCATGTGCACTGTGGTAGAATCTCAGAAGGGATGAGGGTTGCCGAGTGGAATGGGCTGTTTGGTGGGCCTGGAGCCAGCCCTGGTATCCAGCCGTGGCAAAGACTAGATTCTCCTGTCCGCCTGCATCTTTTCGTAATAGTCCAGGTTCTGCTCCAGCTTCTTGCCCGGTCGCCAGTGGCGAGCGGAAATGACCTTTAGGTAACCAGGCCAAATGAGAGTGCGCAAGTCGTGCGAGGGGTGGGCGGGCGGGCTGGCACAACTGACTGGCACAGCTCAGCCTTGCCTCTTGGGTGTTTGGAAAAATCCGCTTCCAGGCTCTTTGAGAAAAAAGCTTCCTTGCATTTGCTCGACCTGGGCTTGGAAACAACCGGGTTGGGGGGTTGTTCCGTCGCCACTTCTTTTGGCGGTGGGAGGGGGTTGTTTGTTTGCAGATCTCCCCGTCATGACTCGTCCAGGTGCCTAGGTGTGTCCTGCCTGGCGGTGGAAAGGTAACCTTTACCCCTTCCCCTCCCCGTCGTCCCTTCCCGTCTCCTCTCCTTCCGTGCAAGACGCGGGCCTTGGGAAGGGGAACGGCTGTGGCTGCTGGTGTGGAGGAAGCGGGGAGGGAACGCGGCCCGGCAGGGTGGCCATCCCACAGAGCCGAACGGTGGGAGGTTACGAACCGGTCAAAGCACGGCCTCCTTCACAAGGCGCGGAGTTAAACCCTGGAACTCACTGCCACAAGATGGTGTGCCTGGCTGCCAATGTGGGGACGTTCCTGGTGGAGAAGGGGGGCCGTGGCTGCTAGTCCTCATGGGAATGTGCGCCCCCCAGCATCGGAGGGGCCTGCAGCATCAGGCCCGGGGCCCAGGTCCAGCCTTCGGGGCACACAGCGGCTCTCCAGCCGTGCACAGGAGCCCGCAAGCAGGACGGGGGTGCGGTGGCACCCCCTGCCCATGCTCCCCAGCAGTGTGCCCCTGTGCCCCAAAGGCTGGGAAACGCGGACCAGAGGGTGTCATGTCCTGTGCGTGGATTTCCTGTGTCAGCTGCGGGGCCCCTGTGCGGACTGGCGGGACTGCTGTCTCCTTGCAAGATTCCTGCGGTGGCCTCGGCCTGCCTCCTCATCCTCATCCTCCCAACAGCCTTATGAGGTGGATGAAGCTGAGAGGCAGCGACCAAGGGGCTCCCTGTGCGCCCACGGGGGAAACGGAAGCCGGCTCTGCATCGCCCCGACCGGCGCTCGGCCTCGTGCGGCCGGGCTTGGCCCGTGGCCTGGGTCTGCCGAGCGGGGGACGTTGCCGTGCTCGCTGGCCCCCCGAGCTGAGGAGAGGCGTAGCGTCCTGCCACCTGCGTGGCCCTTCCCAGAAAGGAGCCGCCGTCCGGATCGGCAGGTGCGGGTCCCAGTTTCCCCTTCGTTCCCGAAAGGAATTTCGCAGCGTTCGCTCGCGTGGCCTCATTTGCGAGTGCTGAGCAGCACGTCGAGAGTGCCTCGGACCGCATCTGGAGCCGCCCGGCCTCTTCCCCGGCCATCCGTGTCTCCACTAAAGTTTGCGCCGGCTATTTTGCAAAGTTTGCACCGATCAGAGCTGGCAAAGGCCCCACGTAGGGCCCTGCACAGGCCTCTCCACAAGGGCAGATGTTTACCTCGGGCAGCGGCTTGTGAGCTGACGCGACTTTCCCACACTCGGCGAGTCTGACTTCCCTTCTCAGAAGGCCCGACTTCCCCTTTCTCGTCGGGGGCCCGGCGTTGATGTGGTTGGGCAGCTGTGTGCAGCCTTCCTCTGTTCCTCCTGCCGCCTCTTGCCCCTTCCCCGCCGCAGCTCCGGCCTTCTCTGACGCAGGCTCAGACCTCGATTTCCCTTGCGGGAAAGAGCTGAAATCCCGCAATTCAGTTTTGCGCGATTGCACAAAAGGCCTTGTTTTCGCACACTTTGCATTGCATAACTTCTGGCCTGCCCTTCGGGTCTCCCAGGGAGGAGATGGGACATGCAGAACACCTGGTCACGGGCACAGGGAGCCGCCCCCTCCGCCTTGGAGCGCGTCTTTCCACTCAGGAGAACTGGGCGCCTCGGCTGGGAGAATCCCGCCGCTCTCCGTTTCCGCGGAATGGCAGCGCTGCGCACGATGCCCTGGCGCACGCCCTCCTCTGAAATAACAGCCATGTTTTCGTGCATCTGTGCCGGTGTTACTCTCCAGAGGTTTATCTGCAGCAGGCAGGCACATGGACTCACACAGCCGGAGGCAAGGTTTGCGCTGGCTTCGCCCATCTCCAGGCAAGACCGAGCCCTCTGGCTCGTCTCCACGAGTCGCCCAGCGAGGTCAGACTTCTGGCCTGCTGTCTCACGGCCTCGGCCTGGGCCACCGTTGCAGCAATCGCCGCCTTATCTCTTTCGCTTCGGCTCTGCTTGACCTTCCCGGCTCGTTCTTTCCCTCTGCCCTCCCCTCCCCAGGGATACACGAATGATCTGTTTTTCCACATTCTTGAGCGAGTTGCAGTGGCAAAGCCCCACTCAGCCTCCCCTCCGGAGGGGGGACTCTCAAGGCCAGTCAGCCTGCTGCAGAGCCTTCCGATAAAAAGGAAGTTTCCAGTGTGGAGTTGGCAGGGAACCCCGGAAGGGCAGCTGGCGGGGGTGTCTTTCTGTGGGCACAACTCTAGGCAGGAAAAAGCCCTACCGATTCCCAAGGCAGGCTGGGAACTACTGGATGTGGCTGGACCTTTTTCTGTCTAAACGTGCGTAGGATTATGTGTCATCCTCTAGGGCGAATCTTTGCCCAAGGAGTGGACAGCTTAAATTCGGGGCCGCGGTGTGAGGGGCGGCTGCAGGCACGGCTCAGCGAGTGGGATTTTTCTTCGAGTGATAACCAACGGTGTGGGAGCAAGACTTTGCAACCCGGGGGCTGTGCAAGAGAGCTGGAGTTCCGTGGACGAGATCTGGGGGTGCACGTGGCCGCCCGGAAGCTCGGCCTTTGTGCCCCACGTGGCGACGGAGGCATTTCCAGGGTGGGTTGGTCGCACATCGCCAAATCGGCCTCCGCCCACGCAGGCCGAGGGGGCGGCCATTCCCCACGGACCTCCCCAGCGGCGGCCATGCCGTCTTACCTGTTCGCAGCCGAACGGAGCCTCGATGCTCCCTGGGCAGAGCGCTCCAGAGGCCGCCTGGTCTTGGCACCGCGGGGCCACGCTCTCATCCGAGGGGCCACAGAGCCGGCAGCTCCGTGGCCTTGCGAGGAGAGGCTCCGTGTGCTGGATCGTGGCCGGAGCACCATCATCCTCGGGGGGGGGGCGGGTTGACTCTCGGACTCCGCCTGCCGCTTTGCTCGGATGCAGCCGTCCGCACGGATCCCTCCCTGGCAGTGCTTTCCTCCCACTGCTGGTTTCTGTATTTTTATGCTGTTACGGCGTGCTGCTTCGAAGGGCCCCCAGTAGAAGAGAAGAGAGCTGTGTAGGAAATAAATAGCAGCAAATGGGCCAAGATTTCAGTCCTTTTCCTCAGAAGGCCAGATTCTCCCTCCCGGCACCGGACCCGTTGTCGTACTACAGTTCCCAGCATGTGGAGCAACGCTTTGGAAAGACCCGAGGATGGGGGCGGCTGTGGTGAACTTTGATATTTATGCTTTTGTCCTCCTATTTCTTTTTTTCTTTTTTCCTTCATTCTGAGTTTTGAATGGATGCGGTCTTAGAAGTCTACGTTACATGGAAGACCAGGGTGGGCAAATAAAATACTGTTGGAAATAACCAAAATTTTTCATACAATAAAAATAAAAATTGAGGGTGGTCAGGCTGCTTAGAGGGCTCACGGGTCTTTGGGTTCGGGTGCCAACCGCGCAGCAGCCTTCCCTGGACAAGTGGCCTCCCAGGGCACTGGTCCACAATACCCATCAGTCTGAACCCTGGCTGGGGGAGGATGGGATTCGTGGTCCAGGACTTCATGAGGCCATCTTTACACACCTTCCCAGGGTCGGCTGAACCCAGCGGGGCTTCTTTCTGTGCGTTCTTCTGTCTCCACATGCTGAGGAATGCGCTCTAACCTGTGGAACTCCCTGCTGCTAGACGCAGGCGTGGCCCTTAGTTGCTTTAGAGGACTGCACACCGAAAGGGGGTGGGAAGGCTGAATGGTGGTCAGCCTTGCCTACAACGCAGAGTGTCTGTCCCTGCTGGGGATTGTTTCCAGTCTCCATCGTAATGATTCCTCAACATTTAAGCCAGGTGCCCCTGCTCTGACGCGAACTTCCGAGGGCTCCCAAGCGCCTTGATTTCGGGTCCCTCTGCCTCTCCCCTTTGATCCTGTCGTCTGTGCACCAGCTCACGTCGAAGTCTAATTCAAAACAATGCCTCTTGGCTTTCTTTGAGGAAGGATTTGAAGTTGGCACCCTCCTTTAAAAAGCACAATGCTTTTACAAATGATTTTCTTAGGGTTTCTTTGGAGCAGCTGGGTGCTTTAATTAAACTTCCTTTCCTTTAAATAAACCTCGCGTGGAGAGAGGGAGAGCGAGACGGCCTGGTTCATTTAACGCACAAAGGGAAGTGAGTTGCCCTGGTCTCCCGGGTGCATTTAAGGTTGGCAAGCCGCGTTCTCACGTGTAACGCGGACCAGGCCGGGGTGGGGGCAGCGTTTGGCAGGCCTCGGGGTGCGCCTGGGTCTGCCCTTGGATTTTGCAAAAAGCAGGAAAAGAGGGACGGGTGCAAGTGGCGGATTCTGCGGCCGAGGGCAAGGGAGGCTCTTAACCGCCAGCACATTGCGATGCTGGCGAGAGAGAAAACACTTCCGCGCTTGAGAACTCGGCCACAACGAGGCGGTGCGCTCAGTGTTCGAAGGCAGGCTCTGGCCGCATCCGGCACGGCGAGCTTCATCGCTGCTGTCCGTTGCGTTTCCAGGGTCCGCCGCGCCCCGCTCAGCGCCAGCCCCACAGAGCAGGCTTCTCCAACCAAAGCCCCTCCGGAGCTGCTAGGTTGCCGAGCCCATCCTCCACAGCCAGCCTGATGGCTGAGAATAATGGGCGTCTGCAAGCCGGCAGATCAGGAGGGGCCAGGGAGAGACGCACCGAGGCAGGGAGGCACCCCCCGCGCGGATCTCTCCTCCTCTCTCCTGCACGCACGCGGTCCCGTCGGCGTGTCCGCTCACAGGCTCCGAGTGCGAAAGCCGCTACGGACCCGGCAGCCCGAGAAGGACCCTCCGTTCGCCCCCTTGGTCCTTCTCCCTCCCTAACCCCACCTCCACGCTCTCTCCCCAGCATCAGCGAAAGCTTCCTCACGGTCAAAGGAGCGGCCCTCTTCCTGCCACGGGGAAATGGCTCGTCGACACCCCGGATCAGCCACCGGCGCAACAAGCATGCAGGTACTCCCCCCTCCCCGCTGGTTCTCGTCATCCTTCTCCAGGCGGGATGCAGACGCCCCTGCTGCCTCCGCCGGCCTCTGCCTTCTTGGGCCGTTGGTGGATTCTGACATTCGACTGGCGGGAGGCGATACAGGACGGGGAATCTGGGGCGTGAGAAGCATCGGAAAGAAGCTTTCTTTGCCCCCGCCTGGCAAAGCATCAGGGCACTGAAATTTAAAGCCGGCGGCTGCAATTCGGTCTCACGGCCCCGACAACACCATTCTGCCGGGAGCTGATCATCTGAAGCTCGCCGTCACACAGCTGATCGTTCTGCGGGGAGCCGAGGGGACCGGGTGGGCAGGGAAGCCTCGCCGGCCGAGACTGCCGCTGGGGGGGGAGGCGCTGCGTGTGGGGTGCCCACCTCACGGCTCGAACCTTCTCTGCTCCAGGGGACCTCCAGCAGCACCTGCAAGCCATGTTCGTTCTCCTCCGCCCGGAAGACAACATCCGACTGGTGAGTTGCAGTGCTCTCCCTTCCGTCCAGAGGCCTGAAAGGCCGCCCTTTCGGCTTCGAGGGGAGGCTGGCTGCACCGAAGGGGAGGCGGGGAGGAAGCAGGGCCCTGCTGTGAAACACGGCTTGCCTTTTCCTCCTCCCTCCCCATGCCCTTTTCCTCCCGTGCTGTGCACTTTTAGGAAGCAAACCCGTGGGGGGGCGACCAGTGTCTGTGTTGCCTGGACACACGGACGGCTGCTTCGCGTGTGGTGACGAGCATAGATCCCTGAGAAGGACAGAGGGACTGTGCTCCGACAGCCGCTTAGACCACGGTCTTTTAGAGGGGGAGATGGGCCCACCACCCTCAGCCAGTTGCAGGAGTTTTCCCGATTCAGCAAGCCTAGTCTGCACCATTCGATATTTGTTCCGAGGAAGCTTCTCCGACCTGTCGAGCTGCAACACATCTGGCTGAGGCCTGCTGGGAGTTGTAGGCCTTTTCTTTGCCGAAACATCTCCTCTCTGTCTCTCTCGCCTGCCTCCCCCGACAGCTTGCGAGGCTCCATTTCAGGAGCCGGAGGCCCGGCTGCCCGTCCCCTTGGCGCCGTGCTTGTGCAGGGGCGGCGATCTCGCATCGCCACCCGTTCTTCCTGCCCAGATTGGTTTAGCAAAGCAAATTAGATTATGCTAATCCACTTGCTGCCTGGCCAGGTCTCCGGAGAGCAATCTGCGAGCCGGAGGCTGCCCGTGCGTCTGGTCATTTATTTTTTTTGAATTGGACCCTGACTTCCTCCCAAGAGCGGTGCCCGAGGCACCTTAGAAGCAGTAATACAGTGGGACGGAAACGATGATCGATACGGGAAAGCAAAACTGAAATTGACCGACAACAACGCAACAGCGGCAGAGTGAAAACAGATTCCGGCTCGGGAGGCCGATAGCTTGTCCGAACAAAGCCGTCCGTGCCCGCCAGCTGAAAAGCTGCGGAAAGAGCGGCTCTCCCTTGGCAGCAAGGGCCACAGCCCTCAGAAAGCGCCAGGGACTCTGCTCGGGCGTGGGGTGGCCTGGGGGACTCGCCCCGTCTCTGCCCCACCACTCTGCCGGGAAGAAGGCCTTTTTTTAAAACTAGCCAGCTCAGGGCACATGTCCCAACACTGTCTGTGGAACAGCGTGTCTCCGAGATCCTTTCACCAAAGGCTTGCGAAAGAGAGCAGAAGTGGCTTGTTCCGGAAATAATCAAAAAGGCTTACTTGGCCAGACTTCGTGATCGGCACTGCTGGCCGTGTCCCGCTCAGTCTTTAATTCGCTTTCTCGGGGAGAGGCGTGCCCAAGGCCGGCCAGAGCCCCGGGCGGCGCATCACTGCCCGGCAAGGAAGGCGTGTGCCGGAGATGTGCTCTGGGGCCCGTCCCGTCCCACCAGCCTGTTCCCTCCACGGGCATCTCTGGGCCACATGCAGCCAGTTCCTCTCGCAAGTCGACCACGCGGCAGGATGCTGGTTTCCTGGCACACCGCGTCGGCGTGAGCTCGTGCGTCTTTCCGCTTGGGGTCGGGTGAGGGCTTGGGCTGCTTCATGCCCTCTTGCGCTGGAAAAGCTCCGTTCAAGAGCCCCCGACCTTGCCAGCTCTTCTGGGTCTGCAGGAAAGGGAGGCAAAGGCATGGCGACGAAACTGGCACCGTATTTCAGCTCCCTTTTCGGGCCCTCTTTCCGGCTCCCCAGTGGATGCTTTTCAATTCCTGCAGAAGCGATTCTTCAATTAGTGGGTGCAGCGTCCTGGTAGGACAGATTCTCTTGGATGCTTGTGGAAAAGCTCAGTGCTTGGTGCATCCTAAGGAATGCCAGCAGGTTTTTTCCACGCTGGTTGAAGCTGTTCCTCCACTCGAAAGACCCCCACGAGCGCCTGTAATATTGCCCAGCGCGCGATTCCAGCAATTCCTTTTCCGCCTCTGCCCCTCTCCCACCTGAGTGTGAGGAGGAGAACTCCTCCTGGGAGGACTCTCGGTTTGGTTTTAAGAACAGGGAAGCAGGTTTCTAGCCCTTCAGGTGACAAAAACGAGCCTGAAAGCGCAGGCGTGTGCCAGCATCTTCATTCTCGGCTCGTGGACCGAGTTCCTGGCACCTGCGCCGGCCTCACCTCCTCCTGCAGTGTCAGAGGGGCCACCTGTGCAGAACTTGCACATTTCATTTCATGGTGCGGTGTGGCTCAAGGATCGCACCGCGTCCGCCAAACCCCAGCCTGGGCTCCGGCAAGCACGGGTGCAGAATCCGTCTGCCGTCCCGCAGGAGGTGGTCTTCTTTCCCACCGTGCCAAGCGCCTCTCGCTGGCTGCCTGGGGCTTGGCTCGCCCAAGGGTGAGCTAGGAGAGTGCCGCAGCCCCCTTTCCCGGGCTGATCGCGGGGTGGGGTGAGGCCGGGCTCCTGGGCCAGCGTCGCGGGGCAGGCCCGGTCGCTGCCTTGAGATCCACGCATGCATCGCCCTGCTCCCCCACTCCCTTCTCCTCCCAGGCCGTAAGACTGGAAAGCAGCTGCCAGAACCGCACTCGGTACATGGTGGTGGTCTCGACAAACGGCCGGCAGGACACGGAGGAGAGCATCGTGCTCGGCATGGACTTCTCCTCCAACGACAGGTGCGTCTCGCTGGCTGGCGGGGCCCGTCGCCGCGCGGGCCGTTCCATGGGCCGTTCCCAAATGGACACGTTGCAGCGAGGGGGAGCCGCTTCGCAGTGATCGGGGCTGCTCCGTTTTCCCACAAGGCCATTTTCCTGGCCTTGCAGCATTCCGGGGTCCCAGCAGCCCCTTCCCCTCCGCCGTGGGTAGAATACCGTGTCCCATTCTGGGCGCCAAGATTGAAGAAAGATGCAGGGAAATTAGAAAGGGTCCAGTGGAGGGCAGCAAAAATGACCCAGGGTTTGGAAACGCTGCCCTGTGAGGAGAGACTGGGAGAAATGGGCATGTTTAGCCTTGAGAAGAGAAGACTGAGGGGGGCACGATATCCCTTTATAAGGATCTTGAAGGCTCTCACAAAGAGGAAGGTCAAGATCTCTTCTTGCAAATGCCAGAGTGCAGGACACGGAATAACCCAGTCAAGTTGCGACAGCCCAGATTCAGGCTGGGCGTCAGGAGAAGCTTCCTCACGGTCAGAGCAATAGGGCAGTGGGACCAGCTGCCTGGAGAGGTGGGGGGCTCTCCCACCCTGGAGCCACTCAGAAAGGAACAGGGCAGCCTCTGAGTGGGGTGGTGCGACGTGGCGTCCTGCAACCTTCAGGGCCCCTTCCAACTCTGCTGTTCTATGAGGTAGATGGAAGTTTAGCCCTGGAGTAGGGTTAGGGGTGTGCACCAGGGTTAGGAAAGCGAGGGGCCTGGCGTGGTGCTGGCGGTTGGGATGAGTTTAGCAGGGGCAGGAAGGATGGTCCCGTGTGGGCCGGGCCGGGGAGGCCTGCTGCCCGGCTCCCAGGCCCTGCCGGCTTCCCGCCGCTCGCTCAGACATTGAACCCTTTGCCCCGAGCGGCTCCGGCCTCGCGAGCCCGATTTAGCCTTGTTGCTGGGGCCGCGACGGAGGAGGCGAGTGCGGAGCGGCTCTAAAAATATCTCCACTCCCTCGGGAGGCACTTCAGAGGTGCCCTTTCGCTCTGCACCCCCCGCTGCGCGCACTCGCTCGCGCGCTCGCCAGGAGTCTGCAGAGCCACCCGCCGTCCGGCCCGCGCCCCTCCGGGAGCTTCCGCACGGGAAAGTGCCCTGCAGGAGCCGGCTCCGAAATCGTCGTGCCGGGCTGCGCGTCAGGGCCCGGCCTTTCCTGGATGGCGGCAAAGGTCCCGCTGGGCCACACCTCCCCCTGCACAAGCCTCGCGCCCTGCTTGCAGGGGCAGTGTGGGGCAGTGGTTACTGGACTGCAACTGGAACGCAGAAAGTCTGGGTCTGAGTCCCCACTCAGTCTGGAAGTCCAGTGGGTGCCTTGAGGGCAGTCACGGCCTCTCCGCCTGGCCTACCTGGCAGGGTTGTCGCGAGGATGGTATTTATTTATTAGATTTATATCCCGCTTTTTCCCCCCCTTACAAAGAACTCCCATCCTTCCCTTCCTGCTGCTCTCAACCGCACAACAACGACCCTGTGAGGTAGGCTGGGCTGAGGACCTGTGCCTGGCACAGAGTCCCCCAGCTGGTTCCGTGGCTGCGCAGGGACTCGAACCCGGATCTCCTGAGTCCCCGTCCCACGTTCTTTACCACTTCACCCCAGGCTGGCTCTCCGAACAGAGCGGAGGTTTGCCTGAGCTGCTTTGGGCTCCTTGCAAGGGGACAAGAGCACGTACAGAAAGGCAATAATAACAGCACGAAGTCCCAGGATACACAGCTCCATAGAATCAGAGCATAGACGAGTCGGAAGGGGCCACGAAGGCCACCGAGTCCACCCCCCGCTGCTGCAGAACCCCACGTCACCCCACCCCACTCCAGTGGCTGCCCAGTTCCTTCCTGAGTCATTCCAACTGCCAGAAACCATTTTGGGGGGACACTGGACGGAGCCCCCCGTCGTGGGCCGGCAACGGCCTCTCCCAGGCTGGGGCCGAGCCGAGGCAGCGTGGCCACCCGGCACAGGCGCACTCGCCCGTCGGCCGGCGCATCCAGCTGCGTGCCCAGGTGAGCCGGGCAGGGCCAGGAACTGCCGCGGGGCCGCTGAGGGGTGGGCAAGCGGCCCCCGCTGCTCCTCGCCCTCCGTTCCTCAGGGAGCGGCTCGGCCACGGGGAAGCAGCCCCCTTGCTGGCAGCCGCTTCCGGACGCGATAGGCGTGTGAGTAAACAGTACCAGCCACGAGCAGCCCGATACAGGTGCGTCACCTCGCACACCTGCCCGGAAACGCCCAGCGTGGTCCCTTCCGGGCTGCCTGCCGGTCTGTGGGAAGCCGCCCCCGTGAACCCCCACGGAGCCCTGTCCGCTCTGAAACACGCCTGCGCACCCGGCTCACACCAGACCGTGCTGCGGTGGGGGTGGCGGCAGGGCAGGGAGCTTTGGGGGCCCGGGGGCCCCCCGAGCACCCCCACCACTCCTCGGGTCGCACTCGCAAGGGCAGCGGCAAAATGGGCAAGAGCAGATCGCCTGCGATCGCCACAGAGCAACCGAGGCCAGCCCATCCGTTGGAAGCTGCGCTTGCCCGCGGGGGATTCCTCTCGGGGTGGCGGGGGCCGCGGCACGGGGGGCCTTTCTCAGGGGGCCCCGGCCCGACGGGAGCGCTGCAGTGGGTGCCTCTCTGGTCTTCGCAGCAGCATCTGCACGATGGGACTCGTCCTGCCGCTCTGGAGCGACGCCCTCATCCATCTGGACGGCGATGGGTAAGAGGCCTTCCTGGGCCAGGCCCACGCGTGCCCCACAGCCCCCCGTGGGGCAGCCGGCGGGGGGCGCCAACCAGCTGGCCCGGCCCTGCCGAAAATGGCCCCCTTTCTCCTCCTCTCAGGGGCTTCAGCGTCTCGACCGACAACCGCATCCACATATTCAAGCCCGTGTCTGTGCAGGCCATGTGGTAAGTGCCGCTCTTGATACAGCTACGTACGAAGCCTTTGCTGGCTCTGCTAAAAGCCGCGTCCGACCCACCCTTCCGCCTCCTGCTTCTGGGGAGCGTCTGCCTCGAAAGGAGAAGCCTTCCTTCTGATTTGCTCACGGCCTTTGTGCTCAGAGATACAGTGCGCTTGACTCTGGAGGCTCTTCCCAGCTGTTGCATCCTGGGACTCACCCCGTCTGGCACAAATCCCCCAAAACACGAAAGGCCCGGCCAGTGCGAAGTCTAGCACTGGGCTTCGCCTCTCGTGAAGCTCCACTTCTATGGCCGCCGGACCCACCCCATGGCCCTCACGCAGGGCCACCCGGCTGTGCGAGCGGGCCTCTCTCTGCGCATGCCAGGAGCAGACGGGTCATCAGATACGGATGGCGTGGCTCCTCGGCCGGCCGCATCTCCCCTTTCCTTTTTCGGGCAGCCTGTGTCGGGGGGGGGGGTGCCCATTCCCCCCCGCCCGGGCACTCGGTGACTCACAGGTTCCTCTCATGCTCCCAAACGGTGTCACCACCGGTTGAGATCTGAGCGCCGGTGAGCTTGCGAGCGAGCTGCCCTCGGCCACTGCCAAAGATAGCGCGCGGCCGAAAATAGGGCCGGAGGCCCTGCGTGACTTTCTTAGAAAGTGTCTCTGCCCGTGTTGCCTTTTTAAAGAGGACGCGCTCCTCTTCGGCGCGCATGGGCTGCCGAGGCCACGGCCGCTCGGGATCCGCCCGGAGCAAGCGGGGGAACCGGCACGCTCTGAAACGGCTGTCGCCCGCCGTCGAGCGGGCAGGTCTCCCGGGCGCTTTCCGTGCAGCGGCTGCCCCACGTGCCAAACCGTCCGGACGGCCCCCCGGGCGACCCCCAGCCTCGTCCTAATGCGGTGCATCAAGCTGCTCCTGCTCGCCACCTCGGCGGCTTGGCTCTTTTGCTCCCGCGGGGGAGGGCTTTTCCCGCTGGCGTCCCTCGCTGCTTTTCCAGCACCACCTTTGCCCTGGGTTTTTCTGCCGCGTGGGACCCAGCTGGGAGTACGTCATCCAGGCCGGGATCCCCTCCCAATAGGGCCAGTCTAGACATTTTCGAATGGAGAAATTAAACGGCGGTTTGTTTATTTACGTTCTGCCTTCACACAAAATAAATGTTTGTTTTTAAAGGTTGTTAAAGCTGTGACGGAGCGAGCGAGAAAACACCAAGTGCCGGAGCAGCTAGGGCTCAGTGCAAATATTTATAAAATAAATGCCTGCTGTTTCTGCGTAGGCCTTGTTTAATAACGGATCGCTTGGCAAGCGGTTCTCAAAGGCAGCTTCGGCAAGCTGGATGGGGAGGTGGTCCGTTTGGACTCCGTGATAAAAGGGCCGCGTGTTAAGAAGCAGCCTTCCTGCATTTGGCTTCTTAAAATACGATTCCAGTTTCAGTGTTTGGCTTGCATTTTTATCTAGGTCTCCCCTCCCAGGAATTCAGGGCTGTAGTCACAGATGTCGCTTTCCTCCCTGGCACCCTAGCTTTAGCCTCACAAGGTGGATTGAGCTAGGAAACGGTGCCAGGCCAAAAGGCCACGCTTTGACCTCCATAACCCCCCCAGGCTTTTAGGACTGGCTTTGGCAGGCCAGCTGAAAACACGGCCGGGTGGAATAAACATGTTTTCTGTTTCAGTCCGGAAAGGAGATGGACAGGTCTTCACCTCGGGCCGTGAGGCAAGAGGGCTCGGGGTGCAAAGATGCGTCTGTCTGCTCCCTTCCAGACCGAAGCAGAAAACCGGCTGATTTCAACCAGCTGCATTTTTTTATTGCTTTTCCTAAAGTAGTTTTTTTCCTTTTTAAGGATTGCTGATTTTAGCTAGCGTGCTTTCCAGGTGCATTCGTCGGAAGCTCTGAGAGTGTGTGTGAGAAAAATCATTTTCACGCACTCACCCAGGAGGCATTTTTACACACAGAGAGAGAGAACAGTAGGGTTCATTTGCAGGGACTGTGGAATAATGGCGAAATGCTCGCAAGGGCGAGCACGGCGGCCTGGCTCCGTGTCCCTTGCATCCCTGCCGTGCGAGGCAGGAAGCGAGAAATGGCCGCCCACGCGCCTCTCCCCCTCCGGCCCGCAGGTCCGCCCTGCAGAGCCTCCACAAGGCGTGCGAGGTGGCTCGGATCCACAACTACTACCCCAGCAGCCTCTTCCTCACCTGGGTCAGCTACTACGAGAGCCACATCAACTCGGACCAGGCCTCGGTCAACGAATGGAACGCCATGCAAGATGTCCAGTCCCACCGGCCGGACTCGCCTGCCCTCTTCACCGACGTGTGAGTCGCGCCGGGGCCGCCCCTCCCCACCTCTCGCCCTCCGGCCCGGCCCCTCTCTGAGCACCCAGCGCCGCAGGCCCGGCCCCCACGCTGCGCGCCCCCCGGGATTCCCAAGCTGTGAACGGGTGCAGGCTGGCGATGATGGGAGGGAAGCGGGCTCAGGACGGCCGGGGTGGGAGACGCCTGGCCCTACACGTGCGCTTGGGCCAAAACCTGGGGCCCTCTGCCTGCCCCCAGGGCCTCTCCGCCCCTGCTGATGTGGGGCGGGGGCCGGCCGGCCCTGCAGAGGCAGCCGTGGTGCTTGCTCGCCACGTCAACTCCTTGCTTGGGGCCAGAAAGGAGGGAGGAGCGGGGAGCGCCTGCTCCCTTCTGGGCACTCTTTGGCGCAGGCGTCCTGCGGCGGGACGCCCTCGGGAGGCGTCTGGCCACGGTTCCCGGCCGCTGCTGGTCCGAGCCGTTCCAGCCCAGCTCGGTCCTCCAGGGCCAACTCCCCGGCTTCGCCGGCTCCCCGAGGCCCGGTCCCGGCGGGTGCAGCCGGCGCTGAGCGTCTGCCCACGTGCGGTGGGGGAAGCGCCGCCACAGCCTCACGGCCCGGGAACGCTGCAGCCGCTGGCGGTGGGGGCGGGGGGCGCCTTGCTGATTAGCACCGGCTATTTTTGCAGCCGGCGATAAGGTGGGGGGCGTGAGCGGGGGGCCGCCTGGGCCAGTTTGCCATATAAGGAGGCCTGGAGCCCACCACCTTGCCAGGAAGGGTAGGGCAGGCGAGGGTGACCTCCGGGTCTTCCGCTCTCCCCCAGCCCTGGCAGAGCCGGGGCCCCGGCAGGACGGATTCCATGCGAGCCGGCACGCTGCAGGGATTGCAGGGGGGGGGGCTGGCGCGAGGACTCCCCCTCCCTCCCTCCCTCCCTCCCTCCCCCACCTAGCCTACCTTGCAGGGGGGTTGTGGAAGATAAAAGTGGCGGGGGCAGTGTGCCCACTCTCTCTGCCTAGCCGAACTTGCAGTGGGGTGGTTGAAGATACCTGGGGACTGGTGTGGTATATATGGGGGGGCTCTGATCTATGGGGGGCACGTCCGCTGGGCGCCCACCGATCGCCCCTCCAACGTGGCCGCTCTCCCGTCCAGCCCCACGGAACGCGAGCGCACGGAGCGGCTGATCAAGACCAAGCTGCGGGAGATCATGATGCAGAAGGACCTGGAGAATATCACCTCCAAGGAAGTGAGCGCCCGCAAAGCCTCTTCCCCCCCCGGCGGGGCCTGCGCAGCCCTCGTGGCCGGGGACCCGCGGAGCCCTCGCCCCACGCTCGGCCTCGGCGTGGCCCGGGGCACGGCCGCCCCTGCAGCTGCCTCCCCGGGTAGCGTGGGGACGTCGGGCCCGCCAGCCGGGGGGCACCCACGTGGGGGGCCGGCCACCCCCTTTCCCCGTCTCACTGCCTCGGCCGAGCCCTTACTGCAGTGAGAACCCGGGGCTAAAGCAGGTGGCGCCCACAGGGGACGTTGGCTGGAGAGTTTCGGCATCGTGGGGGGCTGCGGGGGCGCAGCGGGGCTCGCGGTCGAGCCCCCCCCGCACACGGTCCTTTCTCCGCCAGATCCGGACAGAGCTGGAGGTGCAGATGGCTTGCAGCCTGCGGGAGTTCAAGGAGTTCATCGACAACAAGATGATCGTCATCCTGGGCCAGATGGACAGCCCCACCCAGATCTTCGACCACGTCTTCCTGGTACGTCCCGGCGGCCCCTCCGGCCGAACCCGTGCCTCGACGGCGCCTGGGAAGCGCTGGCCCGCCAAGGAGGAAGCATCCACGGCGCCCCCTCGCTGCTCTCCTCCTCCTCCTCCTCCGAGCGACCCGGTTCGGCTTCCCCTCGGTCCTCCTCTGGCCGCCAGCCGATCCAGCCCCGCGAGGCAGCGCTGGCCAAGCCCCCGGCAGCCCCTGTCGCCTCCCGTGGGCCACCTGCTTGTGGCGGAGCGACCCCGGCCGGCTCTCTCGGGCCCGGGACGGGCTCCCCTCCTGCCCCCGGGCCGCGATCCTTGTCGGAGACCCTTGCGGGGCAAAGGGGGAGAGGCTCTGCGGCCCCTCCGAAGTGGGAGGCACTGCCCCAAACAGCGGCTGCTCTGGGAAAGGGGCTGGCGTGTCGCGCCCCCGATTCGGAGCGAGCGAGCGAGCGGGACTCTGCTTTGGCTGCTCTTCCTCCGGTGGCCCCGTGCTGCAGAGGAGGAGAGGCGGCCGGGCAGCAGCCAGGGGCTCGTTGCCCCCTCCCGCTTCCGCTCTCCTCCCGGTGAGGGGGTCCACAGCCTCCCGGAGACCTTTGGGCCGGGTCTGGCCGGGATTCCGTCAGTCCCGGCTTTAGTCTCGGGTTTGGGAGGGCAGCACGGGGACAGAGGACCAGGGAACTGGGGACCCAGCGGGGCAGACGGCCTCCTGCGCCCGCAGCCGCAGCCCCGTGAGCCGGGCTGGCCGAGAGGGAGCGACCGATGCGCGCGGCCTCCGTGGCGTGGCCTGGCCCGGCCTGGCGCCTGGGAAGGAAGGATGCGGACGGCAGTCTGGCCTCCGGGGGTCGCTGGCTGGGCGGCCGAGGAGCTTCCCCCTCTGCCCGCCCGGCTGACGCGAGCCGTTCGCCTTTCCTCCCGTGTGCAGGGCTCGGAGTGGAACGCCTCCAACCTGGAAGACCTGCAGAACCGCGGGTAAGCCGGCTCGCGGAAGCCCTGCGGAGGGACCTTCGGCCTCGCCTCGCCTCGCGCTGGCCTGACCGGCGCTCCAGCCCAGCTCCTGCGGGGCCCACCTGCCCCCCCCCGGGCACGGGCGGCCTGCAGCGGCTGGGGCGGGCCGGAGAGCGCGGCTGTTGGCGGCCCGCCGCTTGGCTTGCTTTCGCATTGCTCCGTGGGGGGGGCAAGGGAGCCCCCGCCCCGGTTTTTGCTCTGCCCCTTCGGCAGACGCAGGAAATGGCCTGACGGCCCGATGCGAGACGAGCAGGACAGGCCCGCTTTGGTTGGACTCGCAGCTGCCGGGAAAATCTGCGCGCCCCAAAACACCGCCTGGCAGCTGGACTTCTGTCCTCCGGTCGCCTCTTGCAAAAGAATCAGCCGAAGCTCAGCTTGAGGCGTGTGGGGGCAGCTTGTCCGTTTCTTTGATTTATATCCTGTTCACAAAGAACTCGAAGCAGCTGCCAGCCCTCTCCCCCTGCTGCTCTCTGTCTCGTCCCCACAACAACCCTGTGAGGTCGGCCGGGCCTGGGGTCTGTGCCTAGCCCAGAGTCCCCCAGATGGCTCCCTGGCTGAGCGGGGACTCGAACCCGGATCTCTGCCGTCCCAGTCCCGCGCTCGGCACCACGACACCACCTGTGTCCGGGTCTGAGACCCACACGGAAGCGGTCCCAGATTTGTGCTCTTCCATGTGCTCAGAGATCTGGGAGGCCGAGGGGGCAGAGGCCCTCGTCCCGTCCCCTTCAGGTCTCTTCCTCCGCTTCCTGCCGGCAAAATCCCCTCTCCTGATTTCCCACAGAGTGCGGTACATTCTGAACGTCACCCGAGAGATCGACAACTTCTTCCCAGGGACGTTCGAATACCACAACATCCGGGTGTATGACGAGGAGGCGACGGACCTGCTGGCTTACTGGAACGACACCTACAAGTTCATCTCCAAAGCAAAGCAAGTCCCGTCTCTCAACAGGCCGACAGTCACCTGGCAGGCGCCCAGGAGACGCCGAGACGCCCACGCGGTGCCCACGCGGGGACGCCGACTCTCGGCGCGGGAGCGCATGTGTGCATTCGCGCGTGCAGCCCCCGGGCTCCCCGACAGGCCGGGCCGGTCAGCGGAGCCACGCTGCCCGAACCACAGCGGGAAGTGTGCTGGAGGCCGGAGCCGCCAGGCAAAGGGAAGCGCCCGGCCGTTCCCAGGCCCGCTTCCGGCGTCTCGGCTGCGGTTCTCTCGCCGCGTCTGTGACGGCTGGGAGGGCCACCGGGCCTGGGCGTGCCTCCGCCGCCCGCCCACCCGCCCGCAGCGGTCCTGGGGGTCCGGCCTGCCCCGCGTGCGCAGGTGCGGCTGCGGCTGC
The DNA here is from genome assembly GCF_004798865.1 of Varanus komodoensis. Classification (NCBI taxonomy): domain Eukaryota; kingdom Metazoa; phylum Chordata; class Lepidosauria; order Squamata; family Varanidae; genus Varanus; species Varanus komodoensis. Next base: position 20,607,773 of record NW_025335587.1, read on the forward strand.
TCTCCACACGGCGTTGTGCGGATTTCAGCGCGCCCGTGTGCGGCTCGGGAACAGATAAAGAGCAGCTCGTGGCGCCTGCGTGTCTTCCTCGGACGCGAGGGCTTCACCAGCAGGGGGGCCACGGGGCCCAGTCCCCTGCTCCGTGCCGGACTCCCGGCCAGCCACCCCTCCCAGAGGGCTCCGCCTCGTCCTGGGCCTGAAGAGCGAGAAAGGGGCGCAGGCCGGACCTTGCGGGACACGCTTCTGTCCCGTGGCCGGGGCGATGCGGCCCAGAGTGCCTCGCCAGGGCCTGAGGGGGCGAAGGCAAGGCCTCTGCTTCGCCAGCCCCCAAGCTTCCCTGGCGTTTACTCCTATACTGCCGCGAGACAGTGGACGGGGAGAGCGAGCGTGGCCGTGTCTCTTCGGGGAGAGACACACCTGCACGCCACACCCTACAGGCCGATTTGCCGTGTGTGGTAGCGCCCCAGGTTGCGGGTCCCCGCCCTCCCTTCCCCGGGGAAAAGCCCCCCAGGCCGCAGCAGCTGCCTTTTGGGGCGGCACAGCGGCCTCCTCCAGGAGATGCGGGGCCCGGGGCTGCCCACGGGATCCCGGTAGGGGGCGCCCCAGCCGCGGGGCCGCCCGCGCACCGCCTCACCCGCGCCTGCCCCCGCAGGAAGAACGGCTCCAAGTGCCTGGTGCACTGCAAGATGGGCGTCAGCCGCTCGGCCTCCACGGTGATCGCGTACGCCATGAAGGAGTACGGCTGGACCCTGGACCGGGCCTACGACTACGTCAAGCAGCGCCGCAGCGTCGCCAAGCCCAACCCCAGCTTCATGCGCCAGCTGGAGGAGTACCAGGGCATCCTGCTCGCCAGGTGCGCCCCTCGGCCGCCCCCCCCCCCCGCAGGCGTCGCTCGGGGCCCCCGGGCCCCCGCACGCAGGCGTGGCTCCCGCGGCCCCTCGCTCGGCCGGCGGGGCCTTCGGTGTCGACCAGGGAGGGCGCCCGAGGCCGGGCGCGGGGGGCGCGGGTCCCCCCAGCCTCGCCTGATCGGCGGGCTCAGCAAGGAGGCCCCCGGCCACCCCCGCCAGGCCGCTGCGCTGGGTGCAGGCCGCTCTCCCCTGCGCGGTTGCGGGCACGGCGGCTCCAGCGGCCTTCGTCCCGGAGATGCCAAGGGCAGGCCGCCCCGAGCCAGTGCTCCCCAGATCTGTTGGGGGGCAGGGCCCGTCGGCCTCCGGTCAGCATCTCCTGGTGAACGCCGGCCTGAGCCGCGCTGCATGGAGCCAACCCAAAGGGTGGTGCCCCCGCCCCCCTCCCCCGGGCACATTTCGAATTTGTCTTTGGAGTTTGCGAGATCCCAGCGGGGTGGGGAGGTGGGCCGCCACGGCCCCCCCGTGCACCCCCCCCCCCCGTTTCCCTTCTGCGAAACCCACGCGGCTGTTTTTGTAACACGAGGCCCTGCCAGCTGAGCCAGAAAAGGCGACGTCGCAACGCGCCGGGCGTGTTTGTGTCGCGTTTGTGCCTTCTGCCCGACCCCCGCCAGCCCCAGAACCGTGCCCTATGCAGACAGTCCCGCACGTGATCTCGGGGGGCCGGGGTGGGGGAGAGGGAGACTCTGTGTTCTGCCAGCGGAAGCCCTCCCGACCGCCGCGTGGCTGCCCGGTGGCCCGGCTCGGATGTCGGGCCGTTAGAAAGCACCTGCTCGGTGCCAGTGGCTGGCCGAGGGCTGGGGGTGTTGTGGCCACAGCCGCGGAAGGCTGGCCGGGGCCCCCCCGCCCGGCGTGAGCTTCCTCGGGCTGCTGATGGCACGTCCCCGGGGAAAGCGAAGCCCACAGGGAATGCCCTGCTGGACCGGGGCGGCCCAGGGAAGGTCCACCGCCTCCGGAGGCCCGTGGGCCCCACGCAGGAAGAGGGGCTACCCAGTCCCGGCCCCTGCCTGCCGAGTTTGTCCCCTTCCCGCGTCCCCCCTTTGGGCCGAGAGAGCCTTCCTCGTGCCCTTCGCACGCCACCCGACTGGCGAATGCAAGCCCCTCTCTCCAAAGATGCAGCTCGAGGGGGGCCGCCGTAAGAAGGGGAAACGGCCCGGAGAGTCGGCTAGCCGGCCCCTCGCCAGGTTTCCTCTCCCCGGCCCTCCTCCTCCTCTTCCTCCTCCTCCTCCTCCCCCCGGGTGGCTCGGCTAAACGTTGAACCTTCCTTCCCGTGGCTTTGTTTACCGCCCGGCCCATAAGACGCTGATTCACCTTCATGTGATGGGCGCTTGCGGTTTCGGGGCCAGCTGGCAGCGCGTTGGGGGGGGAGACGATCACGTTACACCTTCGTAAAGGTTGGGCAGCGCCTCCCCCGGCCAGAGCTCTGCCTTCGCATTCCCTTTCCCCCGTCCTGCTTTCCTGGCGTCTCCTCAGACCGGTGCTTCTGGGCAGCCGAGCCGCGGATCGCGCAGGCGGGGGCTCGTTTCGGCCGCTTGGAGGCCCCCCAGGAGGCGCCCCCGGGGCCTCCATCCGCGCCCACAGCTCTCGGCGTTTCTCCCTTGCGCATTTTTCTTCCTGTTCTTGCCCCGCTCTCCAGCCTCTGCAGAGTTGCTCGCAAGGGTTAATAACCAGACAGTGCCGCCCCCCCCCCAGCAGCCCGCTGCCCAAAAATCTTGGCCCGGGGGGGGGGAACAGCACGGGGAGGGCGGTGGACACGTGAAGCAGCCCCCAGCCGGGTTGCTTCCTGGGCAAAGCACAACAGCCATAAATACAATTACGTGTGCAGAATCCCACATGATAAAACATCCGCCGCCTCGCGTGGAAAGGCCCGGGGGGGCCCCCGAGGGGGATGTCTGGGGGGGGGCATCCTTCCTGCGGCTCCGGGTCCCCGTCCCTCTGAAGCCAGCTTGGCCTCGGGGAGGTGAGGAGAGCCAGAGCCGCGCCTTCGATCTTGGAAGTCTTCGGGTGCAGCGATAGGATTTAGGGCTCTCCCGAAAGGTGGACCAGGCGGATAAAGGGGAGCGCGAATAGCCACCCGATGCCTTTGCCGTAATAGTGCCCCCCCCCCGGGGGTTCTGTACCCCTTTTCCCCCTTCACAGCCACCTTTTCCAAGAAGTTTGGGCGGAGAAGCCTGGGCACCTTCTGCCGCCCAGGGGCTCGAGGGAGGCCAGGTTGCCCTGGCTTGCTCTCCCCCCGCCCAGGGCTTCCCCCCCACTTTGGGGTCTCCCCGGCTGGGCCAGGCGGAGGGGAGAAGCCCCTGTTGGCCTCCCGTGCCTTCCGGCGGTGGCGCTTGCGTGGCACTCGGGCTCCCCCTGGGGGCGGGAGTGGGGAAGTGCTCTGTGGGGCCAGGAGGGGCACTGACTGATGCAGGCCCCCCCTCGCTCAAACACCAGCCAGCGGGGGGGGCTTTCCCACCCTCCGTGCCAGCAGTTGCATGGCTCGGTGTTTTTGGACCCTTCCCGGGGGTTGCCCCCCCGTCCCACAGCTGCTCTGCAAGCAGCCCGTCCAGCAAAAGGACGCCCCCAGCTGGTGAAAGTGCCGCAGCTACGGAGCCCCCTTCCCAGAGCCTTTGCCCCCCAACCCCAACCCAGGCCCCACGTTCCGCTCCCCCGGCCGTCCTCGCGGGCCCCACTCCTGGGCGATTCCCAGGCAGAAAGAGACCACGCGGCGTGGACGCGAGGGGGACCTGGGAGCGGGTGGGTCGCAGGGGGCTGCTTCGCCCCCCTCCCTGCCAGAGAGAACACCCAGAAGACCCCGGCGTCTGTTTTTCCCCTCTTCCCGCCACGTCCAGGCTCCTTTCATGCCGTGCCCGTCACCCCGCGCTCCCGAACGCAGGGGCCGCCCCGTTCCTCCCGCTTGCAAGCCGCTCTGGGGGGCCTTTCCGGCCGCGACGGGGGGGGGGTGAGGGCGGCACCCGCCACGCACGCCCGCCCGCGTCCTCACGCCCGCGCTCTGTTCTCTCGCCCGCGCAGCAAGCAGCGCCACAACAAGCTCTGGCGGTCGCACTCGGACAGCGACCTCTCGGACCACCACGAGCCCCTGGGCCAGTCCGGCATGGAGGTCAGCCGCAAGGAGATCACCACCTCGGCCGACCGGATCTCGGAGAACAAGCCTTCCCTCGGCCACCACCCGCCCGTGTCGCCCGGGCCCCCAGCTGGGGGGCCCCCGGAGCCCCTCTGCCGCCCGGGCCCCGACCCCGACCCCTGCGCCAGGGGGCGGGCGAGCCCGGCCGACGGGGCCCCGCAGGGCCTCTGCCCCGAGCAGGAGGAGGACCGGCTGAACCTGAACAGCCTCGACGGGTGCTGCCCGGCGGGCGCGGCGTGTCGGCTCGACAACCGCCCCCCCGTGGGGGCCCTGCTGCACCGGCCGGCGGCGGGGGGCTTCCCGGAGCTGGCCGTGCAGGATGTGGAGGACGACGCGCTCCGGCCAGGCGACAGCGGCGTCGGCGTCCGCCTGCTGCCCCTGGAGGAGCTGCAGCCTGCGCCGCGGGGCGCCCCCGGCCGGCGGTCCCCCAGCCCGCCGCCCCCCGGGGAGGCCGAGCCCGGCACCGACCGGATCGACTTCTTCAGCGCCCTGGGCAAGTTCGTGGAGCTTTCGCAGGAGGGCGGCTCCCGCGGCTGCGCCCACGCCCGGTCGGAGAGCCAGGGGGGCGGGCGGAACGGGCCGCCCAAGGGGCCCCCGCTGGAGCTGTCGCCCGCCGAGCCCCCCGAGGAGGGCCCGCCCAGCACCTCCGCCAGCAGCTCCCCGCAGGCCTCGGAGGGGTCCTCCCCGGAGGAGGAGCAGCTGAAGGTGGGTGGCGCGGGCCCGTGCGGGGAGGGAGGGAGGGAGGGCCGGGGCGTTCCCGGGAACGGATGGGGGATGATGGGCCCCGGGCTAAGATGGGCGGCCCCGCCCGCTTGCCGCTCGCTGGCGTGTGCGCACGCTGCCACCTGACCCACGGCTGCCCCGGATCGCCACCCCTGGGGCTTCTGTGACCTGGCGTTGTGCCGGGAGGCAGCATTGTTTGAAAAGGCACATGGCGGCCAGAAGCGCGCACTCCCCTTCCGTGCTCAAAACCCCGCACCACAAGTGCGTCCCCCGCTTTGGGGCACCCCACCCTCGGGGACACGCAAGTCTCCCGCGAACGTGTTGGGTTCCTGCAACAGCCGCTCCGCCTGACGTGCCATTTCGCTGGCCAAGGAGGACGGGGGATCCTTCCCAGGGGGATCCTTCCCAGGGGAGCGAGTGCGCTGGCCAAGGAGGGGGCGGCCTCGCCGTCCCCCCTCCACCCGCCGGCGGCATCCGGGGGCCCTTTGCTCAGGCCCCGGCGTGGAAACGGCAAGGCCGCCGGTCCGTTTGGCGGGAGGCCGCTGGCTTTCCCAGTCGGCCAAGAGCCGGGGGCCGTCTCCTGCCTCGCGGCTTGTCTGGCCCTTCCGTCCGTGGCCGTTTTTTCATGACACGCTGTTCCCGTCGCTTAGACTGTGCGGGGCTCCTTGGGGCCAGGCCTTTCCCCATTTTCAGTAAGGCCTTTTCATCTCAGCCTTCAAGTTGGCCTTTCGTGTCCCTCGCAAAGTTACCAGAATCTTCGGCCCATCCAGCCACGCTCCCGAAACTCAGCCTGCTAAGCGCTAACGACTCATCTTTAACATGCAGTGCTGAGACTTGTCCAAAGCCCCCTGATTTTCTCTCTGCTCCTCTTTAAGGTCTCCGAACTGACCCATTCGAGTGGCCTGACCCGCTCCCACTCGGAAAACGCCCTCTCGGTGAAAGAAATCGTCACGGAGATCGAATCGATCCACCAGGGAGGGGGGCCGGGGCAGGCGAAGATGGACGGCCTCGGCAACTCGGTGCCGACGCCGAAGAGGACGGCCCTCCACGACCTTTCTGGGGAGGCCACCCCGACCCGGGAGAATAAGTCTGGAAAAGCCGAGCAGGGAGAAGGCGCTGGCCCGGCCCCAGAGGAGGCAGCCCAGGAGGCAGGCTCGGATCCGGAGGGCGCGTGGGCCGCCCCGGCGCCCCCCTGCAAGCCAGCGGTGGAGGAGGCCACCGATTTGGGCGAAGACCCGGCGGAGGGCTGCCGGAACCCCGGGCCAAAGTGGTGCCCGGGCTCCGTCCGGCGGGCCACCCTGGAGTTCGAGGAGCGCCTGCGGCAGGAGCACGAGCTGCAGTACGCCGTCCCCGCGGCGGCCTTGCCCCTGCGCAAGAGCCCCCGGAACGAGGCCGAGCCGCCCGCGAAGGGCCGGGCCAAGGAGGCCCCCCGGGAGCCGCCCGGCGGCTGGGAGGCCGAGCCGGGCCCCAGGCCGCCCCCGGCCTCGCCGCCCGCCTCGCCGCTCTCCCTCCCGCTGGCCGGGCCCGAGGAGGAGGAGGCCACGGAGCACCGCACGGTCGTGTCGCTGGACAGCCAGGAGAGGGTCTCCGCCCCGTGCCGCCTCCTGCTCCCCAGGCGCATCGAGATCATCGAGTACACGCCTGTGGCCCGGTTGCCCGGGGCGGTGGAGAGGGCCGGCCGGCCGGCAGCCGGGCTCCGTGTGGACGAGAATTGCAACGCACCTTTGTGCCCCGAGAGCCCCGAGGGGACGTTGGCGCCGGACGGCGGGAGCTCTGAGAGAGCGGCCTTCTCTTTGGGCAGCCCTGAGGAGGAGGAGGAGGAGGAGGAGGAGGCAGCGGCGGAGGCGGCTGGGGCCGTGGCCCATCCCGCCATCTCCCCTCCCGCAGGCCGGCCGTGGTGTGGGGCACTGCTGCACCCAGACCGCCTGCGCCTTGTGTGCCTGGAGGGGGTCACGCGGGACGCGACGTGCACGGACCCGGAGCCCCCCCCTCGGGCGGGTTCCGCCGGCCACAGGCAGCTTGCCCTGGACCTCCGCCGGAAGAGCGAGGGTGCCCTGCCCGCCTGGAGCCCGGGGGCCTTGGACGGGCCGGCCGAGCGGGGCCTGGGCCGCCCTCCGCTTCGCCGCGGCCTGCTCCAGAGGTCCGGCAGCGACAGCCTCCGAGAGGTGCGGAGGGGGGGCGGCCTGGTGAAGCAGCGTGCGGAGGAGCTGGAGGCCCGGATCCGCCAGGCGGGGCTCACCACGCCTTCCCTGATGAAGCGCTCGGCGTCCCTGGCCAAGCTGGACCGCCTGGACCTGTCGAAGGACGACTTGGCCCGCCCCGCACACGGGCCTGTGCCCGGTCCCCACGAGCCCGGCTGGGGGTGCCCGGCTGCCCCGGGCCCTGCCCTCCCGGCGCCCGCCTCGCGGGGGGCGCCACGGCCCACGGCCCACCTGGTGGAGCCGCTCAGGCTGACCGAGTGCCTGGCCCTGAGCCGGCCCGTGGAGCGGCCGCCGGCGCAGTATGCCAAAGAGCTCAACCCCGGCCGGCCGCTCGCGGGGGCGAAATTGACTAACTCCCACGCCGGGGGGCCACTCGGGCTGGCGCTGCCCGGCCCGGCCCAGCGCCCGGCTGTCCTCCCTCGGCATCAGCACGCTAGAACTCGACCGCCCAGAAGACTGAAAAAGGCAACCGACCGGAGACGCTCGTCCAACCCTCTGTACAACACGATGTGAGCCGGCGCCCGCCTTCCCCGGCTCCCGCGAAGGACTGGCCGTCTTTCCGCAGCCTTGTCGGGTTTTTCAAATGGGACAGATGTAATATATATTGAAACATGCACTTTATTCGTTAGTTTTTTTACATGTTTGTTATTTTTACTGTTTCTGTTGCATGTAGGTTTTGAGGTGGCTGATCTCACGGTCTCTCCCCCAGCCCCCCCGGTGCGCCTGAGTGCAAGATCGCAACGTGTGCGTGGGGTTTTGTTAATTTCATATTAAAAAAGAAAATATTTTTAACGCTAGCAAATCTCCGCTTTCTGTTTGGCTTTGTCTTAAAAGAACACCCCTTCTTGAAAAGCCGAAAGAGCAAGTGGTTCCAAATTTCTGGTTTTTTTTTTCTTCTTAATTCGCCTAGCTGGTCTCCTTGCCGAGACTCGTTTGCGCTGCTCTCCCTTAACCTACCTAGGGTGCAAGTTGAGGGTCTCAAGGCAGCCCCCCCCCACCCCCGGGCTGAGGAGCAGAATCGTGAAGTGCCTCTCAGCGTGCCTGTAGGAGCGGCGGGTCGCCCGCAGACGTGCCAAATTTACTCCCCCAACACAGCAACATTGGCCTCCAAAATTTCCCAAAGTCGGGAACGATGCCAAGAATGCCCAGCGGTGCAGGCAGCCTCTTCCAAGCCGATTCCCTCCAGATGTTTTGGACTACAACTCCCAGCATGCTGCACCAGGTTGGGGAGAGCAGAGTCTGTTCCCAGATTCGCTGGGCAGACAGATGCCTGTGCTCCCAAAGCCTTAATTCTTCTGGAGTTCAGTCCTGGACTGACTCGCCTCCTTTGCGGTTGCACCAAAAAGATTTTGACCTGGGCGAGAAACAGATGCTTAAAATGCAGCTTGGGGGAGAAATATCACATGCAGGGAAGAGGGGTTTTTGGATGGAGGGTGTTCTCTTAAAACAAACTTCCTCCCCCCCCCCTTTTATTATAGGGTTTTCGCCCCTTCATTACTTGAATAAAGCTGTGGGCCTTCCGAAGAATATGGCCGTATCTCGTTTCCTTTTTGTTGATTCTGGAAGCCGCCCGTGCCCACCAGGACGATCTCGCCCACCCTGCCAAGTATTCAGATCTTCCCCTCCTGTTCCTCAGCCCATTCTTGTCTCCCCCGGGATCATCTGTGTCGCTCCCTGCCACCCCCCAGGCATGGGGGACACGCACCTGTATTTCTGCCGCGTTGTATTTCTGCAGATGGTTCTTCGGGGCAGGAGCCATCCTGCTCTCTCAACTCCAATCTGTTCTAGAGGAAAGGGACCACTCTGCACCTCTTCTCTGACCTGGAAAAAGGGGCTCGCCCTTAATTTCATTCTCCACGGCAGGCCGCATATCCGTTCTGGAGGGGGCCTAACGGGTCTCACAGGCCGATTTCTTTCCCCAGAACTCAGTTTAAAGGTGAGGTCTGCGGTCGGCCTTGTGCCAAATCTCTGGCGTCTGGTCTTTTCCTCTCTTCCTGTAGCTCCGTTGCCAGCCCTTCACCAGCCCTGTGCCTGCCGGTTGTGTCAAACATCAGCTGTGGATGATGGCAGGTGTAGTCTGTCGCATCGCCAGGGTGCCAGGCTGGGAAAGGGAGCAGGTGTGCAAAGTTCCTCAGGCCTTACAGAGCCTGGCGAAGAGAGGAAGCCTCGTCTGCGCGCCGTTCTTTTGGGACAGCTACCTGTGTCCCCGGCCTATAATTACGTGGGAAGCTGAATTGGGGAGGGGGGTCTATCCTGGGGGCTTCCCCCCACATCTGAAGCCGGAGAAGCGGGAAAGGGGATTTCCCAAACCTGGCTAGTGGCGACCTGTAGGCTTGGGAGGGTGCCAAGGCCGTCGTTCGCGGTCTTGGCAAAGGGCTTCCTGTATGGAGGCCGTAGGGATCGCGCGCCCCAGTTCCAGCTCGATGCCAGCGCCACCTGGGAGCAGGTAAAGGTGTGCTCCCCTCCGCCACAGCGGCCTCCACCCTCTCGCTCATTCCCTCCCCCCTCACCGGGTCCGATCCCCGAGTCTTGAGAGCGGATCGATGCCTCGATCTCTCCGGGGAGGATCCTGCTGCAGCCTCCAATGTCTTTAGCAGGTGAGCGGCAGAGGAAAACACCTGAGCAGCCCTTGCGAAGCTTGCGCCGCAGCACCGGGCACAGGAACCCCTTCAGCAGGGCTGGCCGGCCGCTCCCCGGAAAAGCAGGCGCTGCTTGTGGGCTGCGCTGCTTCGCTCTTTCCGCGCTGCCAGGCTGCTTAATACTTTGCATGGGACTTTCCGTTTCTCGAGGGTTGTGGGGTGCAGAACGGGAGAGACAATCAATGGCACAGGCAAGGGGCAGTTTTTGTTGACCGCTGAGCTCTGAATTCTGCTCACGCACGGCAACCGGTGGGCAGAGCCTTCTCCGGCACGGCACCCTCCCAATGCACCGAAAAGCCCATCAGTCCCAGCCACTGGGCATGATGGGCTTTGCAGTCCAACACCTTTGAAGGGCCGCTTCCAAGGTGGGGCCTGTGAAAGTCCCGTAAATGTGCAACGTTATTCTATAGCGTTTCTGAGGTCTTCCCCTTAAGGTCTGGACGGGATTAGATCGGCAAAACCTTTGACCCCCTGCCTTTTCACATCTGGTGCCAGCATGAAGGTCTCTTCTGGAAGCAGAATCAGTGCCTTTGAGCTCATTTCTGTGGGGGTCTTTTTGGGGGTGGGGGAGACAACGCTCTCCTTCCTGCCCCCTCTTCAATCGATCCCCAGGCTCTTGGAGTTTAGCTACAGCCAGGCGTTCGGAGCCGTTCTCTGGTCAGCTCTTGCGGGTGCACAGCTCATTTTCCAGGTGCCTGAGCCTCCAAATCAAAACTGGGATCTCACCCCACCCTGGGGGGGGGCACTTGGCCCCCCACCCTCCTCCGCTTCAGCAACGTACCACTGCTGAAAAAAGGGCATTTTCTTCCGCGTCTGCCGCTTCCTCACCCCTCTGCCCTGGAAAAAGCTGTCTTTCTCTGGCAGGTTTCCTATTTCCCTCGCCCCCTGTTTGGCATGACAGGCGCCAAAAGCGTACATGTATTTTGTATTTCGGCAGCTCTTCCTTTCCTCCCCCCATTTTTACCCTCCCAATTTTGTTCGGTGGCCGTGCCGTGTACCTTGTTTACGTGAATGGGGGGAGAGCACTGATTCCTTGCTGCCCGCGGGTGCGCGTGCCGATAAGTAGGTATCCTATTCTCGAGAGCGTTCCTTCTGCTGTGTTCAGCAATGACCCCCCCACACACACACACACACACAGAAGTTCTGTGGGGACAAGCAGCTCTCCAAAACCCCATTGTTTCCCCAAACGGCCCAACTCACAATTTGGCTTCCCAATGTATTAAAAAAAAAACAACAGCAGGATTTCTGTCCATCCGGTCCTGCTTGGAGATGTCTTGTGTTATATTTGGCTTGGGGAGCTGACCTGGGGACCCCTAATTGAGTCCCCTTTCCCCAGTGGCAGGGGGGCTGCTGTTTCGGCGTGTTTTTTCAGGGCACAGCTGGGGAGGAGGGAAAAGGGATCCGCGCGCTGAAACGGCATCCTGAGAAATAACGGAGAGGGATGCACCTTTCCGCCATTCCCTCCTGCCTTAACCTGCCTCTAGACCCCAGTGGAGGTGGGCGGGAAGCCCTGCGGACGCTGGGTGCCCCGTCCACGCAGAACCTGCCTTTCGGGGGGTCTTGGTGGCGCCTCGTGTCTGGATACATGCAGGCTGGAAAAATCGGCGCTCTGGCTGTCTGGATCGTCCGCATTTGGCACTGGCCCGGGCCCGGGTGCCTTCTCAGATCCTTGGGGTGCGGGGGGGGGGGGGTCTTGCCCGCCCCGGATCCTGAGTTTTGCTGTGGCATTGGCAAAAGTGTCTCGGCCAAGCGCCGTTCCCAGCGGGTTTGGGCTGCGAGTCTTGAAGGGTGGGAGAGCGCCGCCTTTCCTTCCCGCCAGGCCGCTCGCCTTCCCAACAGCGGCTTGTACCATAGACTCTGCCCAGCTTGATTATCTGCTGTTTTTAAATGTGAAACTCCCCCACCGCACAGGTGCTGATTCAATGTTCTTGTTATGGAATAAATTTTTATTTTGAGAACCGAGTGCTTCTTGTCTGAGTTGGGAGAATGGGGAGGTGGGGAGTCGGGGGGGCGCCGAGGGGGCCAGGTTGGGGGTGTGGCTGCGCGGGGCAGGGGGGCTTCCGTCCCGACCCGAACTGCGGCTGGAGCGGACTGGGCCCTTCCCTGGGCAGAGCAGGAGCCCGTGCGCCCCGGCACCGTTCCCACCCCAGTCGGAGAGGCTGGTTAAAGGCAGTGCCTGGGTGTTTTGGGCACGGGGGCCCCTGGTGGAGTGGCGAGAACCAGTGAGATCTAAACTGCATAGCTGGGGGGACAGCTGTGGGGGCCCGGGGGCACTGTCATCCAAGCAACCCCCCACAGCACCAAAGAAGGGGAAGGCAAGGTTATGCCTGCAGCTTCTGAGGGCTCGTTTTGGCCCCTTTGGCATTCTGTAGCGGCAGAGGGTGCCACTTGGTTTGATGGGGGGAACCCCCGAATTTTGGGAGGGGGGGGGCTGCCTGTCTCTATCCAGGCTTAGTACTCCAGGGGAAGGACAGAAAGGCAGGCTGAAGTGGGGGGGGGGGGTCACTCCCTAAGTCAAACTGGGCATTGCGCTGAGACCAGAGTCCCTAAAAGGGGCAGAATTGATGGAGGTGACTGTACAAGATGCCCAAGGAAGTGCTGGAGGTGACTGTACCAGATGCCCTAAGAGATGCGCACAATAGACCTCGGGCTTGGAGCCATCACCCTCCTCTTTCAGGCCACCCTGTATTCAAGATCATGAGGACTAGAAACACGCCTCCCAGGTTTTGCACCTGCCTGGTGGGCCAGAGGCTCTCTGGGTCAGTCCCCGGCATCTCTGGGATGGGCTAGGAAAGGCCCGCACCTGAAGCTCTGGAGAGCGGCTCTGGCTCGTCAGGGCAGTCCCCCACTTTCCGACAAACGCCTTCAGCCGCGACTTTCTGGAGCAGTTTTGGAACAGGCACCCGAGAAAGCCAGGCGGCCGGGCACTGCCCGGGCGCCCCGGGGGCTCCTCTTTAAGCCCAGTGTTTACCCCCCACACACAGGGGCCCTCCGACAGCAGGACCCGCCTGGCCCCACATCCGCCTTCTGTCCCCAGGGGATCCCAGGCCTGCAGGTCGGCTGCGTATTCATCATCCGGGAACGAAGGCCGCTCGGAGGCAGCCTTCCCGGGGGGGATCGCGGCCGGATTCCCAGGCAGCAGCCGGAGAAGGAGCAGCTGTGAGGAGCTGAAGACGGGAAAGAGCACTGAAAAGAGGAGCAGGTGCTGCTGCTCTCCCTCTCTCCCAAGTCGCTCTCCCTTGGGGTCACTTTTACAGTGTAAACCCAACGGCAGGGACCACCTTGTCATTAATCCTGGGAGTTTTTGCTGACCAGCAGGCCAAAGTACTGCAGCCGCTCCCCCTCCTCTCCGCCCTCAGCTGTCCCACGACATGAGGGGCCTAAATGGAGCCTCCATATTCCAAGGCAGTATATCTGCAGGCCACAGGCCCCAAGGACAAACAGCGGGATGGGTGGGCTGCCATGGTGGGCTGGACACCTCGGGCTGACCACCACGGGAACAGGATGCGGGGAAAACCAGCCTTCAGCCTGATCCGGTTTGGTCCCTGGACTTTCCCGGCAGCACACTGCAAAAGACGGGTCGCCTTTCCAAGCCAGCCGCCTCCAGGTGTGCGTGGACAACAACTGCCATCAACCTCAGCGCTGTAGAGATGATGGGGGCTGTAGTCCAGGTGCATGTTGTGGGTGGGAGGCTGAGCCGGGGAAGGCGCCAGAAATCCAAGTAAGGACCTCATGTTTACGTGAATTTCCAGCCCGGACTTGGCTAAGGCCCGCCATGGCCCCAATCCAGTCACCGGACTGATCCTGTGGGACTTGGAAGCTTTGCCGGTGGCATCTCCAGATACGAATCCATCTTGGGGGGCCTCCGCCAGTCATTGACAATCCTGGCACAAATCTGCCACATTTCCATTTAAATCCAAACTTGATTCAAGACCATGAGGACTAGAATCTGGCTCTGCCATAGCTCATAGCTGCGGCCAGGGTTTGGCGTCTGAAACCTGGGCAGGCTGCTGGCCTGAGGCCCCACACGACACGAGCCAGCGGGAGGTTGAGCCTGGGCTGCCGCTGGACCACAGACCCAGTCTGGGGCAGTGGCCCGCTGGGGTGCCAGATGCCAAGGACGTAACCTGGGCTCGGATGCTAGTCCTCATGGTTCTGAGCAAAGCTAAAGCGGAGTTGGTGAAGTGGGAACAATCCATGAAGAGACCTGGAGGTCTGACTTAGGTCGTCCCGTGGTTAACCAGCTGTGGTTTGGTCGTGCGCCTCGGTTCACACAGCGGGACCACCCGTGGTTCGACCCGTGCAGTGGCTCGTGGTGGTGAACCGGGGCTGCGTGGGCAGGACGGGCCTTGACCGACCGAGGCGCCGATGCTGCAGGAGGGACCCTCCCGGGTGGTCCTGGGCTCTCCATCTCCCCTTGGCTGCTCAGCGGAGCTTCCCCATCCGGGAGCAGTCCATCCTCCCATGCCAAGGGCACTGGGCGTCCCGTCGGGACGTGGCGCCTTCGGAAGGGCCCCCTCCGGCTGCGGGGGCCAGGGCGCCCCTCCCAGAGGGGGACTGCCCCCCTCGCCCGGCCTCCCCGCAGCGCCGGGCTGGGCCCCCGAGGACGCGGCCGCCCCTCCGCTCGCCTCCCCGCGCAGCTGTTGCCCCCGCGGGGCCGGGGGGGCGGCGGCGGCAGCTGCTCGGGCCGCCGCGCCAGGCGAGCTCCCACGCCACGCCG
>NW_025335588.1:0-27995 GCF_004798865.1 Varanus komodoensis
GGCCGCAGGAAGGCGCTGCAGCGCGGCCGCCCGAGCGATCCTTCCCCGTTTAACCCTTGCCGGGCCCCTGCGTCAGATACCAGACTGTACGGGCCTCAGGGCAGAGACTTAACTCCCTCGTGCCCTTCAGGTGCGCGGCTCTGGCCCCACCGAGGCCGGAATGGCGTGCGCGCACACAAGCCCGAGGGGACGGCACGTGGCCGCCCCAGACCCCATGGCCTGTGGGGAAGCGCGTGTGCCTTCGTGGCGCTCGGCTCACGTCCGGTATCGGGATCGGGAGCCCTTCTGATGTCAGGCCCCAGCTGGGGACGGCCAGCTAAGTAGCCAAACGATGTGAATACGGGCACCTAGAAGAAAAGCCCCATCCGCTGTTCGCGGGGACCACGGCACACGTGTCATCGTGGGCAGCGTGGCAAACACGCCTGTCCCACTTCGTGCTGAGCCTGGCAGGGCCCGCTCCAGTCCTCTGGAGCATCGGGATTGCTCCTGTCTCTACGGTCAGGTGTGGGTACACCTGGGTGCAGGTTGGGTCCTTTCCGGCTCGGGGCTTAGCAGGGCGGTTCCAGGAGCCGATGGCTGTTATTTCACTTCTGCAAAACCAGAGAGCTGGCGCACGTCCATTTTCTAAAGGTGCCCCAGTCTTCGTATGGCCCGCTGTCCGGAAAGGGCCCGGTCAAGTTTTACCACTCAGAGGGACCATCTGCAGGGATCCTAGTTCAAATCCTGCCTTGCCCCAGCTTCCAGAGGGGACGCAGCAACCTTTCCGCTAGCCTCACATCCTGCCTTCGGCGATCAGGACAGTTAACAACGCTGGCCTACCTTGTAGGGCTGTTGTTGCAAAGATGGTTGAGGAATGCTTGCGGGGGGGGGGTTGCTGCTTGTACCCTTGAAGCAAGTCTGTCCATGCCAAGCCTAAGCGCTGTTCCAACTGAGGACAGGTGGAGCCCTCTGTTTCTCAGGAAAGCAAGCGTTCTCCGGACGTTGACTCCTGGCCCACGGAATTCGCGAGGGATCCGTCACCTCGCACGTGGCAAACCTCTGGGGAGCATCGCATCCCACTGGGCCGATCAGGGCAACATTCGCTGCCGATTCGCGCTTGCGGCCGCATGCCGGGGGATCCCTCCCGCGCAGGCAGCCTTCCCAGGCCCCCACTGACGCCTCTTCCGTGCCCCCCAGCACATCTCCGCCATGAGCCGCCGGGTGGTGCGCCAGAGCAAGTTCCGGCACGTCTTCGGGCAGCCGGTCAAGGCCGACCAGATGTACGAAGACATCCGCGTGTCCAAGGTGACGTGGGACAGCTCCTTCTGCGCCGTCAACCCCAAGTTCCTGGCCATCATCGTGGAGTCGGGCGGTGGCGGAGCCTTCCTCGTTCTGCCTTTGGCCAAGGTATGTGGCGGGTCGGCAGTTGGCTTCCCCTCTCCCCGCTGGGTGGGCCGCCCTTTGAGGGAGCTGCGGCCCCCGTCTCCAGCACAAGCCACCCCAAACCGAGTTTCTTGAAAACATTCAAAGACCTCTGCCGTCAGCATCTCTTTACAACAGCCCTGTAAGGTGGGATGGAAGGATTCTGCAGTCCCATGGCGCCTGGCGTCTCGCTAGCATGCCGGAGTGCCAGCTGCAGCCTCTTCTTCTTGCTTTCTGTCCTTTGAGCCAGCGCCTGAAGTGGTACAGCCCTCCCACGGCCTCGCCACCTTGGAGAGGCTTAGCACCCCAGACCCCATAAATGGCTCCCTTTCGCGAACGGCTGGCCTTCCCGCAGCTTCCCGTCCTCCTCCTGGGAGGGTGCAAGGAGCAGTTTAGCCTGGGGAGAGGAGGGGGCCCCAATCCCTCGGTGTCCCCCAACACCGTCCCGGAAGGAGCGGGACCTCTGCATCGCCTGGCCGGACCGGAGCTGCTCTGAGGCTGGAAGAGGCCTAGAACGAGGCTTCGGGGTTGTTGACTCGTGCAAAGCATTTCCAGGGGCTTTGTTTCCCCTTTTCTCCACCAGCAAACAGTATAAAGATGTTTTCACAGCTTCAGCTGTTGAGATAATGAAGGGACCGTGTGTGTGTGAGAAAGAGAGAGATTTTATGAGTTAAACAGAAGTTCATACAGCGCCCCAGTTCATACATCACGACAACCCAAAGCGAAGACACATTTAATGGTTTCCTCGTTCGTTGTATTTCTGTCTCAACCTTTTCATTCAAGGAACCCAAAGCAGCTTGCTAAATCTTCCTCTTTTCTCCCCGCCCCTTTTCCTCACATCTCGGGAGCTTCATCTGAGTGGGGATGAGAGCCGGGGTATCCCACGGACAGCCCCCTTTCCCAACCAAACAACAATTAACCACAGGTCGCCTTCCTGGGCTGTTTGTGGTTAACAGCGCCATAGTTCTGGGTTTCCGCTTTTACTCTGCACTGGGGTTAAACATAAACCCGAAGAATCAACCATCATCAATCCCTAACCATTTTCGTATTTTCGCAAGGACTCGGGCTACCCCCTTCCGCCACCCTTATTACAGAACGAAAGCAGAAGTTTTAAAAAATACAGTAAAACTGGTCACAAGTTCTTTGGGTCACAAGTTGGCCACTTAAACTTTGCAACTTGCAGGCACGTTTTGTCCTGGTGTCGGAAGGAGGAAATAGCACAGCTTTTAAGGGAAAATATTCCTGGGATTTCTCTTCTTTCTTAAGGATATTGCCCTGCGCCATTCTGATTCCAGCTAGAAGCAGGGAAGGTGGCTAGGAGGGGAAGCTGGGAAAGACGGGCTCCCAGCTGCACACGAACCTGAGTGCGGCAAGACGCGACTGCAGAAAGGAATAACAGGAGAGAGCGAAACACACCCAGAGGCGCAAGACCCAGTGTGGGGGCTCTTCCTGGCTTGTGCCCGGCTCCTCCAGATTCCGACAGTTGAGACGGCGCTCCAAAGGCCTCGTTCCAGGCACCGATGCTCAAATATGCGGGCGCGTTCCAGAAAACCCTCCGCACACGTACCCAGAAAAGCCCCCCGCCTGTTTCAGACCCACCATCACCACATGGACTGGTCTTTCCAAATGCACCCAGGGCAGAACTGCGGGCAACGTGGCCGGCGCCATCTTCCCCGGGGACGGACACGCCTGGCACTCCGGCCCTGATGGACAGCAGCCCGCCGGGCCGGGGGGGACGGGCTCAAAGCCCAGCGCCCGCGTTTGTCCCCCAGCCAGGGCAATCCTGCCCAACCGGGCACGCTCCGCGTGTCGTGGGCCGGCGCCCCAGCCTGTCATGCCGTCCTGCCCGTCGCATGCCACCTCCCCAGGCGGACGGACTCGCAAGCAGTCTGGCCCGAGAGGCACCCACGACCCGCCGAAGGCGGGATGCAAGAGAAATACATTAAACACGGGCCGACTGCAGCGGCCACTTCGCGGCTGCCCGGCTGGCCACTTTGGCTGCCGTTTTCCTCACCGCCGCACCACTTGGTGGCCACCAAACTGTCCTGCCGTGGTCCTCTCGCCCCCTGCCCCCCACTCCCCCGGCAGGCCTGGAATGCCCACGGCGGCGCAGAGACGGACTGGAGCAGTTGGCCGGCCGGGGACAGCGCTCGGCTCGCAATAACAAGTGACTCACTTCGGGAACAATTAAACCGAAGGCAGGAAGTCGGAGGGGGCTTTTTCCACAGCTCAGGTTTCCAGCTGGGCTGTGCACTGAGTGGCGCTTGCGGGCACGAGGCCCGGCGGGTCGCTGAGGCGCACTCAAGGTCGTGCTCCCCAGGCGGGATCGGGCCCGTGCGAGCCAAGCCCCGCTCAGGGGACCCTGCCCCGTTGCACCTCTTGCGCATCGGAGCGCCTTGATCTTGCCCCCGTTCCCGGGGGCACAAGCACCGCTTCTGCATCCTCCTCCTGTGGGATTTCTGGGCATCCTTTAAGCAAGGACTGTGGAGTCTTTCACATCCTCGTGGCAAAAGCTCCGGAGGGCACGTCCCTGGGGTGAGCAGAGCCAAAGGCAAAAGGGGAGGGCCCCAAACGCCCACCGGGCGCCCCCTTTGCCCTCCCCACACTTGCTGCGTACACATCAAAGGGAATCCTTCCACTTGCACCACAGATAATTCTAGATTTCGCATCGGAGGGTTTTAAGAATGAGCTCAGCATCCCTTGTGTGTGTGGGAGGGGGTCCCAAAAGTTTGGGGTCATGCCCACGCTTTCCATCCAGCCCTGGGTCCGTGCCGTCCACACAACAATCCTGCGAGGTCGGACAACCGGAGAAAAAGAGGGTGGGCTGCCCCAAGCTCACTTTGCAAGCTGCGTGGGGATCGGAGCTTGGGCCTCCGCAGGTCCCACCGGTGTCCAGAGCCCCCTTTGCTGGCTGCGAAACGCCTGCTCAGCGAGACGGGTTTCCTCTCCTGGCTCGGCGGCTTTCCTGGACGGCCCCTTTCCTCAAACAGCCACCGCCTCTCTTTCTGCTCGCAGACCGGCCGCCTGGACAAGAACACCCCCCTGGTCACAGGGCACACGGCCCCCGTACTGGACATCGACTGGTGTCCACACAACGATAACGTCATTGCCAGTGGCTCTGAGGACACGACCGTCATGGTAAGCGGCGCCCACGGCGCGCGGTGGGTGGCACGGGGGGGGGTCCCCACCGCCGGACGCTGTGTTGCTCAGCCGTGGGGTCACCGCCCCCGATTTTCAGGGGAAGGTTGCGTTCATTCATTCATTCAACTTAAATCCCGCTATACTAGTCCAAAGACTTTCTAAGTGGATTACGTTATAAAAATATTACAAAAATGAACGCTAATCAAAACAACATACAGTAAAACAGAGAAATACGCAGCCGAGGCTGGAGATCCATAACCTAAAAGCGATTAAGGATCGCTCTGTAAGAGTCCTTTGATGTTCTTTTGAACTGGAGCCCGGAGTTCGTCCGATGGGTTGAGCACGTCATCAGTTCGGATGCCGAAATGCAGGTTATTGGCGGCGGGGCATTTTTGGAGGATGACGAAAAGGGCAGGAGATTAAATCAAAAGGGGACGGGAGGGCACCTTGGCGACCCGGGTGAGTCTGCCTCATTAGCACGTTCAGCATATAATTGGGTGCTTTGGCATAGGATGGCTGTCGATTCGTTCGATCTTCGCTGCCTCCTGTTCATAGTCAAAGAAAAGAGATGAGATGCAAGTTGCTAAAACCTGAGTGATGCAGCACTGGGGGGCAAGGGACTGAAGAAGGCTTGAATTTATTTCTTGGACTGCCACGCTGCCCCAGAGGGTCACTGGGCGCCTCACAGCATACACCACCTTCGACAAGAAGGTGAAGTAACTCGATGCAATGGATTCAGAGTTCCAAGAATTCACCCCAGATCAGCTTCTCCCAGTCCAGGCGGAACTTGTGCCACCCCCAATCCTTTTATGCAAATTTAGTCGTAGCAAAATAGGAGCGATGGCAGACAAAACAAGCAAACAGGCTTGTCCCCCCCCCCAAGCGAAAGCAAAAGGGTTTGCATTTTCAGGGATTCAGGGATGTGGAAGGGTGAAAGAGTTGCATGTTTTCGGGAGCACGGCCCCCCAAAAGTGGGGGGAGGCTTCCGAGCCGCCATCCAGGGGTCCTGGGAGTGAAGGCGTGCCCCGTTCGGCGGGTTAAGCCCTCCCTGGCTTGCCCCGGAGGCCCTCCGTGGCCTCCATCCGAAGGGGTGTGGGGTGGGACCCCTTTACACGGGGGGGCTGCCGGGCCACGGCCAGCCGGGCCTCTGCGTCCCGGGGCCGCTCGCTCGAGCTGGCCGAGGCCTGCCGGGGTCTGACGCAGCGTTTTCCGGCTAAGAATAGCTTGGGGAGCTTTGATGCTGCGCCTAAGGAGGGTGGGTCCGTCCGTGCTTCTGGCAGGGGGGGGGGGGGGGGGGCTCCTGGCTCCCCGCCACCAGGTCCTCCCCTCCCCCTCCCCCTCCCCTCCCCCTCCCCACCCTATGCCGCTTTCACAAGGCGAAGCACGTGGGAGCCTGGATGGAGGCGAGAGACGGTCGCTGCAAGGTGTGATCCGGCCGAGGCTTGGACACCCGGCCTGCCAGCCGGAGAAAACCGTCTCGGAGGCGCATGGCCGTCCTCCCGTCTGAACACGCCTAAGCGTTGGCCTTCATGTGCACCGGGTCCTTAATGCCGATCAAATCGGCGTTTCGGTGGCCTTCTCCGTGCCCTGCCAGGGGCTTAGGACAGTCCAGTCAATTTGCCCGCCTTCCTTCCTTCCTTCCTTCCTTCCTTCCTTCCACACGGCTGGCACATTCTCACAACAACCCTGCAGGGTTGCTTAGGCCGAGAGACCACCTTCAGGCCGCGAGGCCTCGTCCACTGCCCAGAGGGCTTGGCATCTCGGAGGCACCGGAGCAGAACCCACCTCCTGGCGCTTGTCTTCATTCGCGGGGTTCCTCTGGGGGCTTGCTGGCCGTGGGGCAGGGGGCGTCTGGGGGGCCGGTCGTGCGCCGTGCCCAAAGCGCCGCTTCCCCCCGGCAGGTCTGGCAGATCCCCGACTACCTCCCCATGCGCAACATGACCGAGCCGGTCGTCACCCTGGAGGGGCACTCCAAGCGCGTGGGCATCTTGACCTGGCACCCGACGGCACGCAACATCCTGCTCAGCGCAGGTGAGCCCCCGGGCCATGCCCAGAGGGAGGGGCCACGCACCTGGGCCGGGCCCTCTGCCGCCTGTGGGCCTCCGGAGCCGCCCCGGGACCCAGGAGAAGGCCCCCATGATCCCGCTCGCTGAGGGATGCGGCCCGGTCCCCCTCGGCCATGGAACTCCCAGCCTGGCCTACCTCACAGGGTTGCTGGGAGGGCAAGATGCAGACGACCTGAGTTCTGTGCAGGGGTGGAAAAGGCATAAGGAAAGAGTCCCAGGCGGGAATTTGCCACTCCGTAAGGACTGTGCGGACACTGGGGCGCCAGGAAGGTGCCGGCCTTTCCGTGCCTCTGGGGCCCGTACCTGCGGCGTAAACACTGAGCCTAGGGTGGCGGGCCCTCCGGCAGAAGGGGTCTCCCGCCACCCCGGCCGGGGGCCTCCGTGGCCACCTCCTGAGCCCCGCCCCACCCTCGCTCCGCAGGGGGCGACAACGTGGTCATCCTCTGGAACGTGGGCACCGGGGAGGCCCTGCTCACGCTGGACGACCTGCACTCGGACCTCATCTACAACGCCTGCTGGAACCGCAACGGCAGCCTCCTCCTCACCACCTGCAAGGACAAGCACCTGCGCGTCATCGACCCGCGGCAGCGCCGGGTCGTGGCAGTGAGTGCCGGCGCCCGCCCCCCCCCCCCCGTTCCTCCTCCGCACACCTGCCTGTCTCCTGGTCCCCCCGGGCAGGGATGCCGGGCCGGCACCGTGGCCGGGCACGCACAGGGGGCTGCCCTCCTCCCTGCCAGCCTCTCTCCTTGGGCAGATGGTGGAGCCGGGGGGCGACTGGTTCCCAGGCAAGGGAGAGAGCAGCCGGAAGTCCCGCCGGGGGGCCCCGTGATCACATAATCCAGACCCCTGTCTGGAAAAGATGCGGGGCTCGGGCCCGTGAGCTTGGTGCGCCCACGGGGAGAGGCCTGCCCTGTGCGTGGGGGCCGCCCCGTGGGTTTTCCGCCGGGGTCTGCCAGCGCAGCCGGGTTCAGGCAGCACCATCGCCCAACAGCCCCCGGTTCAAGGGCAGCATGCAGTCCAGCTGCCCCCTAAGCCATTAAGCTCAGGGGAACCCCATCCGGGGTCTGGGTGGGGCGGCATGTGGGGAGAAGAGGGTTTGCCCTCCTTCTCTGGTGGGGGGGAGGGTCCCCCTTGAAATCCACCCTCTGCATGCCAAGGAAACCTCCCATCGCATGAACGGACTCCTGGGGCCCTGGGAAATAAACACGGGCGGGGGGGGTCCCATCAGCCACGCCGAGCGATGCCCCCAGCCTCTCTCTGGTCCCCAAACGGTTGCCCTTTTGACGTTCTCAGAAGCCACCCTTGCAGGGACGCTCCGGGCTGGAGCTTTGGGGCAGCCGGGTGACCCCCGCCCGGTCTCCTTCGGCCCCCAGATTCCCTGTGCCTGTGGGGGGGGGGGCTGACCTGAACTAACCCCTTGCCTTGTGTGTGTCTCTCTCCGGCGCTAACCTGCTAACCGCGGCCGGCAGGAGAAATGCAAGCCGCATGAGGGCGTGCGCCCCATCAGGGCCACCTTCTTGGCCGACGGGAAGGTCTTCACCACGGGCTTTAGCAAGATGAGCGAGCGGCAGCTGGCACTCTGGGATTTGGTACGGCTGGGGGCGCCCGCGGGGGCCGGATGGGGTGTGCGTGCTTGTGTGTGAGTGCACGCCGGGCCCTTTGCACGCGGAGGAGGAAGGAAGGAAGGAGCGAAGAGACCCGAGCGGGGGACCGGTGCCTTACAGGTGGCACTGGGCCCATGACAGAGCGGGCGAATGCCTCCACCCAGGGCTATTTGCAGGCCGATGGAGAATTCTTAAAACATGGCAAGATCTCTCACTTTAACGGCCTCTAAAGAAAAGCATCCTTCAAAGAGATGCAGGAGTTTAAACTTCTCCCCCATTAAAAAACACAGAGAAAAGCAAGACCGCACCGTGCCCACTGCCCCGCTCGGAAACCTCTCTCCTGCCTTCCTTCCTTCCTTCTCCCTCCTCCTCTCGCTTTCCTCTCAAGACGTGTACTTTCTCCCCCACCCATCCAGGAGAGGTTTGCGCCCCATGAAGGAATGAGGCCCATGCGGGCCGTCTTCACCCGCGACGGACTCGTCTTCACCACGGGGTTCACGCGCATGAGCCAGCGGGAGCTGGGCCTGTGGGATCCGGTACCAGCCAGCATGGCGTGCCGTGTACCCGCCCCCGCCGCCCCCCTCCCCGGGCCCTGCGCCGCCGCCGCCGCCCGGTGCAGACGAGGCGCCTGGCGCTGGCGGGCGTGCGCTGGGGTGCACACGCAGGCGGACCCCCGTGCACACGCAGGCACACGCAGGTCCCAGGGTCCCCCAGGCGCCCCGTGCGCCCCCGCTCGGCAGCTTTCTCCCCCTCCGTTCCCCTGCTCTCTTAGAAGAGGGGGGCAGGCCGGCTGCTGCTCCCGCGCCTGCTGGGAGATGTAGTCCTCGAAGCAGCAGCCGGGCGGGGCAGGGGTGCAGGGGCGCATCCTGCACTGCAAGGGCGTCGAGGGGCCGCGCGCGGCGGGTGCGGCGCCTTCTCCAGCGGGGCGCCCTCGGGCCGCGGGCCAGCGGTGGGCGGGGCCGGGGGAAGGGGCGGGGCGGCTTGGCTTGCGTGCCGCGCGGGGCGGAGAGCTCGCTCCCGCTGACGGCGCCCCGCGTGCCCGCAGAAGCACTTCGAGGAGCCGATCGCCCTGCAGGAGATGGACACCAGCAACGGGGTCCTGCTGCCCTTCTACGACCCCGACTCCAGCATCGTCTACCTGTGCGGCAAGGTAAAGGGGGCAGGTGGGCCGTCCGGCTGCGGGGAGGGAGGGAGGGAGCAGCGGGACCCCCTTGGCCCCGCCCCTCCCCTCCAGCCCCGCCCTAGTATAATTCTGCATTAGGCCCGACCGCTCGGCTCTCGTCCCGATGCCTGATTAGCGCCCGCGTGGATAATTCCGCTGCTAATTGACGGGAGCGAGCGCGGCTTGAGCTGCCCCGCCTGAGCCTCCTGCTTCCGTGCAGGGGGACAGCAGCATCCGGTACTTCGAGATCACCGACGAGGCGCCCTTCGTGCACTACCTGAGCACCTTCAGCAGCAAGGAACCGCAGCGGGGCATGGGCTTCATGCCCAAGCGCGGCCTGGACGTCAGCAGGTGCGAGATCGCCAGGTGAGCGGCGCGCCTCCGCGCGGGTTGGCGTCTCGGGCGGCGGGGCGGCGGCGGGGCGGGCCTGCGAGGGGCCGGGCGTCGCGCGCAGCCCCCCAAGCCCGGGCGGGACGCGTGCGGGGGGGGGAGCCGCCCGGCCTCACGCGCCCCCCTTCTGCGCCCCGCCGAGCAGGTTTTACAAGCTGCACGAGCGCAAATGCGAGCCCATCGTCATGACCGTCCCACGGAAGGTGAGTCCTCGGCGGGCCCGGGCAGAGTCCCGTGGGGGAGGCAGGTGGGACCCCCCCCGCACCTTCACCCTCCCCCTTCTCCCCTCCCTGCCTTGCTCCGCGAGGCTCAGCTGTCTGCGTGCGCCAAACCACCCGCCGGCCGTTTGGGGGGCTGCCCCCCAACCCTCTGCAAGGCGCCTCTGTGTGTCCAGTTACCCCTGCGCTCGCTCCGCCCTCCTCTTTGCGCGGGGGTTTTTGATCCGCGTTTATTGCAGTGCTCCTGGTTTTACGGCGGCCAAGGGCCCTGTTCAGGCGTCGGGGTGGCCCCGTGCGCCTCGATCCCTGGCCTGCGTTCCTGGGCTCCCTTCTGGCGTTCCTGCTGGGTCGCCTGGTAACCAAGGCAGTCCAGCTGCGGTGCGAGAGACCCAAGAAAATAAAACAAATCAGAATTTAACGTGATGAAGTGCTGCGAAGATCTGGCATTTAAAAGTGGAATTCCCTGCATGTTCAGACAGAATTTGGAGCGTTCCCCCGCAATGATCAAGAGTCTTAAGTCTTTTTTTACATGTGGGTTGGTGAGTCCTGGGAGTTGGAAGATTTTTTTGTCTGTCCAAACATGCAAATTACATCCTAAAGGGATTTTTAAAAAACTGACCATCCAAACCCACACATGCAAAATGCAGTATTACCCCTATGCTGAATAAAACAAGCACCGTGAAAATGCCTTTAAAAGGTCCAGGAAAAGTGAAAGAGCTTTGCCCGGCACTGGAAATCCAGCAAGGCAGGCTTATCACGGGAGGGTGTTCCAGGCTTGGGGGGCCAGTGCTGGAAAGGCCCTGCTGAGCCTGAGACTCCCACTCGAATCCGGGGTTCAGAAAACACGACAACCCAACCCGAGCGGGGAGTCACGGCCCCCTGGGAGAAATGTGGGTTCTTGTGCTGTCGGGACCCAGCTGGGATCGAACGCCGGGCGAACGACCCACTTTCCGCCCCTCTGCATCCCCGCACTCGTCGTCTGGACCCCGCCGGTGTGTGGGCACAGCCCACATGGCTGACCCACAGCCGGAAGCAAACGGCCCGTGGGCACAGCCGGGCTCGGCGCCTCGACTCGCCTTCCCTTCCGTTCCCATTCCTGGCAGTCCGACCTCTTCCAAGACGACCTGTACCCCGACACCCCGGGCCCCGAGCCGGCGCTAGAAGCAGACGAGTGGCTTTCAGGGAAAGACGCCGAGCCCACCCTGATCTCCCTCCGGGACGGCTACGTGCCGGTCAAGAACCGTGAGCTCAAGGTCGTCAAGAAGAACATCCTAGACAGCAAGCCCCCCACGGGCCCCCGGAGGAGCCAGTCCTCCTGCGAGTCTTATTTTTCCGTGAGTTTCGCTCCCGGGCAGGCAGGGAGGAGGCGGGGATGGGATCCGCTGGCGGTCTTTTTGCAGCTCTGGCGCCCCCTGGTGCCAGTCCCAGAAAGAGCCGAAGCGCCACGTTCAAGGCGCTTCGGTGCCGCTCAAGTTTCTCTAAAGCACGTCGGAGGTGTGGGCGGTTGCGGCGGAAAGCTTGGTGCTGCGATTTCTAGGGCTCGAAGGCCGTGAGAAATGCTTTACAATCTCAGACTTTACTCTTGATAAAAAAAAAGTCGGCAGTCTCACAAGGGGGTGGGCCTCCATTTTACGATGGAGGCGTAAAATCAAAGGACCGTTTTTTCCCCACTGATGTACATCTGGCCAAAATGTGGCATTCTGTTTCCATTTTTTAAAAATGTTGAGCCACTGAGGCAGGTCTTCCTTTCGAAAGCCAAATGAGCTGGAACTATTTTAAAAAATGAAAAGCAGCGATCGCCGTCAGTGAAGGCCCTGGTGTGAACACACCTACCTGCCCGAAGTTCGGATCTTCTCAGATAAAAACCCCACCTCAGATCCATGATTGGCATCTTTTTGGTTGTTGGGGCTGGAGTGGAAAGGGGAATTGGGAAATAGATAGATTTAGGATAGAGTTAGGGGAACTGCCAGCATCCTAGAGGAGGCCTGGCAAGTAGATTTTGAATTGATGACCCCGATCAAGTTTTGGTGTGTAGCTTTGGACAAATGTTCCAGACCTCCAGGTTGGACATTCGGGGTCCACGAGGCGTTTTCCCCGCTTTGATAGCACCGTGTCTGAACAGGTGAATGGCATGAAGGACAGTGGAAACACCTCTGCAGGTCCTCGTCTCCTGCCATCCCCAGGACTAGAAACTTGAGAAACAAAGGGAATTTAATTCAGGAGGGGGGATTTTCAGGAGGCAGCCACTGGGGCCACGGGGCCACGCCGGGGCTGCCGTCCAACGCACAGCCGCCTCTTTCCACCCAGCATGCTGCCCTGGAGGAGCTCCTGCAGGACATCCGCTCCCTCCGGCAAACGGTCCAGGAGCACGAGAAGCGCATCACCGAGCTGGAGAACATGCTCTGCGAGTTCGCCAACGGGACGGACTAGCTCCCCGCTCCGGCCACGACCCAGGCGCCCCTTCCGAAGACCCGGCCAGCGACAGACGGCTGCTTCCTCCCCGGGGCCGGCGGACGCGCGGGGTGCCCGCCGGAGGGCTCCCCCCTGCAGGGGGACACGCGTGCGCGTGGGGAGGAGGCGGGAGCGGAGCGCCTCGGACGCCTCCCTGGGGAGACCTGGAAGCCGCCCTCTACCTCATCCTCCCTCCCCTTCCGGGGAACGGCTTTTGCGGGGAGCAGCGCTGCGGGGGCCGCCTCCGGGGCGTGGGGCGACGGGGGGCTTCGGCAGCCGCTGGCCTCGGCCCGGTTCCGCTGGCGCCATGCAAAAACAGGGCGGGGAGGGGAAAGAGGAGGGCAGCCGACCCTGCAGGCGGGGAAAGGTGTTGACGGGGGTGAGCGCCACCGTGCTGGATGGGGTGAGGCATCATGGGATGGCTCGAAGGGGCTTCGCGGGGGTCCTCCTCTGTTGTTGGGGCAGGGGGCGTCTGTGGCGTGTGGGGCGTTGCTGAGCCCAGTCAAGATTTGGGGCCCAGGCCGAGGTCCAGCGCTGCATAACACAGGCAGTTTTCGTGGATTATTGTGCTCGCTGCTGGGGTAGATTTCAGTTTTGCAGGACGCAGAACCAGCCTAGGAGGGTCCTTTCCAAATCGGCGCAGCAGCCCCATTGGATTTGCACCCTTCCCGGGCTCATCCCAAACTATTTCCAAGCTGAATTGTCATGCAGGAATTTCGGGGGGCGGGTGTCGGGGCAGGATGGGGATCGACTCTCTGCTGTACGGCTGTGAGGGGAAGGAAATCGATTTGGGGCCCCGGAAACGGATCTTGGGCTGGTGGCCTCCATCTCCAGGCCTCGCAATTCCCCTGTGTGTGTGCATGTGCGTGCATGCATGTATGTTGTGAGGGGAGGTAACCTGTCTGCAGCCTATGGGGGGGGGGCTGAGGAGCGTTTCTCCCCCCCAGCCTGAGCATATTGGTTTGTGCTGGGGAGTTGGTGGGTTCCCAGGGCCTGAGCAGACGCTTCCCTGCTCCACGCTTGAACGGCCATGTTGCCGCCTCTCTGGTGCTGGGGAAGATGGGCCACCGCTCATTTGCATATGCTGATTAAAATATAGGTGCATTTAAAATGGCTCACCAGACTCTCTGCCTTCTTCTGTCCGAGAAACCGCAGATGGGAAAGAGCAGGTGGTAGAGCGGCCTGGGCTCTGCTTCCCCTCCGAGGGACCGATGCCGTGGCCCCGGGGGGCTCTCCAGTCCCACCTGGACGTGGAACTCGGCCGTGATGCCCTACAGAGCAGGGGCTCCTCCAGCAAGCCCTGGCAGCCCCCTAAAAGCAGAGCAGTCCTCGTGTCCTCCTGCCGTGCCGCCCCACGGGTGCATCCCGGAGCCGGGGGTGGAAGCGATTCTCAAGTGTGGCAGGCGCAGGGGTCTCGGGGGCCGCCAAAGACCAGTGGGAATGGCCGCCCCCGCCGGCATCGTGACGCCACTCGCCGCTTGCTCTTCCCCCCGCTGCCCACCAGGAAGTCCTCGCACGCACCCGCAAATCGGAGGAGAGCAGGCATCGCTCAGCTCTTGGCCTGCAGAGAGACTCCACGGGCCGCGCCTTCCCCACCCCTGCTGTGCCGCACACTGTGGCGCCCCCAGCCACCCCCAGGACCAAACCTGCCAAGTTCTGTGGCAAAGCAAGCGCTGTGCCCTGGAGACCTGTCCCGCCCGAGCCCTCGGGGCCACTGGCTACGAGCCGGAGTGGCAGAGGCCTGGTCAGGGTCCTGCTAGAGGTCCCGCCTCCGTTCTCTGCCAGCAGAAGGAACCGGGGGCAGAGCTGGGCAGCCATGTAGAAACACTCCCCCCCCGCACAGGTAAGGTTCACGAGGTCTTTATTGGTGTTCTGTGCAGGTAACACACCTGAGCCAGTCTGGATGGGGCCCCCCACCCCTCTGCCCAGTGTCCACAGGGGTGTTCCGGGAGGGGGAGGCCACCCTCCCTCTCCGCTCCCCACCGAGGCCACGGGGGGCGTGCCGCTGTGCCCCCCCCCCCGAGATCACTGCGAACGCTCATCCGTGTCGAGAGATGGGAGAACCAGAGTGGGGGAGGCCAGTGGGCGGCAGGGGCGTCTGTGAGGTTAGCACCATCGAACGAGGGGTGGTGATCGTGACCTTGGGGGGCAGGAGGGCGGCGCCCGACAGGAAGGGGGCACAGAGCCAGAGTGAGGGGCGACCCCCCCATTTCCATCTTCATCTCCATCCCGGGGGAAGCAAGCCGGCCCGGAGGTGCTTGTGCACCGGCTCAAGTCGGGGGGGAAGGCGCTGGGGCTCACCGGCCATGGGGGCCTCCCTCCCCCCACCCCTCCCCTCCCCCAATCCTTGCTCCACAGGGGTTTCGGGGAACCCCAAGGTGCGCGTGCCCGCCTTCCCGGGGACTGGAGGCCTCCTTGGGGTCGCTCCCTGTGCTGGCACTTGGCTCACGCGATCCAGCAGCCCCGTGCCGGGACTGGGCCAGCAGGAGCGCCGTCCCACGGCCGGACCGGCGTGCCCCACGGCAGGCGGACAGCTGGGGGTCTGCAGCGGCGGTAAGTGCACTTGGTACGACGCAGGTGGGGGCGTGGCTGGGGGGCTGCACGGAGCTGGGATCGGGGCCTCCTCCACACCCGCCGCTCGCAAGCCCGTGGGGTTCGTCCTAAGCGAGCGGCCAGTCCCCGGCCCGGCTTCCTGGGTCCGTCTTGGCGTGAGGCAAGTCCTGCTTCCGGGCTGAAGTACTCAGGCCAGCTTCCCGGCTCCGGCATTAGCGGCCGCCACCGGATCCAGCCTTGGGGGCCCCGGTCCGTCGGATCCAGGATGAACGCACTCGCGTCGTTCCGGCTTGAATTAATTGATCCAGCTCGGCTCCCTGGTCCGATCTTGAATCGATCCAGAATCGGCTGCAGTCCCCGGATCTCCATTAAACCGATACTGTGCTCATTAAGCCACCCGGCCACATGCGGGAATCTGCTCCCAAATTCCAGACAGCAGCCGTGGGCGATGGGTGCGGAGTAGTGGAGGAGAGGTGCTCCTTCAGGGGTTTGATCACGCTGTGCCTTCGGTAAGAACACTTTGCGCCACGTAAGCCCAGCTCCGTGCGTGTTTTTAACCAAAGTAACGGCAATCGGCTTGCGGGGGGGGGGGGGGGCGCCCCCGGGGGGGGGGGGGGGGGGGAAGAGAAAGCGCGCCCCCCCCCCCAAAGCAACAACTTCAACCCCCCAGCCCCCAAACCAGAGGTCGGACACCCTTCCTTACTGGGCGTTTTCAATCCAAGCAGTGGGGGGGGGGCATATAGGCTGCGACTCTTCAGCCCCCGGACCCTTTTGGTGAACCCCCTGGGGGGACAATTTGGCAGTGCCGCAGCAGGGGCCTGCCCCCGGGGTGGAGGGGGGAAGGCGCCCCATCCCCGAGACGGGCTGTGTGCCGAGAGGCGTCTCCGTGGGACTTACCTGCCTCCCCGAAAGAGGGCCTTGGCGGATGGCTCAGTGTCAGGGGGGGAGCACGGGGGCGCCCCTGCCGACCCCCTCCCCCGGATCGGCCCCCCGCTCTGGCTTTGTGCGGAAGTGGCGGGGGGGGGGCCGCGGGGGCCGCGGCGCTACTGCTCGGTGAGCGAGAGGCGCAGGATCCGGGCGAAGTCCTCCTCCTCCTGCCGGGAGCGCCGCTCGGCCGCCTCCTGCTCCTTCGCCGAGAGCGCCATGGCCAGGCGCAGCTGGTCGGCGTAGCTGGGCAGCGGGCGGCCAGGGGCCCGGCCGGGCGGGGGGCGCGGGGGGGCGGCCGGCCGCGGGGGCGTCGGCGTGTGCTGCGGTGTCCTGGCGCGAGAGGACAGGCAGGGCGTCACCGGCCGCTCCGGGTTGTGCGCAGGGCCCCCCCGCGCCCCCGCCCCCCCCCACCCGCACTCACCGGCCAGCCTTGCGGCCCTCCTGGTTCATGGGCAGCGTGCCAGGCTTGCTGTTCGTCAGGGCTTCCCAGATGGTCACCTGGAGGGGGAAGGCAGCGGCTGGGGCACGCGACCCACTCCTGCTCCCCCGGCCTGTGGGGGGGACCGGGGGGCACAGCCGCCCACGCGCAAGCCGTGCGGTCCGGACGCCCCGGGCCTGCCCCCTCTCCTGTGCTCCCAGAGGGCTTTCCCGGGATGGCTGAGCCAGGATAACCGGCGCTCGGTCGTGGCCCCGCTCCAGCATGGGCCAGATCAGGCCTCCCGGGGCCCACGGAGGTGGACCGGCCTGCCCCCCTCCCGGCGGCCATGCAGCCCCTCGGCAGCCCCGGGCCAGGAAGGTGTCCCTTGGCTGTCATTCAGACCAGCCACAGTTTAGGGTTCTGCTGCACCAGGAAACTCTAGTCAGCACCACCTGCCGGGGCCCAGCAAGCGCAATCCGTTCCGTGCGCTGGCTCATCCGACGTCTCTCCAGACTTCCCGTGATCTTTTTGGTGGGGGATGCTGGGGTTTGCGGCCAGCCCCCCCACGTCTTCTGCCGACGTCCTCACCTGCTGCCTGCCCCCCCCCCCGGGAAGAGGCCCCCACCTACCTGGTCGTACTCGCTGCCTGCCTCTAGCAAGCTCTGCTGGATGGCAAACTGCAGCAGCTCGTCCTCCCGCAGGGGCTCGGGGTGGCTGCCGACGACGCTGTAGCCCCGGGGGGCCTCAAAGAGCGAGGGGTCCATGTCAAAGCACCGGCAGGAGCCTGGGGGGGCAAGAGGGGGGCGGGAAGCACCCTCAGCCCCGGCCTCTTTCCCTCAGAGCAGGGGGCTCGAGCCCACCCCCACCTCTGCGGGAACATCTGGGGCCTCAAATGCCTGCCACATCTTCTGGCCCTTCGCACGAAGCATCTCCCTTCCCGGCCCCCAGAAGACCCCTTCCTCTCCAGCTCAGCAAACCCCTCGGGCAGCTTCCACCTGCTGCTGTCGGCTGAGTCCGTGGGGAGAAAGGGGGCTTCACTGCCCCCCTATCCTTTGGATTGCAACGGGGGGGGGGCAGCAGCTCTGCATGTCTTTGGGGGAATCTCCCGTGTCCTGCCTTTCTGCGGACTGCGGGGGGCAGAGACACCTGGCAACAGAGGCAGGCATGTGGGGCACCCTGCTGGTCACAAGAGGCCCCGTTGCAGCTTGGGGGGAAAGCCACGCGCCTAAGCGGGGGAGTCTGCCCAGGAGCGTGCTCAAGAGGGCCAGACGTGCCCGGGAGGGAGGGAAGGAGAAGCCGCCGGCCCCCCGCCTGCCTACCCACGGAGCTCGAGCTGCTGATGCTGGTGCGGTCGCTGCCTGGCGAGGGGGCGTCACTGCCCGGGCTGCCTGTGGCCCAGGTGGGCGCCGTGGCATCGTCGCAGCCGTTGAGGTTCCCAAAGGTGATGCGGGCGTTGAGGATGTGGAAAATTGGGATTTCTGGGGGCAGAGGGCACAGGGAGGGGTGTCGGCGGGGGCAAGGGAGAAAGGGGGCCGCCTGGCCTGCTCACTCGCTCGCTCCTCCTCGGAGCAGAGAGGCCTTCCCGTGGGAGCAGTTCGGAAAGAAGCCCTGCGGCCAGCCAGTGGGAGGACAGCATTCCCAGCTGCCACGGGAAGCCCTTTCGCCCATGTGCCCCAGCAACTGCCACACTGAGGAATGCCGCCTCCCACGCCGGCGGCCACAAGGACACGCCGTCCCCTTCCAAACCCATCCGCACAGGAGGCCTCCCCGCCATTCAGCGCCTTCCGAGTGTTTTGGGGCAGGGGGAAGCTCTCCCCCCTTGCCACGCCACCCTGCTCGTGCAGCCCCCCTCCCTGCCCACAGAGACCCCTGGACCGCTGTCCCCAGCAGCCGGGGCCGGGGCCCGTGTGTGGGGGGCAGCCGGGCCCCTCACCGATCTTGACGGGGAACCCGGGGGGCAGCCGCAGCGTGATGAAGTCCCGCAGCTTGGCGAACAGCGCGTTGCTGACGGCCATGAGGTCCACGATGGGAGCCACCTGCTCGGACAGCGACAGCGGGTGGTCCTCGCACAGCCACAGCTTTGCCTTGAACCTGTCGGGACGCGGGCAGAGGCCGTGAGCCGCCAGGGGAATGCCGGCCCCTGGGCCCGGCCCCACCTCCACCTGGGCCCCGCCTCACTTCTGCGTCTTGGTGGTGAGCTCGATGGGGCGCCCCATGTCGCGGCTGCCCAGCTCGAAGTGGGGGTCGAAGTACTCCTCCGGCGTGATGGCCGTGGGGTTGGCGTTGCTCAGCGTCTGCGTGATGAAGGCCTGCGGGGGGAGACAGGCGGCCTCAGGCGGGGCCCGGGGCCCGGCCCCCGGGCGCCGCCCTCCCCGGGCCTCCCGCGCCCCGCAGCCCCCCGCCCGGCTTACTCACGCCGTTGTTGGGGCCCACGTGCTGCTCGGCGATGCCCAGGAACGACTGCAGCGGCGTCTTCCCGCCTGCAAGCGACGCAGAACGGAGCCGGCGTGAGCGTCCAGCACGAGCGGGTGCCGGACGAGGCTCCCCGGGGCTGGCGGGTGCTCGGGGGAGCCCCTCATCCGGGCCGGTGGTGCTGCGCAGCGAGCCCGGGGGCCCTTTCCAGAGGCTCCCTCGGGGGCCGCGCTCATGGCGGACAGCCCTAAAGACCAGGCGGGGGTGGCAGCCGGTCGTACCCCCAGCAGCCCAGCGGATCCATCAGAAGATCCCCCCTTCACCCCTCATTTCAGCTTGGGGCAGAAGTGGGGAGAGATTCGGGGTTCCCCCGGGAAGACGCGCACCGACCAAGGTGGACTGGGCTACCTTTGGTCTTGCCCTTGTGCTGTTCGGAAAGGTGCTCCGTGCGAGTCCGTGTGATTAGCTCCACGTTGGAAGCCCCATAGACCTGGAGGGGGGGGACGCGCCACAAGTCACCCCCCAGAACCTTCCTCAAGACATGGAAAAATGGGGCTCCCGGGGGCCCTTCCCAGGGAATCCCGTGCTAGGTCAGCTTCCAAGCTTCTAGTCCTCAACACTGACATGGCCCACCACTCCTGTTTTAAGCCTTGCCACACAGCCCTCCAGGCCCAGCCGGTGCCAGTCCTCTCTGCAGGCACTCACCTTGGCTTCGTACCCGTTTACCATCTCCGTCTTTTCACTCTTCCAGCCCAAAATACCCGTCTTATTCCTGGCAGCGGAAGGCAGAACAACAGCATGAATTGAAGCGTTGCGTCACCAGAGCCATGGAACACGTCCGCGCTCAGCTTCGCCGGCCCCTTGCTCCCGAAAAGGGGCAGTGGGGCAGGAGGGCCCAGGTCGAAGCCCTAGACTAGCCCTGATCCGGGGGCAAGGCCCAGCATGTGGGGCACAGCCCTCACCTCCCAGGCGGGATGTTCCGGCCTGGATCCCCATGCGGAGCCGGGAACACGTCCGGAGTGATTCCACCCCTCTGCCCCGCTCATGGAAGGCAATGGGTGCCTGATGCCTCTGGGAAGGGTCTCTGCGCTCGCTTCCGGCCCACAGAGCAAAGCCCCGGCCACGCGGGTCCTCGGCGCCACCCCCGTGCCCACCCCCCCAGCTCCAGTGGGGTCCTAGAAGCCAAGCCCCCCCAGGACCGCGTAGGCCACGCAGCCCTGAGCTCCAGTGGGGCTGCGGCGGCCCCCGAGGAGTCCCGGCCGCCCCGGCCGGCACGCACCGCTCGAAGGCGATGTTCCGCGTGTCCAGCTGCGTGGTGACCACGGGCGCCATCAGCCGCCCCATGACCTGCTCCTCCGTGGGCTGCAGGGCTGCCAGGATCCCCTCCCGGTCGTGGGCCGCGAGGGCGAGCGTCTCCGAGTACACCACGCGGCGGTCGTGGTCGATCTCCATCACCACCGCGCTGGCATCTGCCGAGGGTGGGGACGGGGAGACACGGAAACACAGAAACGGCGCGCGTCAGAAGGGACCCCGGGCCATCTAGTCTGACCTCCGGCACCAGCCGGCTCCGCTCATGCCATTTATTTATTTCATTTATTTATTTGAAACATTTCTACACCGCCCCCATCACAACAAAGGCTCGGGGCGGCTCACAAAGAATACATAAAAACATACATAAATAAACGTCCAGCCTATGCTTGAACACCCGCACTCGCTCCGCCACGTTTCCTCCTTTTATTTCCAAGTTTTGCTCAATTTTTTTTTGCTAAACCATTCTTCGAGGTTTCCAAAACAAGCTGACCAAACTGTTCATTGCAAACACAACACTGTATCGGCTTGGACAAAACACAGCAGAAAAAGAGAAAAACACACCCAGCCCAGCCCTGCTGATACAATTGGTGGCAGCGCCTTAATTTCGCTTTTCCTTGGCAACTTGTTTGTTTATCGTTGTCCCTTCCCTAGCTCTGTTCTTTTTCCTTTCTTCTGTCCTGCATCGGAGCACACACGGCCTGGTAGAAAAGCCCCCGTGAGGGCTAGCGGCCTGCCGTTTAAAAACAAACGCCGAAGGCTGGACCCGGGAGCGGTTCTGTGCACACTGCGGCCACCCACCTTGTCCCCGGAAGATGAAGCTCCGGTTCCCACGCTGCCACGTCATGTGCTCGAACCCGAGCAGGGTCGTGTCCACCCGCAGGTTCTGGCCACACTTCCACACCCGGTACGTATCGCTGGGGCAGATCTTGGAGACCAGGGGCACTGCCGGGGGCGCAGAGGAGAGGGGCGTCAGGGGCGGCCCCCCGCCGCAGGGAAGCAGCTCCCCGAGAGGCACGGAGGACGGGCACGGGAGGGAGGCGGGGAAGGCGATTCGGGAACGGGGGGCTGGGGGCGAGCGAGGTCCTGCTTGCAGTGGGCGAGCCCCACCCCCAAACGGCCCCAAGGTCGCCTCGGGTTTGAGCAAACGTACCCCAACTGGTAAATTCCCATCTCATTTCAATATAGAAATCTTGAGCCTGGGGCAAAGAGAGCAGAAGACAAGGGGTTAAAAAAGGAAACGGGGAGTGGAAGGCGAGCGGGGCTTCCCAGCGCCTGAGCAATTCTTCCTGGCCTGCAAATGTTTAGGGTGGAAACGGGATTTCATTGCAGCGGGGTCGTGCCAACGTTCCTTCCGCATCCCGCAGAAAAGTCTTTGCCTTCTGGGTGCGTCCCCTCAAACGAGGGGTGTTTCTACATCCACGCTGGCCCAGGAGGCCGGCCAGCTTCTTCCCTGCCCTCCCTTAAGACCAGAAGCCTCGTGGGCTTCGGGGAGCACCTTCTGCCATAACAGAATCGCCACCCGCCATTCTCTGGGTCATCGCTTGCTCGGTCGTTTGGCAACGTAACCTGGAGAGCCGTGGTGAAGAGAGCAGGACGGGGATTCGGACAACCCGGGTTCCAGGCCCCATCAGCCCCGGAGCTGACTGGGTGACTTTGGGCCAGCCACAGGCTCTCAGCCCAACCTACCTCACAGGGTCATTGTTGTGGGGATAAGACTGAGAGGAGGAGGAGGAGGAGGAGGAAAGCCGCTTTGAGTTCTTTGTAAGAAAAACGGC
Organism: Varanus komodoensis; assembly: GCF_004798865.1. Taxonomy (NCBI): domain Eukaryota; kingdom Metazoa; phylum Chordata; class Lepidosauria; order Squamata; family Varanidae; genus Varanus; species Varanus komodoensis. Next base: position 21,830 of record NW_025335588.1, read on the forward strand.
GGGATAGAAATCTAACAAATAAATAAAATGGCTTAATGCATGCTAGATTATGAAAGCTCGGTGTGAGGAAGGATAAAACGGAAATACTTGTTGGACACAGGAAAGGAGCTGATGGGTCAACGATGCAGTTTTTAAAAACCTACAATGCTGGAAAAGCTCCTCGCTTCCCAGCGCTTCACCACGAGGGCCAAGCGGTCTCTCCTGGTGGCCCAGAGGGCTGGCAAAAGGAACACTACCCAAGCCGGCCACGAAAGGAAGGATTTCGGCTAGCGGTCAAGCACTTCCCGGGACGAGATCAGGAGGCGCTTCTGAACACCGAGGGCAATTCTGCCCGGCCCAAACCGCTAGGTGACCTCAGGTGTCCCCAGCAAATGAGGAAACCAGAAATTCAGAAAATTTGGGGCTGCCCGGACTCATCCACGAGGAATCCAGCTGCTTGTTGGGGCAGCCCCGGCCCCCGCGTCCAGACCCGGCTGCGCCAGGCTAGTCCGACTCTGCCTCCCTCTTCCCAGCCAGCCCCCGGCACGCTCGAAGGCGCCAAACGGGGCTCCGGAGGCCCACCGTTCCCCACCCATCAACGCACAGCATATAAAGGTCTCTGCCCCAGGGGGGAAACAATCTGGAGAAACAGCGGCAGCGAGAGGAAGAGGTCCAGGAGGGACCAGACAGGCGTCTGTCTCCGTACGGGAAGGATGCTGCCCTAAACGGAAGGGGCCCCTATCTTGAAAACCCCAGGAGGAGGAGGAGGAGGAGGAGGAAGAGGGGGAGAGAGGAGGGGCCATTCGGGGCGGTCACAACGGCCTCGAGCAGGACGGACGCGGCGGCTTACCTTGCGCAGCTTCTCCAGCAGGGTGGGGATGCCCGCCAGGCGCTTGATGGCCCTCTGGTAGTCGCGGTACCGCAGCACCAGCTGCACCAGCTCCAGGTCCTGGGTGCTCACCGCCTCCTGCAGCACTGGGGGGAGGCAGGCAGGCGGACGTCAAGCGCGCAACTCGGAGCCTGCCGGGCAGCGGGCGGCCTCTGGGGCAGCAGCAAGGGCCGGCACGGGCAGGCGCCGGCCGGGCACGACTGCCAGGCGGATCCATGAAGCGCCAGCAACACCCAAGAGCGATAAGAGCAGACCCGGCACAGCACCCGCTGAGGCAGAATCCCCTGCCTGCACTTCATTTATCTGTCCGCTCCATTTCATACCATCCCAGAGCCGAGGCTCTCTGGGCGGCCAGCAAAAGTTAACGTTAACCAGAAGTTAAAGACGCACGCGCACAATTGAAAAGGACAAATTGTCCTTTTAATGGCAGCTGCCGAGGTTCAGCGCTGGACAAAAGGAGCAGCGGGACGAAATGAAATGGAAGACGGGAAAATCACGTCGGCAAAGTTGCTCCGCTAAAATGCTGGGGGAATCAAAAGGGTTTTCCCCGCCGCTGAAAGGAATAGAGAAGAGTCATTCTCTCTGGGGAGCTTGTTCCAAAACAGATATTCAAAGATTGCCTGTGGCTGGGGGCTCAGGTATTATTTTCATGCTTGTCACTGTGCCGAAAAGCCAACTGAATCGAGCCGCCTTAATTCAAAATGGCCCAGCACAGTGGAAGGGGAACCGCACATCATTTTAAGAGTCCAGAATCTCTTTCCAGCAGGATGTGCTCTTAGTGACGGCTCATTCTGGGACCAGCTCTGTGCCACTTTTCTAAACCGTTCCCCGAGCCGTTTAAAATAAAGAAAGCCAATGAATGATGTGGTTATAAAAAGAACCCCCAAACGCACTTAATGAAGCCATAAAAGCCATGAATCAAATATTCATATTGCCCTTCAGCGGTGCATCAATGGAGGAATTCACCGAGGTCTCAAACCAACCTGCAACCGCACGGAAAGGGAGGCCCTTCCAGGTGGGCTGGGAAGTTTTCCCTGCGCTTTCTCTAGGGGGCATGTTTGCTGCCTGCCCCCAGAGCCCCCCCCCCCGGATGCCGCTGGAGGTCGCAGGATCGGGCCGAGACTCCAGGCCGAAAGATGCTTAGGGCAGGAGCTTGATTCGACCCCCTGGGCCTGGCGCTGCAGGAGGCTGGCAACTGAGCTCTTCCGAAACTCTGCCGATTTCCAGAGCGTGTGTTCGGCTTACTGGTTGGAACTGGGCCGGATCAGGGCCCGATCCTTGCCCTCCAAGAGCGGCTGGCCAGGTGAAGGCTGGGCCAGGGGAGACCACCTCCTCGATCCCATGCACCGACCGACCGACCGACTGACCGACCGAACGCCCAGGGGGTGCGCACCTGTCCAGCCGCTCCGGTTTTCCTTGGCCACATCTGCGCCGTGTCTCAGCAGCACCCGGGCGCACTCGATGTGCCCCAGGGTGGTGGCCAGGTGCAGGGGGGTCCGGCCACGGGGGTCCAGCTGCTCCACGTCGACCTGAGGGGACAAGCCCGGCGTGAGCGCCTGCACGGCTCCTCCGCGGGGGGGAGTGAAGGTGCAGAGCCTCTTCCAGCCCGCGGGCTGCGTCCCGTTCCAAAACGACTCTCGGGGGCTGCGTCCCGGGGGGTGGGGCCAAAACCCCAACCGATGCCAGTCCATTTCGGCTCCCACTACCAGAAACGGAGGGCCTCCAGCCTTTTAGAATGCTGCAAAAGCCAGGAGACCAGCTGCTGCGGATGATGGGAGCTGTAGTCCACACCCTCTCAGTTAGGGGGAGGCTGGCTGCGTCTGAGACTGGGAGGCAACGGGAAGGAGGGGTGAGAATGGCTCTCCCCCAGCGGCCACGGCGACTCCCCACCCACCTGGCGCAGGCTCCCCCAGGGACCCCCGAGTTAATTGCAGGTAATTGCCTTGCTCCCGGTTCCAACGCAAGGAGAAGCGCTCAGACAGACAGACAGTCGCCAAGGGGGGGTCCCGCGGGGCGAGGCTGCGTCCCGTCCTTGGCGTGGCGCCGAGCTGCCCTCCAGGGGCTCCCCCGTTAGGCGGCCTGCTCCCCAGAAGAGCCAAGCTGGCAGCGGACAGGCCTGGGTCAAGATCCACCCGTTCTTTCATGGTCCGTGGGCTTTTTCACGTGAAAAATACGTGTAACGATACATATCATATGTAGGAATTGGCTCCATGGCAGGAGAACAGGTCTCGTCGCGATGCCTGAGCACGCGCAGAGTGCGTCCCTCACCATGCGGCAGCCCCCCCAGGAGAACCCCCTTTTCCAGAAGAATCAAGTGCAAGCAAAAAAACTGATTTGCTTGCAGAGCGCAGAGTGTTAATTAAAAATGGCACGAGAGGCCTCCCCCTCGCTCACATGGTTTTAATGAAAAGGTGGATAATTAAAGAGGAACGAGGCGTCTCGCTCAGGGGCTGGGGAATTGAGGGCTGCAGACAGCAGCCAGAGCTGGCGCGGTGTGTATCTGGGTGGCCGGAGGTGGGTGCAAGGGGTGCTGGGATGGGGGCCGAGCTGTTCCTGGGGGGCAGAAAAGCCCCTGCAGTGGGGTTCAAGGCCGAGCCTTTCCCTTCCCTCCGCAGGTGTGACGCGACTCAACTCGCTCGTTGTGCGGCAAAGGCTTGGCATCACGCCTTCTCCACAAGCTTCGACTTTACAACAGCCAGGACAGGTAGGCCGGTGCAGTCTCCACAGAGGGCCGTCCGGAGGCCCAGGGGCCTGCAGGGATGCTGCGTCACCCACCAAAAGCCTGGGTTCAGCTTCAACCAAACAAGGGACGCTCCACGACAGACCGCGGGGAGAAGGGACCCTCCGTCCCGATGGGTATTTTGGCCTGCAGGTCCCAGCAGCCCCGGCCAGATCGTGTGGAGGCCAGGAAGTTGCTGCCCCAAGCGCCAGGTGCGCTGGCAAGGGTATCTGCCCAATACACACCTTTCTTTGAGGACGGCACGCCCGGCGTGGGAGCACCGGGCCGGAAAAGAAGGGACGCTTGCTGGGGCGGGGGGACGCGACCAGCAGTTTAAACTGACCCTGAAAGGACCACCCTGCTGCTGCAGCTAAGACAAGCCTCCATTTACAAGGGCAGTCTACCTGGGAATACCGGATATCGGGTGACTAACAACTGGAAAATTTAACCAGCTTGGTGTCGGCTAGCACACTTCCAGGGGACATCTGGCGGAAAGGACATCAGACTTCACCTGAGCCAGGTGGTCTGCGGTGGCCACCTGAGTGCAGGCCTCTTCCGTCACAATTGTAAAATAAGAACCACAAGCTCAGGAAATATTCCCATTTCCTTGGGACCCCAGGAGTGAACATCACAACCTTCCCCTCCTGTTGCGTTGGATTACAACTCCCAATAGAAAGAGGAAGACACCAAGCAGTGCGTTGAAAGACAAGCTCAAGAAAGAGCCGACGTGGTGACCTGCCCCATTCTGATGGTGCTGAAGCCCCACTGAGGTTGGGGCGAAGAGAGTCCCCACGGGAAGGAGGCTCTGGACCGGGGGGGTGGCCCTCTCTCCGCCACCCCAGCAGTTCTGGGGAGACCCTGTCGGAGACGCCCGGCCCAGCACGGTCTGTGTTGTGGGTCTGCTCTTGTGGAAACGAACTGGGAGGCCCGAAGGCCTCAAATCCGGTCCGGTGACGCCGTCTGGTCCGACTGAGATTTCGGCCTCCCAGCGATCAAACCAGGGCGGCGCTGCTTTCTCTCCGACCCACACACACACACACACACCCCTGCGCATGTGCGCCCGCCCAAGGCCAGCCGATAATCTGCACGGTGGACCTCAACCTCGGTGCAGGATCTTCCGTGTTTGCTCGCCGACACATCTCCTGCCAAGCCGCAGGGCCGCCCCGTGCAAGAGGCGGGTGTGGCGACACTCCGGCGAGCGGAGGAACCAGGCCAAGGGGCGACAGCGCAGCGCCTCGATGCGGGAGCAGCCTCTGCTCTTCCTCCACGCCACTCCCTGCCCTAGCGCCCCAGTCGGGGGCGCATCCCTGGAATCCATCCCATAATCTCTCCTCTGCCTAGATACCAGACTTCCATAACCCGGATGGCTTTGCATCCCACAGCTCCCGGTTCCAGCGAGGGCGGAGAGGTGCTGCAGTCCCAAAGATCTGGAGACCCTCGTGCTGTGTAGCGCGTCTGTTTACTCGGAAGTAAGCCCCACGGACGCTCCGTCAGGCTGGCCTCTGAGCAGCTATCCAGAGGCTTCTCTTGCAATTATTACTACTGGGGGGGAGGGGATTTTTAACCTAGCGGGTGAGAGCAACCCCCTGCCGCTCCGTTTGTGAATCCAGGGCAGCGGCGCTGCAGAGCTCTCGAGGCCCGGATCCAGCCCCGTGCTTTCCCGCGGGCACCTTCCACAGAAGCCGCTGGGTCGCTTCCCCGTTTCTCAGCATATACAGAATCGCAGGCCCCGAATTTAACAACTGCTGCCTTCTGGGGCCACTGCAAGTCCAGCGCCGATGCCGTGCCTGCGGCACGAGGCCCCTGGGCAGCTCGAAAGTGGAGTGTGGCGACGGTCCTTCTAGCAGCTGGGGCACAGAAGGTGGACTGCTCTGACACATGGAGGCTTGGTTTTAAATGTCCCGGGCTAAGGGCTGCTGGAACCCCCCCCCCGCCCTCCAGCACCAACGGGGGGATCCTCGGCTGGGTTCTGAAGAGGGAGAACCACCAGAGCCGATGCGCGACGGTTCGCCGCACTGCAGCCGCTCCGGCTGAGAGCCCTTCGGGCGAGCCTCGCTCCGCGCCCCCAGACCCTCCGCCCGGCCCACGGCCACGACCGCGGCAGCAAGCGCCAGCCGCCGCCTGCCCCGCCGCACGGCTCCGGGGACGGCTCCGCATGCCCGGGCGCCTTCCTCCTCCCGGCTGGGCGCAGCAAAGATGGCAGCCCGCGCCGGCCCGCCCGCCCGCGGCCGCCGGGTCGCCACTGCCCGCCGCCCGGCTCCGCGCGAGACAAAGGAGGAGCGTGAGGCGACCGGAAAGCGGCGGCCGGCGCGGCCACGCCAGGCGGGGCGCCGGGGAGCCCTGGAAGGCCGCCCGGGCGTGTGCGCCGCGCGGGCCCCCCTCGCCGCGCCGCGCCGGGTGTGCCCCGGCTTGGGCAGCCGGCCCCCGGGCGCGGCGGGGATGCTCCGAGCTCCTCCTCCGGGACCACGTCCATCTTCCGTCCCGCCTCCTCCGGAGCGGAGCGGAGCGGAGCGGAGGCCCGCGCGGCGCTGCCCGAGCCCGAGCCCGGGAGCCGGAGCGCGCGGCCGGGCCAAACCCGG